>NC_029789.2:120751908-120780635 GCF_000816755.2 Arachis ipaensis | reverse complement strand
AAAAAAAAGTTTTAAATTTTGAAATAAAAAATCTGAATTTTAGAAATATATTTCGAAAATTTGTTTTTAAAAAAGAGAGAAAAGATATTTTTGATTTTTAAGAGGAAAGAGAAAAACAATAAGATAGCACAAGATTTTAAAATTTTTAGATCTAATGCTCCCTATTTTTGAAAATTTTGGAAGGAAAACACCAAGGAACACCAAACTTAAAAATTTTAAGATCAAGTCACAAGGAAAACTCAAGAACACGAAGAAAGAACACCAAACTTAAAATTTTTAGAAAACCAAACCAAAATTTTCGAAAATTTTAAGGAAAATCAACAAGAAAACACCAAACTTAAAGTTTGGCACATGATTTAATAGAGAAAATATTATTTTTGAAAAAGATTTTAAAAAGAGTGTACCAAACTGCCACGGACTTAGACCAACGCTCTAGCCAATTGTGCAGTAAATGTAACACTTGTTTTAAAGAAGGATATTTTTAACCAAGAACAATAATAAGAGACTCTAAACCAAAAAAAAGAGATTTTTCCTAATCTAAGCAACAAAATAATCCGTCAGTTGTTCAAACACGAACAATCCCCGGCAACGGCGCCAAAAACTTGGTGCACGAATTGTGAATCACACTTTTCACAACGCGTACCACTAACCAGCAAGTGCACTGGGTCGTCCAAGTAATACCTTACGTGAGTAAGGGTCGAATCCCACGGAGATTGTTGGTTTGAAGCAATCTATGATTATCATGTAAATCTTAGTCAGGAAGTCAATTATGTTTATCAGTTGAATTGCGAATAACCAAGAGAGCATAAATTAAAGGTTACTTGTTGTGCAGTAATGGAGAATATGTTGGAGTTTTGGAGATGCTTTGTCTTCTGAATCTCTGCTTTCCTTTGTCTTCTGATTCACGCACGCACGTCCTCCTATGGCAAGCTATGTGTTGGTGGATCACCGTTGTCAATGGCTACCTTCCATCCGTCCAGTGAAAACTACGCTCACGCGCTCTGTCAAAGCACGGCTAATCACCGGTTGGTTCTCAATCCGGTTGGAATACAGGGAGGTCAGAATCCAACAACATCAGCAGTCCTTTTTCAACCTGAATCAGATTTTTGCTCAGCTCCTTCAATTTCAGCCAGAAAAATACCTGAAATTACAGAAAAACACACAACTCATAGTAAAGTCCAGAAATATAAATTTTTCCTAAAAACTAATGAAAATAGACTAAAAACTAACTAGAACATACCCAAAACTATATGAAACTAACCCCAAAAAGCGTATAAAATATCCGCTCATCAGAGCTCAAGTCCCTCCAACTTCGTGAGTAGGAGTCAGTGTAAAACCCAGTTAATTAATGACTAATTAATCCATAAATTAAAATTTATTCTAGAAAGCCAAAAATCTGATTTTTATGGCTTAATATGACAGAGGAGATTAAAACGAGAATTTTGATATTAATTTTATAGAAATCGGCACAAGATTGGACCGAACGGGCCAAACCGGACCTATATTGGGCCCTTGGCCCAATCAAACTAAACCTAAAACCCTAAAACAGCACTCTCTCTCCTCCCTTAAACCTCAAACACACTGGAAATTACAAAGAATGGGAGAAAAATATTCTTCCAAAGTTCTAACCCTCACTTGATCTTCAAACCACCAAAACTTTTGATTCGGAGCTCCGATTGCGGCCACACGTTCACCGCGACAAGCTCTACAAAACCTTCTACTTTGTTCTTGAGGTAAGCCACGATTTTAGTCCAGTTTTTTCAGCCTTAAATTTGAATTTTATGGAAAAAAAAAGTGTTAAGATTTTGGGCTCTTTGATGTTATAATATCCAACTAGCTTGAAGGAGAGGCTTAATCTTGTCTCCTTGATCCTTGGGTGTGGTAAGATTCTCAACCCTAGTGGAATTTGTGGGTTTATGATGTTTGGGTATTGAGTTGTTGTGTTTGGATGTGATAATTGTGGTTAGGAAGTGTATATATGTGTGTTGGAGCTTGATTGAGGTTTTGGAAAGCTTGGAAAAGGGCTTTGGTGTGCTAAAAATATGTTCTTGGAGGTGTTGAAGCCTTGAGAGCTTGTGAAAAAGTGATTTGGAAGTGCTCCAGGTTGACCGGGAAAATCGGCTAAGGTATGGTCTCGGTTTTCTGTATCTAAAATGTAATGTGGTGTGAAAACTTAGGCTAGAGGCCCTAAGATAGGAATTGAATTGTTGATGTTGTCGAATGGTTGAGATATATTGTGTGGTCATATATGTGATTATGAATATTGATGTTTTGATGGTATGATGCATGAGAGATATGCATGTTTTGATATATGCTTGATGATGGATTGAGGTTGAATTGTGGGTGAAATCATATTGATGGTGAGGGTGATATTGATTATATGTAATGATGGTTGATTGGAAATGGTGTTGTTGGAAATTGGGATGAGGAAGAATATATATATGACATGAAAATGTGTTTGAAATTGAGTTATTTGAGTGAGATGGGTTAAAATGATGGGATGGTGGTTTGTGAATTTGATAAAAATGTTAATGTATAAGTTGAGAAGGCTTGAGGTTAAATTTTGGCATGTTTTGGTTGATTTCAAAAAAGGGTTGAAATTGGTTTGTTTTGAAAATGGCACTTTGTGGTTTTGTATGAAATGTGGTTTTTGGGTATACTTTGACAGATCATAACTTGAACTCTGAATCTCCGATTTGTGCCAAACTTGTTTAAAAATAAAATTGGATCCGGGATGTTTATGCCGTTCAAAGAACGGGTGAAAAATAATTTGAAATGGAGAAGTTATGCCCGTCGGAAGATTGGGGTTTGAAATTGTGAATTCTGCAGCTTTTTAACTTAGTAAAATTTTTAGCAGAACGCACTCCCACGTGTAAGCGTGGCCGACCCACACACATCATTTTCAAATGTTCACTATCCCCACGTGCGTCTGGCGACGCGTATGCGTCGATGTGCTGATTCAATTGCCCAGCCAAATTTTCCGAGAGTTGTGCGGGAATTGCGCTGGTTTTGTGCGTGAGGCATAAAACGCACCCACGCGTACGTGTGGTTGACGTGCAGGCGTCACCTTACTTTTCTCCCATCCACACGCAGAAATATCAAATTTTTTCAAAGTAAATATAAAGTTCAATCATTTTGAATTTTATACGTATTAATAACATAAAAAATAAAAAACTAATGCTCTAAATTATTAAATTAACTAACTAGTTTAGTGGTTGTTCACTTATTATAAATCATTACATAAGGGAGGTTGTGGGTTCAACTCTCACTTCCTTCACTATATAGAGAGATTTTTATAAAATATGTGTTATATATGAGGTGCGGGTAGGGTAGGGTAGAGTACACCCTAAACCCGTACCCTACCCTACCCGCAGGCATACCCGGACTGTACCCTACCCAAACGGGTTGGACCGGGTTGGGTACCCGCGGGTAGGGTATGAATTGCCAGCCCTATGCACGACAAAAGGACAGTCTAATGGTTAGCTACCAGGACTTGTCTGGTTGGCTTTATAACCGACAAATGAGACTCATCAGCCATTAGGACAGGCATACATCATATGCATATTACGTGAATTGTTTGGAATTGCCTAATTGACTGCATGTTACTTGCTAATTGTCTAAATTTCGTATCTGTTTCCTATTTGTATATCTCCTTATCTGATATAAATGTGTTTGCCATATTATATTACTGCTGGTGGTTGGGAGGTCTGAAGGATTTGGAAAGGGAAGTAATAGTTAGACGGAAGATCTTTAGTCAGTTGTCATTTATGGTTTAGTCTGTTTATAAGCTTTGAGTTATCTGTTGGAAGTTCTAGGATTGCCTTCGGCTTTCCCCAGGACATTACATGTTAGATATGTGGGCACTGTTACCATACTGAGAACCTCTGATTCTCACTCATGCGGATTTTGTGGTTTTCAGATGCAGGACGTGAGGCTCCTCGCTGAGACTTGCTGGAGACTTCTGGATTAGTGAAGATCCTTGGTTCTCGGGACTTTACTTTATTTTTATGTTTTTACTTAGATACTTATTATCTCCACTAAATAATACATACTGTGTTGACTCCTCTTAGAGGTTGTTTTGAAGAACAGGTTTTGTAATTTGTCTTATGGGTTTCTTTTGGGTTCCTTACTTTATATATATACATGTATATACTTCTATGCTCGGACCGGTTATCTTCACAACCGGGTCTTGAGTTTTTGATATTTGTGTTTTTGGCACTCCTTTGTATATATTCTTACGCTAGCTTATCCTTATCCGTTGCGTTATGTTATCGATCGGAGTGTTGCGCTTTTCAATTTATGATTTTGTTTTACCTCTTTTTCTTCGAAGGCTCCTAGTTATAAACGTTGTTCACACTACTACGTATACTAAATTTTATTTTTAGAGGTCGTAATACCTTGTCATCTCTATTTTATGACTTAAGCATAAGACTTGGTATGGTAGAGTGTTACAGTCAGATCGAGCCTAGGACCACCAACCAATACCCATAGGATGGTCATGCCTTAACAATATTGATCACCTAGTAATGTTCATTTTGATCCCTATAAGGGTGCATCCGACACTATGCTTCTTGTTGTTGGCGCAAGAAGGTTGGAACCTCTGACTTGCTCCCAATTTTCTCTCCAAATTCTGGATGTAATGGCACATATCTTGTATCATTATTGTGTGTTCTAGTTTTACTAAGAATTTTTACCAAGATAACTTGAAGTCATGTTTATCATTCGAACACTAGGGTCTCACAATCTCTCATTGCATTATGAGTGGCATGGGATACCGAAAAAATGGTGGCTATTATTGACCTCAAACAAAAATTTCTTGGCCATATGCCTTAACAATGCTACTTCCACTGTGAATAATATGGTTGTCGCTTACAACAGACTCCATGTTTAAGTTAGCGAGATACCAAGTGATAGTGATAATCTGAAGAAACTTGTTTGTGAAGTCTAATGCTTGGGATCTTTTATCTAAGGATCTGAAAATCGAACCGGTCATCGAATCGCTCTAGTTACTTGTTTATTGGTTTATTAATTCAACCAATTCGACTGTGGTTTAACAAAAAAAAATTGTTTTATAATCAAATAATAAATAAAATATAAATAAACACAGTAAAACATAATTATAGTCTAATATAAACTTTAAAATATCATTTAAATTAAAAGTATTACATAAACTACAATGTTATAATCTCATTCAAATATAAACTCAAAAGTCAAATAACAAAAAAATTATTGACAATATGTCACATCTATGTTTAATATTTCATTTCTTGAGTGGATCATGGCAGTAGTGTGATTCAAATAGAAGCATTCTGAAAACAAGAATTAAATGCACCAAAATGAGCAGCATTTAAGGTTCTCATTACCATTGTATACAATTATTCTTCAGTTTGAATAGTAAACACACCTACTTTTCAACAAGCTAAGAATTTACATAAGAGAAAATATGAGGAGCCAATGTAATTAGTGAACAATGTGTACAATGGGGATATTTTTGAAATTAATATTAAATGATAATTAAATTAATTAATTACAAAATTAATTTTAATTTTAATTACAAAGCAAATAAGGATTCCAAATACAAAGCAAATAAGGATTCCAAAGAGTCACGAACACCTCCAACCGGTCTCCCTCTCCCTCTTTCTCTCTCTCTCCCTCTCCATCCACTCTCATCTGCCGCGTCGCCACAGACACCCGCCGCCATAGACCACAACATCCACCGCTACGGCGCTGTGTGACTTGAAGCCTTCATCAGCGCCGATCAGAACTGCAGTGCCCAACCTCCTTTGCGCGCGTCTTTCCCCCGCTGGCAGCAGCTGCTTCAGTCGGCCCCGGTCCTGCACCGCTCACCCATTGCGCACACTCGTCTTTCGGCGCCGGCCTGTCTCTGTGCTAGTAACCTGCACGGTGTGCATGTCCTGTGTCCGCCTGGCTCCTGCCTCCTTCGTCAGCTAGTTGAAGGCGTGACCGTTGGACAGGTCACAGTCGCATTGGTGTTACGGCCCCTCACACCTACCGTCGTCGTCTTCTCCTCATCTGTTCAACCTTTTTTTTCCTTTCTTTTTTCATTTTTTCATTTTATGGTTACATCAAATCATAAAACTCATATGTCAAATTATATATTTTTTTCTTTTTTAATAAAAATTAAATTGTTGGATGATCATAGTTACTTCTTCTGTTTATTCATCTCCTTCTTCTTCTATTTTAATGGTCAATTTAGGATGGTCATTTTAGTAGATATGCGGATGGTTATTTTAAATCTTATGTAGATGATTATTTTGATTGGATTGGGTTTAGTTATATATAATTAAAATATGTTAGATGTTCAATTCATTAGGTAAGCAGATGATTATTTTTGTTCTTAAGTGGATGGTTATTTTTACTATGTGAGTGGCGTGTGGCAAGCCAAGCAGTGAAGGTGAGGTGTGATAATTATTAATGAAGGTGGGGGTGGCTGCCGGTTGAAAAAGAAGAGGGTATTGGAGTGAAATGATTTAGTAAATTAGAATTTTGGATGGTTATTTTTTTGAAATAAATAATTTAATTTTTTGAAAATTTGAAATTTAAAATTTGAAAATTTGAAATTTGAAATTTGATGTGAAATAACTGAATGAGAGTTTTTTAATTTAGGATAATCTGTAGAGGGATTTTTATTATTTATCTTTATTGGGCTAAATAACTAGCCCATTGTACACATTGTCAAGATTTCTCATTGTTCCCTAATGGGATTCTTTACATAATGACATATCCTATATAATATATTTTCATATGGCAGTAGTAAGAAGATTACCATCAAATCCCATCTACTACTACTACTATAATATAGAGTGTGAAAGTCTTGAAAACAATGTAGGTACTAAGTTTAATAACAAGCGTAGGTTCATAGAAAAATTGAACGACAATCAAATGAGCAAATAAGTAGTCTTGTGTTCTCACAAAAACTGCGCTATGAACTGACCAAATAAAGTACAGTAGTGTAGCACTATTAGAACAATAATGAATTAAAAGGAGGTTCAGAAATTTTCCTTTCCCACTGAAAGAGCAGAACCGTCGGCATAAAATTTCTTTTCGGTTAGAGGAAAATAACTTCATTGCAAGTATAGTTCCAAACCGACAAGTAATGCTCAATCAAAGTTTAAATTGTGTGGTTGTCACAAGTCCAACCCAATAAAAGTAACTGAAGTATTTAAACATCGGGTCATCTTCTCAAGGAATTGCAGTGAGGTATGCGTATTATTGGTTATGGTATCCAAGGGGTGGGTTGGTAAAAGTGCAAGAAATTAAATGACAAGAAAATAGAACAAACAACTAAATAAAGCAAGTAATGAAGAGCGACATTCATGGCAAGGATTGAGAATATAGACTTTCTATCCTAGTCATACAATGATTAACAAGAATTTATCCTATTTAGTCATCTCCAACAATGGAAGAAGGTACAATGTTATCTTCACACGAGAGAAAGTCAAATAAGACTAGTTAATCTCAATCCAAAAATCCTAATCAACTTACTAATTGAATTAGCAAAAGATTAGCGTTAATGGAAACAATATTAACTAACAACGCTAGATCGCCAACATAAGTTGGGTATTAGTGACTCAAGATTGCCTAATTTCTCTTTCCAAGCCAAGAATGCTCAAAAAGCTACTCTAACATCTAACCAAGCATTTTGTCAAACACTTGGAAGGCATAAAAGGAAAGTATAATAAATTGTAAGGAAAGATAAATTCTACAACTACCAATTACAAGAGAATAACAAAAAACAACTCAAATTAACAATAAAAGAACATCAAACATGAAATTGCATTAAAGGAAATCTAAATCCAACAATGGTGTTCATCAAACAACAAGAGGCACAAAGGGGAAATTAACAATATAAACTAAGAGAACAAAGATGTGAGAACAAGAAATTGTAAAGGAAACAAGATGAAAGCAAGAATTAAAACCTAGATCTAAGATGCAATTAACCTAAGAACCCTAATTCTAGAGAGAAGAGGGAGCTTCTCTCTCTAGAAAACTAACCTACATGATGCTAACCTAAAACTAATTGCTCCCCCTTTGTCCAATCTTCAATTCTGCATGAAATAGCTTTAGAAATGAGTTGGATTTGGGCTTGAGAAGCTCAGAAATTGCCCACAGCGAATTCACTTTAATGAGGTCACATGCCTGCCGTGACGCGTACGCATGGGCAACACGTACGCATCGTCTGGCATTTTTCTTTTCACGCATACGCATCATGTCACGCGTACGCTTCGCCTGACGATCCCCATCTTCACGCGTGTGCGTCATGTCATGCGTGTGCGTCGATCTAAGCACTCCAAATCCTTGTTTCTTCATGAATTCTCCACTTTGCACGCTTTTCTCTTTACTTCTTCCATCCAATACTTGCCTTTTGAATTTGAAATCACTTAACAAATATATCAAGGCATCGAATGGAATTAAAGTGAATTAAATTTAGCTATTTTAAGGCCTAAAAAGCATGTTTTCACTCTTAAGCACAAATTGGGAGAGATTCACAAAACCATGCTATTTTATTGAATAAATACGAGATAAGTTGATAAAATCCCCTAAATTAAGCACAAGATAAACCAAAAAATTGGAGTTTATCAAACCTCCCCACACTTAAAATAAGCATGTCCTCATGCTAAACTCAAGAAAGAAACAAAGGGTATCAACATTTATTCAATGCACACTATCTAAGTGCAACTACCTACATGCAATCTATCTAAATGGATGCAATTACTTGGTCAAAATAAATCAATTCCCAAGAATACATATATGCACATAAAGGCTAAAGGTATTAACAACCTAATCAAATCCACAATTGATTTGAGTTATTGAAAAGAATTTGTAAACTTGCAAGAAAAGAGATGATTATAGGTGAAAACATGTAATTGAGCAATCGAACCCTCACCGGATGTGTATCCGCTCTAGTCACTCAAGTGTATAGGGTTGATTCACTCAATTCTTCCCTAATCATGCTTTCCAATATTTGTTTTTCATCTAACAATCAACAATTATTTCATGCATGCATACAAATATCATGAGGACTTTCCCATAGGTTGTAATGGGGCTAGGGTCAAGGTAAGATTGTATTTGGTCAAGTGAGCTTAAAATTTGAATCTTTGATTAACCTAAGCTTCCCACCTAACCTACAACCTATACAATTCAAATGCTAACCTAACTACCCATTCTTCACTTTTTCACACACTCATGCATTCTCTTTTGATCACCACCCATATGGATTGATTATTATTGAACTTCACTTTGTGGTATTTTGTCTCCTTTTTATTGCTTTTCTTTTTCTTTTTCTATTTTTTTTCTTTTTCTTTTTTTGTTTATATATTTTTTCTTTTTTTTATATTTTTTTTCTTTATTTTGTAGTTTTTTTCTTTTTGCAATAAAGTATATACAAAAGTATCAATGCATATGATTTAACATTTAATTAATACATGAGTATATTCCCAATTCCCAAAATTTTGACAAAAATATAAAAACACCCTTTTATCTCTACCCAATATTCCCAACTCTCCCAAAATCAAATGATAAACGCTCTCACTAGCCTAAGCTAATCAAAGATCCAAACAAGGGGACATTTATTATTTTTCACTCAGGACTTGTAATGTGTTAAAATTAAGAACAAATGGGTTTAGCATAGGCTCAAAGTTGGCTAACAATGGAAGACAAAAGGTAGGCTATTTGGGTAAGTAAGCTATTTGAAACGATGGCCTCAATCATATAAGTGCATTCATACACAAAATAATGGACATAAAGAATCAAACAAATCAAAGATTACAATCATAGAAAGAGAATAATACACACAAGAATGAAAATAAGTGGTTATATGATGTAACCACACAATTAGGCTCAAATCTCACATGCTTATGTGTTCTTAGCTCAAAAACATGATCCACAATATATATAATTCAAGCAAGTTCAACACAATTTTTTTCAAATCAATTAAGGTGCCCTATAGATAAATTTCTTGGAAAATTTTATTATTTTGACTAAGCTTTATTATTTATATATATGCAAAACAAGAAAATGCAACTAAAATTCCTAAAAGACCTAAAAAAATTGAAATGCAAAAGTGTTGGGATTAGAAATTGTCACCCAAAAACGCCGAGTGGTCGGACAACCTCCCCACACTTAAAAGTTTGCACCATCCTCGGTGCATTCAAAGATGAGCAAGGGGGTACGGCGACTTTCTGGATTGCCACCCTCAGCTGGTGAATCAACCTGCTACTGCGTGTTCTTTCTCCCGCTTCCGTTTTTACTTATGGTGACTTATCATGAAAATAGAAGACAAGATAAGGAGACAAGGAAATGCAGGAGCAAGAAAACATATTTTGTTGGAATGAGGTGATGATCACTAAAATAAAGTGAGAGAATTAGTGTGACATTTAAGGAAGAATAGTGTGTGAGTTCTAAGTTGCATGTGGTTTAGAACACACACACTAACATAGAGAGCTATGACATAATTACACAAAAGAAGGGTGCACTTCACTCATTCTAGTGTGCTTGAATTACTTCAAAGTAACTTGTAAGTTAAGATAAGCAAACAAGCAATAAAGAAGCATAAAAGCATTCAAGCAAAAATCAAGCAATTATGAAATTGGATAATGAATGGGCATTGATTAATGTGTAAGTAAACTTAATGAACAAAATGATATATGAAACTTACACATTAATCAATGACACACTTTGAATTTGTTGCAACACCTAAGTGACATAGAAGTGAAACACATGGGTGCTATGGAAATTAGAACAAGAGAAGATAGAAATTAAACTCAATCACATAGCAAGCATGGTCCACAAAGCTTGACAAAGCTAAAAAATATGTCACTAGGTAAGCTTTCGATCCAATTTCATAATTCCACAAATCTCAATGTATGAAATAGGTGATGTAAATAAGGGTCAATCATAAACAAGCCTCACCTAACAAAAAAATGCATTGGTAATATACAATTGCCTAACAATAGATGATGAATGCATGGTGGCCAAAACATGCAATTCAAAAGATTTAGAAAGCTCGACGGCAATGTCATATGTACTTGGTATTCAAAAAGGTTAAGTATGAGAAATTCAAAACCAAGTAACAAATTGCAACCTCAATAAAAGAATCCAACAATGAAAATTAACAACAATGATGTTAAGATAACATCTTATCAGTAATCAGCAGCAGTAAACATTAAACAAGATTACTAATCCAATATTTATAATAAAAAATAGAAAATTTAAACAAAAATTAAACTAACTAAATGACTAACTAACTAACTATAAGAATTGGTGATAGATGGTGTTTGGTAGTGTTGGATGATGGTTGAAGGATGGAAAGAAAAGAAGAGAAGAGAGAAGAAGGAAAGAAATGGAAAGAAGAGAGGAAAAGAAGAGTGGTGAAACAGGGCAGGTTCCACGCGTACGCTTCATTCCACGCGTACGCATCGCCGACGTGCACGCGTGGCTGTAGAGAGAGATATGTGATGTGTACGCGTCAGGTCACGCGTACGCATGGATGGATTTTGTGCTAGAGGCACAATTCCAGCCCAAAACGCGCGCAACTCTCTGGAATTTGTATGGGAGATGAAAAACTTGGTGGTCACGCGTACGCGTAGGTGACGCGTACGCGTGGCGTGGTGCTCTATTTTTCAAAATTTTTCCAAGTTCTTGCACCAAACTAAGCATTCCAAACCTTCAAACAGCTACCAAAACACCATAAAACCTTATTTAACATACTAGACTCCCAATTAAACTCAACTAACCAAACAAAACATGAAATTAAACTAATTTTTACCAATATTTACAAAAAGAAAAAGGGAAAGATGTTACCATGGTGGGGTGTTTCCCACCTAACACTTTTGTTTATTGTCCTTAAGTTAGACTTATGGGGAGCTCTTATCAAGATGGCTTGTGCTTGAATCCATCCTTGAACATCCACCAATGCTTGGACTTCCAAAAGCTCCATCATTCAAAGTTAATAACTCTAAGCCTTGATGGAGTTCTTCACAAACCATGAGCTCCCAAAATTGATTCTCCTTGTGTGATCCAGGATCCCACACTTTGTTTTCACACCCGTTGATGATCGGATTCCTTGCGTGGTCTAGAATTCACAAATAAATTCTTGTTGAAAGTATAGCTTCTAGACCTACAAAGAATCCTTTCATACAAAAACTTGGTTGTCACTAAAGCAAACCCAATAAAAATAATAACCGATGTATTTAAACCCCGGGTCGTCTCTCAAGGAATTGCAGGGAAGTGTGTTACTATTGGTTATGGGTTTTTCTGAGAATTTTTAGAGTGAGGAATGATAAGATAATTAATTATAATTTAAAGCAGGAAAAATTAACAAGAGGTTTTATGAAATTGAAATAAAAAGCCTTGGCTAGGAGGAGATTAATCGGAAGTTCTATCCTTGTTGGATTTTCCAAGATTAATAGTAATAGATCGTTGTTTCTACTTAGTTAACCCTCAACTAATGAAGGGAAGCCAAGTAAGTTGGGAACCAACTTCTATTCACAAGTCCTAATCCTCTCCCTTGGGAAGGATTAGCGTTAGTGACTAGAGAGCCAGCCAATAATAAACCCAATTACAATTTAACTCTTGAATCTTTCAACTCAAGGGTCTCCAAATATTAATCAACTCCAAAACCAAGTAGGAGATCTACTCCATTGACATGGATGCCATTTACATGATAAAAGGAATTGAATTGAGATAATCAATCAAATAAAGAAATTAAATAGAAAAATAATCTTTGCATTAATAATTAAACAAAAGAAGAAGATAAACTGAAGTAATAGAATAAAAGTAGAAGAACACTAAATTAAAGGAATATTGAACCTGGAATTGGGAAGAAATAAACCTAGAAGTCCTATATCCTAAAACCTTGAGAGAGGAGAGAGCCTCTCTCTCTCTCTAGAAACTACATCTAAACCTAAAATTATGTGAATGAAAAGTGACTTCCCTGATTTCTCCACTCTACAGCCTCTAGTCTGTATTTTCTGGGCCAAAAACTGGGTCAAAAACAGCCCAGAAATCGCTGGGGGCGATTTCTGATCGCTGAATTTCCGCAAAAATGATGCATGCGTGTGATGCACGCGTGTGCGTCACCTAGATATATGGCTACTATGGCAAATTATATATCATTTTGAAGCCCCGGATGTTAGCTTTCCAACACAACTGGAACTGCCTCATTTGGACCTTTGTAGCTCAAGTTATGATCGATTGAATGCGAAGAGGTCAGGCTTGACAACTTTGTGATTCCTTCAATTTCCTGTATTCCTTCCACTTTTGCATGCTCCCTTTCCATCCTCTAAGCCATTCCTGCCCTTTAAACCCTGAAATCACTTAACACACATATCAAGGCATCGAATGGTAATAAGAGAGGATTAAAAATAGTAAATCTAAGCCAAGGAAGCATGTTTTCAATCATGGCACAAAATCAGGAAGGAAAATGTAAAACATGCGATTTCTATGAATAAGTGCGAGAATAATAGATAAAAATCCACTAAATTAAGTACAAGATAAATAGTAAAATAACAATTTATCACCCGTCTTTGAGTCGATCATGGTAATTTCCTCCAGGTGGTAGGCAAGCCGAATTCTCACTAAGGCACCAAATGATCCTCCTAGACCCATCCATTTGAGCATTAGCCCAACCCTTGCAATCACTCCTTGAAGCTTCAACCAAAATGAGCCTAGAATTACAACGCCAACCACTAAACATCCTCCTCTTACGCTTCATTCCACAAAGCGCCCTAAGTTGGCTATCTGTCTCAAGCAAACCAAATTCAAGTGGGATAATAAAGCTAAGAGTAATGAGTTTTACCGACACAAATGAAGGATTGGATGGCGACTTAGGTGGAGGAGTCCCCAATGATCTTGATAAGGCACGTTCCATTCCCGTCCATCCTCTTCTAGGGGCTTCCACCACTTGACAAGGTTCTCCAAGCTCTACCTCTTGCCTAGCTTCCTCAAGTTCAAATTCTTCTTCACCAATGTCTTCTAGCTCTTCCCCATCACTCAAATCATAAATCAGAGGTTGAGTGAAGTCTACCTCATTGTCAATTCCAAGTTCAATGAAGAAGGATTTATCAAGCTCAAAAGGATCACATGTTGATGCAAAATCATCATAAATAGGGGGACTTGGTGTTTGCCCCACTTCTTCCAATTCTTTTAATCACCTTGTGCCTTGGAGGTTGTGCACTATCCTCCTTAACATCACTTTCAAGTTCCATGAAAGAAGGCTCTTCAACTTGAGATTCCTCTTTGCGCCCAACATCTCCTAAATCTTTAACCACTTCCTTTGGTTCATTTATCTCTACCTCTTCCCCTTGTTGCACTTCTTGCTTCAACTCCTCTTCTTCACCTTGAAACTCCAAATTCTTCTTCTCATTGTGATCCTCAACTAATCCTCCACATTTAACAATAAGGGTGTCTTGGATAGTTGTGCATAATGAGGCCAATTGGCTCATCACTTCGGTTAAATTAGCCAAGACTTCCCCTTGCTTTTGGCAACAAATTAAAAGTTCTTGTTGTTCTTGCATTAGGGATTGGAGAGATTAGTCCAATGAAGGCAGTGGTGGAAGAGAGGGTTCATTGTTTGAGGAAATGGTATTATAGTTGGAAGGTGGTTCATAATGGTGAAAATCTTGAGATGGTGTGTAAGAAAATTATGGTTCTTGGGAGTATTGGTGTTGGAATGGTAGTGGCTCTATGTATGGTTCATATGGTGGTTGGTATGGTGGATATGGATTAGGATCATATGGAGGTGAATGGTGGTATGGGGCTTGTGAGTATGATGGTTGAGGGCTATGTTGAGGAGGGGTTGATGAGCAGATATTTTATACGCTTTTTGGGGTTAATTTCATATAATTTTTAGTATGATTTGGTTAGTTTTTAGTATATTTTCATTAGTTTTTAGGCAAAATTCATATTTCTGGACTTTACTATGAGTTTGTCTATTTTTCTGTAATTTTAAGTATTTTCTGGCTGAAATTGAGGGAGCTGAGCAAAAATCTGATTTGGGCTGAAAAAGGACTGCTGATGTTGTTGGATTCTGACCTCTCTGCACTCGGAATGGATTTTCTGGAGCTACAGGAGTCCAATTGGCACGCTTCCAATTGCGTTGGAAAGTAGACATCCAGGGCTTTCCAGAAATATATAATAGTCCATACTTTGCTCAAGTATAGACGACGTAAACTGGCGTTCAACACCAGTTCCATGTTGCAGTCTGGCGTCCAGCGCCAGAAATAGGTTACAAGTTGGAGTTCAACGCCAGAAACAGGTTACAAACTGGCGTTGAACACCCAAAACAGCCCAGGCACGTGAGAAGCTTAAGTCTCAGCCCCAGCACACACCAAGTGGGCCCCAGAAGTGAATTTCTGCACTATCTATCATAGTTTACTCATTTTCTGTAAACCTAGGTTACTAGTTTAGTATTTAAACAACTTTTAGAGATTTATTTTCGTATCTCATGACATTTTTAGATCTGAACTTTGTAATCTCTGACGGCATGAGTCTCTAAACTCCATTGTTGGGGGTGAGGAGTTCTGCTGTGTTTCGATGAAGTAATGCAACTATTTCTGTTTTCCATTCAAACATGCGTGTTCCTATCTAAGATATTCATTCGCGCTTAATTATAGAGAAGGTGATGATCCGTGACACTCATCACCTTCCTCAATCCATGAACGTGTGTCTGACAACCACCTCCGTTCTACATCAGATTGAATGAGTATCTCTTAGATTCCTTAATCAGAATCTTTGTGGTATAAGCTAGATTGATAGTGGCATTCATGAGAATCCGGAAAGTCTAAACCTTGTCTGTGGTATTTCGAGTAGGATTCTGGGATTGGATGGTTGTGACGAGCTTTAAACTCGCGAGTGTTGGGCGTAGTGACAGACGCAAAAGGATCAATAGATCCTATTCCAGCATGAGTGGGAACCGACAGATGATTAGCCGTGTAGTGACAGCGCACGTGGACCCTTTTCACTGAGAGGATGGATGGTAGCCATTGACAACGGTGATCAACCAACACACAGCTTGCCATGGAAGGAATTTTGCACTTTTGCATGCATGAGGGAAGAGGAATACAAGAGAAAAGCTGAAATTCAGAAGACAAAGCATCTCCAAAACCCCAACATATTCTCCATTACTGCATAACAAGTAACCTTTAATTCATGCTTTCTTGTTCATTTGCAAGTCAATTGATAACCACAAATTAATATCCTGACTAAGAGTTTCAAGATAACCATAGCTTGCTTCAAACCAACAATCTCCGTGGGATCGACCCTTACTCACGTAAGGTATTACTTGGACGACTCAGTGCACTTGCTGGTTAGTGGTACGAGTTGTGAAAAGTTTGATTCACAATTCGTGCACCAGGGGTTCATAAGCATATAGTGGTGGTTGTTGGTGATCACAAGGAGGTCCACCATAGCCATTGGATTGGTATGCATCATGGAATGGCTCTTGCTCATAGCACATTTGGGAAGGGTGTTGCCAAGAAGGTTGATCAATTCCTTGAGGCTCCTCCTATCTTTGATTGTTCCGTCCTTGATGCATGTTGTCATTGTAGTTTCCATCTCCTACAACATAGTTGTAACCACACTCATAGCCAAAAGGATGAGAATTCATAGTGACAAGAGAAAGTAAAAACAAACAAGAGATAAAGAAAACAAACTACTAAACCAAAACTACCAAAACAACTAAAGAAAGCAAACTATTCAAAATATTCACATATATACAATAACCAATAACAAGCACACATTGCAATTCCCTGGTAATGGCACCAAAAACTTGATAAGAGCAGAACCGTCGGCTTAGAATTTCTTCTCGGTTAGAGGAAAATAACTTCGTTGCAAGTATAGTTCCAAACCGACAAGTAATGCTCAATCAAAGTTTAAATTGTGTGGTTGACACAAGTCTAAACCAATAAAAGTAATCGAAGTATTTAAACCTCGGGTCGTCTTCTCAAGGAATTGCAGTGAGGTATGCATATTATTGGTTATGGTATCCAAGGGGCGGGTTGGTAAAAGTGTAAGAAATTAAATGACAAGAAAATAGAACAAACAACTACATAAAGAAAGTAATGAAGAGAGACATTCATGGTAAGGGTTGAGAATATAGATTTTCTATCCTAGTCATACAATGATTAACAAGAATTTATCCTACTTAGTCATCTTCAACAATGGAAGAAGGTACAATGTTATCTTCACACGAGAGAAAGTCAAATAAGACTAGTTAATCTCAATCTAAAAGTCCTAATCAACTTACTAATTGAATTAGAAAAAGATTACCGTTAATGGAAATAATATTAACCAACAACTCTAGATCGCCAACATAAGTTGGGTATTAATGACTCAAGATTGCCTAATTTCTCTTTCCAAGCCAAGAATGCTCAAAAAGTTACTCTAACATCCAACCAAATATTTTGTCAAACACTTGGAAGGCATAAAAGGAAAGCATAATAAATTGCAAGAAAAAATAAATTCTACAACTACCAATTGCAAGAGAATAACAATAACAACTCAAATTAACAATAAAAGAACATCAAAAATGAAATTACATTAAAGGAAATCCAAATCCAACAATGGTGTTCATCAAACAACAAGATGCACAAAGGGAAAATTAACAATATAAACTAAGAGAACAAAGATGTGAGAACAAGAAATTGTAAAGGAAACAAGATGGAAGTAGGAATTAAAACCTAGATCTAAGATGCAATTAACCTAAGAACCCTAATTCTAGAGAGAAGAGAGAACTTCTCTCTCTGGAAAACTAACCTACATGATGCTAACCTAAAACTAATTGCTCTCCCTTTGTCCAACTTCAACTCTGCATGAAATAGCTTCAGAAACGAGTTGGATTTAGGCCTGGAAAGCTCAGAATTCGCCCCCAGCGAATTCTTTGCTTTGTTGATATTATCGTCCCTATTGAGAACATGTGGTTTGTTTTGACCCCAAAATCTTCCACCCTTTCAGTGACACAGGTTCAAAGACTCAATACGAAGCTACAGACAATTAGTAGATTTACTTGTGATTCCTATTGCTTTTATAGAGTTCCCTCGCCCTTGTTGCTTTAGATTTTATTTTATCCAGAGGAATAGATATTGTATTCGAATTTTATACTGAATTTACTTGTATAGCATTTATTATTATTAGTAATTATGTGATTATTATTACTTGGTGATCTTTGATATATGATTTTTAATGAATTGAAAACAATTTTTTTTTTTTGGAATTTTCTTAAAAATTGAAACGCGGCATCGAACTAAAAGCTTAATACTAAATAGTTAATAAGGAAAACAAGTTAGTAACGCCTTACTTTTGGTACGATCTTGACATACTGGAAGTTGTGTCGTTACAGGACAAATCTTTTTTAAATGTTCTCCAAAACAATAAGACCAATACACATTTCCTTGCATATGGTTGCATCAAAAAAATTTTGGTAATTTCAACGTAGTCTCCATCACAACCATCCCAAACATATTGGATTACGATCAACAACAATCTCACATCGACATGATGAACGCAACAAATGTAACATTCTATGCTTATTGCGACACAAATATATCATTACCCTAATTTACTGACTCTAATTGTGTACACGTATTTCATAATTATATATAATACAATTTCACCACTGTTCTTACTCAGCTGTCGAGGTATAGCTCGCCTGTTTTGAGCTTGGGCCCCGAGCTTCTATATTTCCACTCCGAGCTTATTCTCCAAGGAAGATACACCTCGGTGTGAGAACGAACAACAATGGGGAGGCACCTGCAAAAGGCACTCCTATACCTAAGTCAGTATTTTGCGCATATTACTTAGAAAAGGTGAGTATTTCACTCACTTCAGACGAGTTCTCCTTTTTGCTTTTATATTAGTAGTCCAAGGCTTGAAATCTGTCCGTTATCGAGTTATAGTGGTAATGTATAAAGATCATAACGTTCTGATTCGCTTAATGTGGTTTTAATTACCGATCTATAACGTATAACCCCAGCTTTTCATAACCGATTTATAATGGTCATATCATAGCCCCAAGATGAGCCTGATGAGGTTTTAATGAAGCAAGTTGAGCTTAAACAATGATTTGTATAGGTCAGTTTATACATTATAGATGTGGAGCCCCGAACTCAAACTTCTTTATTAAAATGTTCAGTATAAGAATGATGTTTGAAAAAAGAAAAATTTAAAATTTAAAAATTTGGAGAGAGATAAATGAAAAATTATTTAATGAAGCGTTTGTTCATTGATTTGACATCAATTGGATTTCCCATGTCATAGATGCCATTAGTTCAAATCAATGGTAGAGATTAAATAAAAAGGATCCCAAACGGTTTATAAATTGTGTGAAATTAATTCATTTCAGAATCACAACTATTTTCATAAAGACGAAAACTTGAACTCAACAGTTTTAGAAGGTGTTAAGGCATGAGTAAAAGAGGTTAGTACATGTGTTTCTTTTTTAGTTTTTTTATTTTCGTTTCTGAGAGTGATGGGTGTTGAAAAGTTGAGCGACGCTCAAAAGGAAGAAGATGGTTTGTACAAGTGGGTAGGGAAGGATGTAAAAATCGGTGGTTCCTTGTTTGTTAATGAAGATAGTGTAAATGATATTGGTAAACATAAAGTAGTTAGAGTAGGATCCGGTGTTAATCTGGTGTTGTTGCCTTGTTCAAGGACGGAAAGGGTTTTTCATAGAAGAAAGGATTTTGAGTGCTTTTATATTTATAGTTGTGTGTTGCAGAAGTTGCATGTTAAATTGTCATTTATAGAGTTTAAGTGTTTTGTTTTGTGGTAGTTAAACTGCGCTCCTTCTCAGCTTCATCCAAACGGATGGCCATTTCTGAGATGCTTTGAAATTTTAATGGATTTTTTGAAAATGAAACTGTGTTTGAGTTTGTTTTTATTTTCATTGTTCCAAGCCAAAGGAGTGTGGAAAGGTGTTTGGGTGAACTTAAATAGTTCTCTTGGTATGGGTATCTTTAAGTTGTACAAATCCTCTTTTAAGGATTTTAAAGAAATATTTTTGAAAGTTAAAAATGTGAACAAATAATTTCCTTTTTTATCTGGACGAGCATTTGTGTGAAAAATTTCCTTTGTATTGGTGTCCCCAGCCAGTCCATATTCTGGGTCCTGACGAAATTAATAGTAGGGATGCATGTATCATAGAATTTATGTTGAGTCATATTAAAAATGGGGATTTGATTTCTATTTATGATATTCTCCCGTGTGAAGAAAAGGAGTCTCTTATGAAGTACATGGGTAAATTATTTTGATAGTATATTTCAAAAGGATGTATTGCCTATTATGAGTGATTTTGTTGTTGATGTTTTTGGTGGAAAGTATCCTGGGGTTATCGCAACGGCTTTAAGAGCTTGTATAAGGAGCAAAAATGTTGAAAAGGAAGGGTCTTCGTCTAACCCGGTAATTGATGTAGAAGGGGAGGTGAACCAACCCAATAAGAAACTGATTAAGTTTAAAAAAAGGAAAACAGATGCGAACCTGGTTACTGATGATACAGATGGGGTTGCGAAAGGGATTTCTTTTCAGGAGGTGACAAACTTTGTGGGTAACCAGGAAAAGTTGCATTTGTTTTTGGAGGTAGGTGATGGGGCTTCTATATGGGATAAGAACTTTCCATTCTCAGTTGTAACTGACGAGGTGTTACAAGCTCTGTCGGATGTAAAGCCGGCTATGGATACTAGTGATGTTACCATCGACCAGTATATGCAGATCCGTACAGTAACTTTGTCTCCTTTCCTCTGTTTTTGTTTGGAGAAAATGATAATTGGTTTGTTTAGGTACTTGGACTTCGCTTGGCAAGTATCGATCAGAGTCAAGAGAATAAGCAAAAAAGGTTGATGGAAAATAGGGATGTCGAAGTTCTTAGAGGTGAAGTTGCTGAAAATAAGAAAGTAATATCTGAGTTGAAAGAGCAGTTAGATTTTAAAGAAGAAGAGTTGAAGACCATAAAGGCCATCTGCGACAAAGATGCCGAGTTATTGAAGAAGTATGAGAAGAATTTAGATAATATCAAGAATCAGTTTATTTAGACAACTGTTAGGATGAAGAGTATAGAAAAGGAAAAGGAAACTGAGATTCTAGATGCCTTTGCATAAGGTTTTGAGATAGCTGTCAGCCAGACTAAATTGTTGGCACCCGAGTAAGAGTTAAGTGCTATGGACCCGGCCAAAGTTGTGCACAATGGTATGCTGATAGATGATGAGGAGGTGGCTCTAGAAGAAGAGGGTGAGAATGGGGGCAGAGAGCTAGCCCTTTGGGTCCCAATTGCATGTTATTTGTTTTTTTTTATTTATTCCCTAGTATGGCTTGAATGTAATATGTTAAACTATTTTGATGTTTTATTTTTTATAAACAAAGTATGTGGGATACTTTTATCATTATTTAGATATGTTCTCAAATTGATGATTTTGATCTGTTCGGTGTTTGTAGCCAACCTATACGTCAGGTTTGAATATTGTATTGATAGTGACAAACAAAAAATTGGAAATATCCATTTGTTTTGAAGCTTCGTTAATGAAGCTTAATTGAATTTTTGGTGTGACTCTATTACAGAGTACAGTTCAGGTAGTTTGAATGATCCTGATAAAATAGTAATATTCTGATTGCATGGATGATTGATGTTTTCATATTTTCACTAAAGAGGTTTGATAACTGTTATGACTTGTTTATATAGTATAGTGAGGTAAATAGATTTAAAAAAAGAAAGCATAATTAAAAAAATAATGCATAATAAGTCGGGAATGAATGAATGAAAAATATAGCATTTGTGACCTTTGGTTACAAAGGTGCAGGTAGGCTTGACTCGTTAAAACCTCTCCAAACAAAATCCTTTTTGAAAAAAATCTTGTGAGTAGGAAAAAGAGTACAAGCATGTCCCTGCTTTGTCTAACTATAATAAAGCTTTAAAGAAGAGATATTCCTAGTGTTAGGTATAGTAGTACCATCGAGTATTATAGACGATAGGCACCATTATCCAATACATCTATAATTCGGAAAGGGCCTTCCTTGTTTGCTACTAATTTTTCATGAGCAGGGGGTCTTCTGACTTGTTCGGTTTTCCTATGGACTAAATCATTTAGTCAGAAAGATCTGGGTATGAGCCTTTGGTTGTACCGCCGAGCTATATGCTATTGCATAGCTCGGTGACGAATTTCTGCCAAACATCAGACTTCTTCAATTGTATCAAGATCATGCTTTTGAGCTTCATCAGTTGTTTCAAGATCAGCAAGTTGTGCCCGGAGTGAGGATTGAGAGATCTCCACAGGGATCATTGCTTCAGAACCATATATGAAGTGAAATTGTGACTCTTTCGTTGTTGAATGCACAGTGGTATTGTATGCCCATATTACTTATGGGACTAATTTGACCTAAAGTCCCTTAGCGTTGTCCAGCTTCTTTCGTAAGGCATGTAAGATGACTTTGTTGGTGGCTTCTGCTAATCTGTTTGTTTGTGGATGCTCTACCAAAGAAAAGTGTTGTTTGATTCTCAAATTCTTCAAAACAGAGGTGAATTCGTTATCGGCAAACTGGCGATCATTATTAGTGATAATGTGCCGAGGTATGCCGAATTGATAGATAATATTTTTCCAAACAAAAAAATCATTTGCTGAGATGTAACTTTTACCAAGGGTTGAGCCTCTATCCATTTTAAAAAGTAATCAATTGCAACTATCAAAATCTTTACCTGTCCAGGTGCTAAGGGAAAAGGGCCGAGTATATCGAGCCCCCATTGGTTGAAGGGCCAACTTACTTCGGAACTATGTAGAACCTCGGCTGGTAAGTGTGTGATTGGGCCATGCTTTTGGCAATTTGTGCACGTTTTGACTTTTTTAGGGCAGTCTCTCTGCATTGTTGGCCAGAAGAAACCTACTCGGAGTATTTTGGAGGATAAATGCCGGGCTCCAACATGTGTTCCACATATCCCTCATGAGCCTCGGTGAGTGTGAGCTCTGTCTCGGTCCTAGAAAGACACTTTAACAAAGGATGAGAAAAACCTCGCTTGTATAAAGAGTTGTTGTATATAGTAAAGAAGGACGCTTGTCACCAGAATTTTTAAATATTGTCAGTGCCCTGTGGGATAATTCCAGACTTGATGTATTCTATATACGGAGTGTGCCAGTCTTCGGCCTGTACTAAACTCAAAACTTCGGTTAGAGTTATACTTGGAATGAAAAGTGTAGATTGATAAAGAGAAGAAGTAGGTGTTTGTGAGCTTGTGAGCTTTGACAAGATATCAGATCGGTGATTGTGTTCTCGAGGTATATGATGGATCTCGAACTTTGAGAAATTTGAAATCAATGTTTTGACAATATCTAAAACCTTTGTTAATAAGGGATCTTTAACTTGAAAGAAATTTTGCACAACTAGAAAAGAATCACAGTATATCTTGAGTTCCGAGATATTTAAGTCGGTTGCTAGTCCTAGGTTGGCAATTAGAGCTTTGTATTCAGTTTGGTTATTGCTTGCCTTGATTAAAAGGTGCAAAGACTGTTTTAAGACAAAACCGTTGCCGTCCTCAAGTACGAGTCCGGCTCCACACCCTTGGGGATTGGAGGCCCCATCCACATAAAGGGTCCATTCTGTTGAGTGATTTGCAAACTTGGAACGGTAAACTCGCCTATAAAATCTGTGAGGTAATGTGACTTGATTGGACCTCTGCTCCGGTATCTGATATCAAATTGGAAGAGCTCAACCGACTATTTTATAAGTCGGTCAGCCAGCTCCGGCTCGTGTAGCGCGTGTCTCAAACGTTGGTCAGTTCTGATGTGGATGATATGACTCTGAAAATAGGCCGAAGGTGCCGGGATGAGAAAATCAATGCTAGAGCTAACTTCTCAATTTTTGGGTAGCAAAGCTTGGCATTCTGTAGAGACTTACTGATGAAGTAAATTGGTTGTTGCACTTTTTGTCTCTTTGTAACAAGGACAGAACTTATTGTTCAGTCAATAACATATAAATATAAGTAAAGTTGTTCCCATTGAAGGGACTTTTGTAAAATCGGAGGTTTTGAAAGGATGGTCTTTATATTTGAAAAACCTTTTTCACATTTGTTAGTCCAAGTAAAATTGTTTTTCTTTTTTAATGTTTGAAAAAAGCAGAAAGATTTAGATGCTAAACATGGTAAAAATCTAGATAAGGTAGCAAGTCTCCCTGTTAGATGCTGGACCTCTTTGATTGTCTGCAGACTTGCCATGTCTAATACAGCTCGGCATTTTTCAGGGTTCGCTTTTATTCCTCGGTTTGTAAGTAGAAATCCTAAAAACTTGCCTCCTTGAACCCCAAAGGCACATTTCTCTAGGTTTAGTCACATATTGTAATGTCTAATTTGATTGAAAATTTCCAGAAGGTCGTCTAACTAATTGCTGCCGAACTTTGTCGTAACAACCATGTCATCAACATAAACTTCCAAGTTTCTGCTGATTTGATGTGCAAACACTTTATCCATGAGTCGTTGATATGTGGCACCTGCATTCTTAAGCCTGAAAGGTATAACCTTATAATAATAATTTCCATATTCAGTAATGAATATAGTTTTATTTTGGTCAGAGGGGTGCATCAGAATCTGGTTATAACCAGAATAAGCATCTATGAAACTTAAAGTTTTATAACCTGAAGCATTATCTACTAAACAGTCAATAGAGGGTAAGAGATAAGCATCTTTTGGGCATGCTTTGTTGAGATCTGTGAAATCAACAAACATGCGCCATTTACCGTTGTATTTTTTTACCATTACCACATTTGCCAGCCATGTTGTGAACCAAATTTCCTTGATAAACCCGACACTGATTAGTTTTTTAGTCTCCTCTAAGGATGCATGTTTCTTTTCGACACTGAGATTTTGTTTCTTCTGAGCTATAGGTCGGACAGACGGATGCAGCACCAGCTTGTGGAAAATGACCGAGGGATTAATCCCGGGTATATCAGCAGGAGTCCATACAAATAGATCAGCATGTTGTTGCAGAAATTGCTGGAATGACCTTTTTTCCTCCAAGCTAAGAGTTGTACCTACATAAGTAAATTTTTCTGGGTTATCACTGAAATATACTTTTTATAAGTCTTCCATTGGTGTAGGTCGTTCAAGGAGCTCGACTCTTGGGTCCAGGTCGGCAAGTGTTAGGAGCTCGTTAGAGCTACAGACGCTATTCACTTGTGCTCCTATAACTCGGCTTGGTAGTTTGAGACTGATATTTTAACATTGACAAGCTTCACAATGTTCATTGTGAATGGTAGCGACAAGGTCATCCTGCACAGGAAATCAGTGTGGTTTGTAACCACACAGATCCCAACACTGGGACACGTTCACCTGAGAAGCCGACCAAGTCACCTGAAATAGGGCTGGAGTATGTTATCGCTCATTTTTATTTTCTAGAAGGTGGAATAGAATAGAACATCTGCGCTGCTTCCGGGATCCAACAATACTTTGCATACCAAAAAGTCTCTGAGCTGAATAGAGATTACCACTGGATCATCCAGATTGGGGATGTTTGTATTGAGATCAGATGCTTGGAATGTCATTTGTGGGAAGTGGAAGAATGTTTAGGAGTCATTGAAGGTGCCTTCTACCGATAACATAGCTCGGTATGTACGTTTCCATGCCGAGCTTGTTGCTCCTCCACCTGCAAAACCTACAAAAATACAATTAATAACTCCTCGTGGTTAGTCAGGGTAACATGAAGTTGATTTTTCTTTGTCCCGGGTATGTTGCCCTGCCGAGGTGTGGTCAGCAGAGGATGGAGTACGCCTTTGTATATGGCTACTGATATACTTGTCTAAATGACCCTGCCAAGCTAATCGCTCTAGTAGGTCTTTAGCAATCACGCACTCATTAGTAGTATGTCTATGTTTTTGGTGAAAAGTGCAGTATTTTGATTTATCCACATTCTTCGCGTCCTGATAATTGCCGGCCTTCCGGGGAGGTTTGATTAGTTTTGAATTCAGAATCTCTTTGATGACGTCATCTCTTTTTGTGTTAAACTGAGTATATGAGTCATAGCGAGGAGTCAGTTTAAAAGTCTTTTTGCTTTCCCAAACTTTATCTTCATCTTTGTTAGAGTACGGTTTTTCTGATTTTCGAGCTTGGCGGAGTTTCTCAATCTCCATCTGACCCTTAGCCTTTTCACGGAACTCAGCAAGGGTCTTCGGTTTGGCCACTATAATTGCTTCTTGGAGTTTCCCTGGTCGAAGTCCGCTCTTGATGGCGTGTAAATGTACCTCAGGATGAAGGTCTGGTATGGTGATAGCTACTTTTGTAAAACGGGTCATGTAGTCCTTCAGACTTTCATTCTAACCTTGTTTGATTGTGTTTAAATAGTCAGAATCGTGCAAATAGATAGAAGAGGCTACAAAGTGATCCTCAAATTGTTTCGCAAGTTCCTGAAAACGAGAAATAAAATATGTAGGCAAAGAACAAAACTAATAAAGTGCAGGACCGTCTAAAAATGTAGGAAAATAATGGCATAAAATAGGATCAGAAGCATCGTTTACTATCATTATAGATCGAAACTTTTTGACATGCTTCTTCGGGTCTCCTAGTCCATCATAAGGAGTTAAAGTCGTCGGCAGAGTGAATCTTCTGGGCATTTGGAAGTTCATGATGTCAGCAGAAAATGGCTCTACAGCGTTGTCGAGCTTGTCGGCCTCGTTCTCGGGCCGAGCTTCTTCATGCCAAGGAGTTTCAAAAATGTGTGTTGGATTGCATTCATGTTCCTCATCCTCCTCTCGTTAATTTCGATCACGTTGTTTTCCATCCGAGCATTGGTTAGTTCGGTTATCTGATTCGCCATCCATTGATTCTCCTCAGCCATACGTTGATTTGCTTGTTGCAGCTTGATCACCATCCGAAGTAGTTCAGAGGGTGTTGGTGGAGGTAGATCAGCCATGGATGGACGTGGAAGTATTGAGGCCGATGAAAAGGACAAAAAAAATTATGTCTTCGGCCCCACGGTGGGCGCCAATTGTTCTTACTTGGCTGCCGAGGTATAGCTCACCTGTGTTGAGCTTGGGCACCGAGCTTTTATATTTCCACTCCAAGCTTATTCTCCAAGAAAGATACACCTTGGTGTGAGAATGAACAACAATGGGAGAGGTATCTGCAAAAAGCATTCCGATGCTTAAGTCAGTATTTTGTGTGTATTACTTAAAAAAGGTAACCTCAGACTAGTTCTCCTTTTTGCTTTTATATTAGTAGTTCGAGACTTGAAATCTGTCTGTTATCGAGTTATAACGTATAAAGATCATAACGCTCTGATTCGCTTAATGTAATTTTAATTACTGATCTATAACATATAAACCAAATTTTTTATAATCGATTTATAACGGTCATATCAAGCACCTATATGTTATATACTTAGGAAGTTTAGTGTATTCAAAATTAACTAATCCGTATATTATTCAAACCAAAATCAAGTTTTTCAAATACTAAGACACTTTAGACATATGCCTCTCTCATGTTATGCTTGTAAACTTCTTTTCTCCGTTTTACTCTTATACTACAATCAAACTATTTAGGTTAATCATGTTTAATCTTTATAAAATAAAAATAATATCCAAAAATTTTGTCCTTTCTAAATTGTTAACTGCTATAACTGCAATCTAAATTCTATTCATCGTAAAAATCAACTATGCATTTAAATTAAATTCATTAGATTTAGGGCTTGTTTGGGTGAGCTTATAAGAAAAGATCTTTTTTCGAGTTATCTTTTTTTAAAAGATCTTATAGAAAAGTAAAAGTAATTTTATGTTTGGATATCTCATGTAAAAAGGTCTTTTTATCAATCAATTATGTTTGGGTATAACAATATAAAAGTACTTTTTTGTTTATTTATTACATGAAAAACATCTTTTTTTTTAAGGAAAAAAGATCTTTTAAAAAAAGATGTAAATTACAGCTTTTCAAAAAAGATCTTTTTTTATTTTACTAGTGCTTTTACTTTTACTACTAAAAATTTACCAAACACGTTAAAAAATAAAAAAAGATCTTTTTTCATTAAAAAAAAATTTTTTTTTAACAAAATAATAGCGCCCAAACATGCACTTATTTTTCTAGCCCCAAAATCAAACTGAAACTCACACTAGCCATAAGCGGATCTCTAATTCTACCATAAAAATACAAAGTCCAATTTCTCTAATATATGACCCAACAGGGCCTATAAACATCAGATACACCCTTCTAAGTAATAGCGTAACAGAAATTCAATTTCCTTGTGGATTGTGCGACTCATCCAGCGAGTCATCTCCAACCCTTATTTATTGCATTCGCACACACACGCGCCAACACCAAATTTCATTAAAGAGAATACCTATATCTTTGTAGGAGGTGAAGCTCTTTACCGTATAATTGGCCTTACACCTTATTTTATTTATGATTCTACCATGAATATTGAATACAATAGTTCATGATCCTTGTACTAATGGTTCTACGTGATGCAATCGTAAAGTCTTCAAATTAGTCCCACATTTCTATTGGAGCAATAAACTCCTGAAGCCTCTGATGCACCCTTGATGTTTCTACCCCAACCCTTGATATTTTATCCTGTTTAAATTAAAGTAGACAGCCATTAAATAAAATGATGAATACTTGTGATTTATGAACTCTCTAGGCAATGTGTAGCTTCTTTTAGAGAGGAGAATTCAAAATGAAAGCATTTTAACAATAGATTTCGCACTCATGTCCTCCAAAAGATTTAGGAAGCACTGGCTACCAAACATGTTTT
>NC_029789.2:120751164-120751736 GCF_000816755.2 Arachis ipaensis | reverse complement strand
CTCTGACTATTATTTTCAATCTAGATGGCTAACTACAAGAAGATAATTATTTGAAAATTAAACTGAAAAGTACCTGAGCATGAAGAATGTAAAATATTTTGTCCCCCACAGTTGAGAAGCTTGCAGTAACAACTTCAGCACCTTCTTCCTCAAGAACATTAATAACTTCATATAACATGAAGGTCTTGTTTCTCAATCCACAAACCAACACAACTTCTATGCCGGAGCCAAATTCTCTCAGCTCAAGCAGTGGCAATTTTGTGTCTATATTTTTGCACATTATTGTATTATTGTTGTTGTTTTTTGACTCCATCATGACATGCTGCTTCTGCTTCTTCAATTCCTCTATTCTTTCTCTCATATGCTTTATGTACCTTGCTGCCAGATCCAGCTGGTCTTGCTGGGTTAGTGTGTCCTAAACTTACACAAATATCAATTCATTCATTTTTCTTAATTAAAGGATTTAAAAAATTAAAATATCATCTAAGAATAATATATACTAGATAATCAATTTTTTTTAACCATGATTAACCAACTTTTTTTTAAATTATTTTATTTATCTTAAATTAGAG
>NC_029789.2:120746236-120751003 GCF_000816755.2 Arachis ipaensis | reverse complement strand
TGGATTTTGAATATTGTGTGAATCTATGGTTGGGAGGAATAAGAGAAGTGAGCTTGAAGCAGAGAGATTTCATGTGAATTCTGCGGTTCCTCTCAATGGTTTTGCGATCAAGTTTGGAAGGCTCATTACTTGTGCTAATTGCTTTCTTCATGTTCCCTAATCAACTCCACTCAATAATAATAATAATAATAAGTATGCTACAAACAAGTACTTTAGTTTTTCTGTTATATATATGTATGTTATTAGGACGATTAATGAAAGTTTAATCAGTTTGTGAGGACAGAGAGGTTAGAAGCTTATATAGAGACAAGAGGCTAAGACTAACACGGAGAAGAAAGTGGTCTGTGATATTTGCGTAATATTCCATTCATTGGATCTGTAATAATTCATCTTTGTTTGTTGCTAACAAATTAAAACTTTAAGGCCCAAGCCAACAATAATGACAACTAACTTCTCTCTGGAGACTGCTTAACTATGTACAGTCATGGTGCATCTCTTTCGCCACATGCTTATATATTATTAGTAACTTAGTACTTTTTTAGATTATTACTATATATGGATGCATACTGTTGTGATGATGCTTATTTTCAATCTTTCATCATATGTCTCTGTCATAGGAGTGATTCTATTTAAATAATTAGAGAGAAATTATATGTCAATCTCATCTAATTCTTTCTTCGCTTTTTAAACGTCGAATTCATCATGTGTAATTTTCTTTCTTAACACAAATTGTGTCGTTCCAACTTCTTAATTATTTAAATGGAATTTGTCATATAGTAATTTTAATCTTTAGGACACGTCGTTATTCTTGTTATGTTTTAAAACCGTGACTTAAAGATTTAATTTCCTACGATCACACTTATGGACTGTAACTATATAAAAAAAATACTTTATAGTTACTGTTATTAACAGTTACACTTATGGTATTTGTTCTCTCTCTGTTGTATTTCTTCAATCTTCAATCGTTGCTCTGCTACTATGATTCTGTGATGATGTCCCTCAATTTTGTCGTCATCTATTTTACTTCTGTTCTTGTGTTGACAATGGTGGCCAGGGGGCCGTGGAATGAGATATACTAATTAAGAAAGATGCAAGACCTTACGTAATCATACACCGCGTTGGCTGGAATCAGGGGCGTGGTCCCAGTCACCCTCTTAATTAAAGCCTTAAAGGTATTTATGAGCTACATTAGTATTAAATAAAACTAAAAAAAATTGATAAAATAATAAAATAAAAAATTAATTACTATTAATTTTATAATTTTTAGGGTAAATACCATTTCCGGCCCCTAAACATTTTAAAGTGGGACATATCGCACTTTTATCATCCAGAAACCTCTACCCGATCCTCAACCAACAACATAAGTGAACGAATCGATCCCTGTGACCGGTTGCTAACAGGTTGCCTGGATGACGTGTCAGGTGGAGGCTGAGGTGTCAACTGAATGTGCCACGTGTAAGTAGGAATTATTGCAGGGACTCAAAACCCCCTCCCTGCAACTCAAACGACGTCGTTGCATTGGGTTAATATTCTCCCTCACTTTCGAAGTACATTTACTGTAATCTCCCTCTTCTTTTCATTCATTCACTAAAAAGCCCTAACACTTCATCTTCCACCATTATTTCTCTCCAGAACCTTTGCACGACGCTAGAACGGAAGTCTGGTATAATCGAATATGCGACGAACGTGTGCAGGGCATAGACGTTCACTGTGTGAGACGGCAGTGAAAGGTTAGTTCAGTTTTTCGATTTTCACATTGTGTTAGTTGAGAATGTAGTTGTTTTTCATGCATGTCTATGCGGGGTGTGATGTGAGGAACTTTACGTTCGAGATGATTAGTATGATTAATGGATAAAGTGGTTAAGAAGAAACACTGTTTTTCATTAGGGTTTGATAATGCTAGGGGTTGATAAACGTAGTGAGTAATCCGGATAATGAAATTTGTATGTAGTGGTTTTAGTGATGATAATGTTGGTGGCATTGTTGTGCATTACAGTAAAACTGTTTTTAAATATTGCAGATGTCTGTGTTTGTGATCCATGTATTTAACCATGGCGGAAAGCTTGTTAGAGCTAATGGTAAGCTACATTACTTAGACGGGAAGGTAGAGAAGTTTCCTCCAATGGATATTGATTTCGTAAACAAGAAGGACTTGGAGGAACTTTTCAAGGGTTTGGGGTACTTGACATACAAACAAATCTACTGGCACGACCTAACTGTTATTGAGTTCGAGGATGGTCTGCATGTGCTCTATGGTGATAAGGAGATCAACAACATGTGCGACTTCACTATGAGGCATAATCTGAAGGAGTTCCACCTTTACTTTGAGCATGGAGTGGATATCCCTGATGTAACTGACGATGAGCCTGTGGAGGAGGAATGGGTATCTGAAGATGAGGATGTCTTAGCGGTGACAGATTCTTCAAAATCTTCTTCCTCCTCCTACGATTCATACGAGAATGCTGAAGATGAAGCTTACAAGCCCCCTTCTCCTGGGTATGAAACTGACAGTTCTGAGAAATCTGTTGATGTACAAAGTAAAAAGAAGAAAAATGGGAAGTCTTGCTTACCTAACACCATGGCAAAGAGAAGGGCCTCCAGGAGATATACTGGTAAGAGGAGGATGAAACGTGTTCTGAATAGAGAAATGGAAAGTGGGCCTAGCAGTGGAGATTCATGGTTGGGCCAAGGCCCAGGTAGTGGAGGCTGTGTTGGGCCGGATTTGGGTAATATGGAAGGCCCAGCTAGTTAGAAAAATGTGGGGCAGAAGGGGGTTGCAACTCAGGCTGGTGAGGGATTCGTTGATGGTGATAATATTGTTTATGAGTATGAGTCTGAGGATTTTGTGACTCCAGTTTCATCTGATGATGAGAGGGGCCCTTTTGGTCCAGATTTTAATGAGGGCAAAACATTTGGAGAGGTGCAGTTTAGACTAGGGATCACCATCCCAGCCCACTCCTGCACCACCATCCCAGTCCAGTCCTGCACCACCAGCACAGCCAAGTGCCAGACTCAGGCCCAAGCTGAAGACCTTTAGGCCACCAGGTCCTCTGTCTCCACAAACAGGCCACCAACCAGCATCTACACCAGAAAATCTTGAGGCCATCACCAAGGAAACAGTTGCTGCAAGGAACCTCTTCAGACTTATTGAAGTTCATTCCAACACCAAATTTCAGGCCACCAAAGCAGACTTAGTTAACTAGAAATTTTAGACTATAAGACTTATCTGTTTATCTTGCTGTTTATGTTTTTTGGCTGCTGCACCAGAATTCTGAAAACTGCATATGTTTAAGGACATGTTTTTTTGGAAAACTACTTGGACTTACATAGTGTGTGAGTTTTATTTTGTAAACTTTGTCTGATGTACCTTCTGTGTTACCTTATGGAAACTTTGCCTCACATGGCTTGGATTTGTGAAATGACAATGTTTAATCATTGTGTAAATGTGCATTTTTACTATGTTTTCAGTTTGGTTTACCATGATTCTGTCAATCAATTACACACAAATTATGAAATGCAAAAAATACTCATAACTGACTAAACAAACTCTATTAATCCAGAAACATAGTTCATTACAATTTCACATTCTTTTCTTTCACTACATCCAAACATTGCCCCCATTACAAAATACTGAATTTACAATGTCAATAGGCATATTAACATTATGCAGCTATTACTATACTACATCCCTTTCCTATTACAATGCCCAGCAAAATCAACCCAAGCACTTTTCATCTGCTAAGAGCACCACTGTTCTTCTCATCGCTTTTGACCTCATCCATCTTCTTCTCTATCTCTGCAATTCTTTTTTCCATCTTTTTCGTTGGGTCCGATACTCCATCTTGTACCACCTCATCAATACAAAAAGAGGCAACATACTCATCTAGCCAGGCAAAGTATTTGCAATGTCATGTGTTGTTCTACATCAAACATGCCTACTGTTCAGCTCCAACAAGTTACCAAAATAACGCAACAACCCAAACAAAAACGATTTCCAAAAAATTTACCTTAAAATAGGAACAACCAAAGAAAAGCCTCCTAGGGTTTTTTGAAGTTCCAGATTCGAACAAAATGGCGTATGATCCGCAATTGCACACTGGAGGAAGAAATTTCTTCTTCATCCTTCTCGACGCTCCTTCCAGAATGCTTCCATCGGCAGTCATTCCACTGCCCCAACTCTCGTCACCCCACCGCATCTTTTCTTGCGACTGAATGAAGCACCAGAATTTGCAGTTGCCATGCCCACCATTGCAGGTCCTCTCACATAGCCAGAAGATGCAAACCCTAAACCATTTCAATCATTCAAGAATGGAAGAATATTAACCCAATGCAACGACGCCGTTTGAGTTGCAGGGAGGGGGTTTTGAGTCCCTGCAACAATTCCTACTTACACGTGGCACATTCAGTTGACACCTCAGCCTCCACCTGACACGTCATCCAGGCAACCTGTTAGCAACCGGTCACAGGGATTGATTCGTTCACTTATGTCGTTGGTTGAGGATTGGGTAGAGGTTTTTGGATGATAAAGGTGCGATATGTCCCACTTTAAAATGTTCAGGGGCCGGAAAGGGTATTTACCCTAATTTTTATAAAGGAAAAGTCTAGGAGTCAGCAACTTTGTTAAATTCTGGCCAGCATATAACCAGCAAAGAAAAGTGAGTCATTGGATGAAATTTCACACCAATCTCACACTATTAAAACTATCATTGATGGCTATTTGATGACTACAAATCACAAAAGTTACTGGCCCCTAGCATTCCTCTTTTA
>NC_029789.2:120733865-120746085 GCF_000816755.2 Arachis ipaensis | reverse complement strand
ATGAGAAAAAAACATTACATCCACACAAAAAAAGGGGTAAAACAATTCTTACTCGAACATCAACGAAATAGAAAAAAAAATTCAAATAGACTAAGGATCCGTTTGAAAACTCTAAAAGCTATTTATTTTTTTTATCTTTTGGCTTATAAAAAGTTACATTAATAGTGTTTGGTACAATTTTTTAGATAAATTTTTAACTTTTCAAAAAGTTATTTAATAATATTTGAAAAAATTAAAAAATGTGACTTCTCCTATTTTTAAAAGCTATTTTATCACTCCTATTTAATGCACAATTTTAAAATAAGGACTTCTATAATAACTTTCCAAACACAAAATAACTTATTTAGAAGTTGTTATTAATAGAAATCCTTATATTTTAAGTATTTTTCAAAAGAACTTATTTAAAAAGTTTAGCCAAACTGGCCCTAAGGCTTGGTTTAGTAAAGCTTTTCGAAAAAATATTTGTACTTTTTAAAAGTTCAAACTCTTCATTTTGTGTTTGGTAAATCAAAAAGATCATGTGCTTGTACTGTAGTTTTTAAAAGATCGTGGTACTTTTAAAAGCATCTGAGATAGAGATTTTTAAAGTTGACTTATGCTTTTCAAAATTTAAAAGTCTAATATAATCTCATATGTTAACTAATTTTTAAATTTAAATATTTATGTCTATTATAGTATTTTTAAATTTTAAAAACTATTTTACCAAAAGCAATTGTTATTACTTGTGTTTATTGAAAATAATTTTTAATTTGATTTACCAAACATAAATGCTACAACTTTTAAAAAGCCATCTTTTAAAAATTAGCTTTTAGAAGCTACTTTTGAAAAGTAAAACCTTTACCAAACTAAGCAAGATTTTCGAAGAGGTATTTGTGATTTTTAAAAGCATAAGCTTCTCATTTTATGTTTGGTAAATAAAAATGATTATGTGCTTGAGCTTGCAGTTTTTAAAAGATGGGATATTTTTTAAAGCAATTAAGATGGAACTTTTTAAAGTTGGCTTATACTTTTCAAAATTTAAAAGTCTAACATAACCTCATATATTAACTAATTTTCAACTTTATCACTTAAATTTATATCTTTTATAGTATTTTAAAATTTTAAAAAATATTTTACCAATGTAATTATTAGTGCTTGTATTTATCAAAAGTCATTTTTAATTTGATTTACCAAATATAAATAATACACTTTTTAAAAAACTATCTCAGAAATTATTTTTAATATGGAAATAGAGATGGTGTTTTGGTTGAATATTGGTATTTGAAGTGTATTACAGTATTGTGGAAATCATTCAACACGCCCCCACGTGTTTCAACACGCCCCCACGTGTTGGCTAATATGTTGCCATGTGTCCAACACGCCCCACGTATTGGTCAGGATGCTGCCACGTGTCCAACACGCCCCCACGTGTTGCAACACGCCCCTTGCGTGTTACCCTTCTACCTGACACTTCCATCTATGCGTAAATACACTAGGTTCATCCATTTCCACCCAATACACCACCCTAAACTCCATAACCAAATTTTTTAGCCAAACTATCTTTTATAAACTATTTTTAAAAAGTAAAAATTTTAACAAATTATACCTAAGCACTACAATGGAAAAAGAAAGAAAGAGAAAATGTTCATACTACTTTAGCAAAAAATTCTCCAGTTAGTGATGATGCTGAGGCCATGACTTCTTGAGGAAAGAGCTCCATTTCCTAAAAAAATTTCTTATTTTTAACGTTCCAGCTTTTGCTGAGGATGGAAACGACAAAGCTGATTTTGCTTTTACCTCGACCGTATCGACGGAGCTCCTTGTTTCTATAAACTTTATAAACTAGGAAGTATGTCTTTCTACAATATTTTGGATCTATCGTTACTTTTTTTTGTCACAGTTTTTATCGTGACAAAAAAAAATAATTTATGGTCACGATTTTTTAAAAATGGGTGATCATATTTATGATCACAATTTAAAAAAAAAAAGATGGCCTAAAAAGAGTTTATGGTCACAGTTTTTTAAAAAAATTGACTTAAAAAGATCTATGGTCACAGTTTTAGGAAGTGACCTAAAGAGGTCTATGATCATAATTTTAGAGGGTGGCGTAAAAGGGTCTATAGTCACAATTTTTCAAAAGGATGACTATAGAGTGAGTTATGGTCATAATTTTAAAATAGGGTGACTATAGATAAGTTATGGTCACGATTTTTTGTATGAGCATAGAGCAACTTAGGTCACGATAAAAAAACATAGACTAAAATTTCAAGATTTGAAAACTGCAATTGTGACCATAAAAATCGTAAATATAAATAAAAAAAATCGTAATTATAGATCTATGGTCACATTAAAATAGATCACAATAAAAAACTGTGACTATAAATCTAAAACTATGATCATAAATCTATAATTACTCTTTTTATGGAATATAATTATAAATTTATTGTCACTTTTTTTTATTGAATATGATCACAATTTTTTTATTGTGATCATAGTTTTTTTTTTTGTAAGGCTCGTAATCAATCTCCTTCCGATTTTATTTTTTGAGCATGGCTAAATTGAACACTTTCAAATATTTAGAGTTCAACCCCTCTTGATTCTTCTTTCTGCACAAAGTCTTATATCCAATCCTTTGCATTCTTCTTTCTCTTTGTCTTTGCCTCATCAAAATTGTATTATTTGTCTTTAAAGAGTTATGCTACATATACAAGTCTTTTTGGCTTATAAGTCTTACAAGTTGGGTTAAATCTAACAAAAACTATATTCACCCACTGGAGTGTGACAACACGCGCGTCACTCAACCATTTTCAAAGCGCGCTCTCACTCACCATTATGGAAGACACTTCTTCTTCACGTTCCTCCTTCTCCTCCTCCTCTTCCTTCTTCTTCTTCTCATTTTTCTTTGTGTTTCTCCTCCGTTTTTTCGCGTGTTTCATGTTCATCGTTATTTTTTTATTACCGTTGTTGTTGTTGCATTTTTTCCTCCTCCTCTTTCTATTGATTTTGCAATATTATATATTTTTTTCTTCTTTATTTGATTTTTTCTCTCAAGAAGAATTATAAGAAAACGAAATAAGAAGATGAGGAAGAAGAAGCAGTAGAAGATAAAGAGGCAGTAGAAGATGAAGAGGAGGAATAGGAAGAGTTTTGAATTATGCAGAACTTATTAGAATAAAAATACACCAAAAATTTTTTAAAATACACCCAAATATCTTCGTATTACACCCAAATATCTTCGTGTTACACCCAAATTTGCTGCAAATACAGAAAAATATTTTCTCTAATGCTGTATTTTTTCTTCTTCTTTTTTTCCTTATTTCTTTCTTTCTTTTAGTTAAACGAATGTAAGTTCATCCTCTTTCAAGTAATTTTGTAGCATTATGTGTTTCTTCTTCTTCTTTTGTTTTATTCTTGTTAAGCGAGTAAAACAAGAAGAAACTTGAGAAGGTAAAATAAAAAGAAAAGATGAATAAAAAAAAGAAAAAAAAGATTGTGATAATGATTAAAAAAAAAGAAGAAATAGTAGAAGATGAGAAGGAGGAAGAGGAAAAGTTTTGAATTATGCAAAACTTATCAGAATAAAAATACACCCAAAAATTTTTAAAATACACCCTAATATCTTCGTATTATACCCAAATATCTTCGTGTTACACCCAAATTTACTGTAAATACAGAAAAATATTTTCTCTAATAATGCTGCATTTTTTCTTCTTCTTTTTTTCCTTATTTCTTTCTTTCTTTTAGTTAAATGAATGTAAGTTCATCATCTTTCAAGTAATTTTGTAGCATTATGTGTTTCTTCTTCTTCTTTCTTTGATTTTTTTGTTTTTATTCTTGTTAAGAAAGTAAAATAAGAAGAAACTTGAGAAGGTAAAATTAAAAAAAAAAAAGATGAATAAGAAAAAACAGAAGAAGAAGATGATGATGATGAAAAAAAAAAGAAGAAACAGTAGAAGATGAAAAGGAGGAAGAGGAAGAGTTTTGAACTATGCAGAACTTATCAGAATAAAAATACACTCAAAAATTCTTAAAATACACCCAAATATCTTCGTGTTACACCCAAATATCTTCGTACTACACCCAAATTTGCTACAGAAAAATATTTCCTCTAATGCTATATTTTTTCTTCTAAATTGAACCACACCTTAGCCTTGGATTCAAAACAATAATAAATTTCGTTCTAGTTCAATTGACAATCTGAACCTGAATTATTTATTATCTTCAACAACGAGATAACTGATAATGAAGGAGAAAAAGAAAACGAAAAGAGGAAAAGAAATTTCAATGAAAAAAGGAGGAAGAGAAGGAAGAGGAAGAGGAGGTATTGATGACGATAATAACGAAAGAAAAAAATTACAAAAAAGAAGAAGAGACACAAAAAAAAAAAAAAAAAAAAAAAGAAGCACGAAAAAAGAAGAAAGAAAAAAAAAGAGATACAAAAAAAATATAAAAAAAATACATAAATATAAATAATTTGTATAAAAAGAGCTAGAGAATAATTCGTCTTTAAATATCTTCAATGAGCATGTTAGGTAATTTAAAACAATGTAGTGTATATATTAAGATTGCGTGCAAAACCAACCAACTTGGTAAGAATTTACCTTTCACTTATTGAGAGAGTAGTAAACTATACTTTTAGGAAAAGTATAGGAGAACAATAATTCTAGTGAACAATATGAACAATGGGGTTACAAATGTAAATTACTCATAAATTTAATTAATGATATAATTAATTTAATTATACTAATAACTATTTTTCAAAATTTAAAAGGATAAGTCAAAATGGATTTAATTATACTAATAACCATTTAATTATACCAACTTGGGAACTAGCACATGTTTCTTATCCTTACCATATCCCCTATCTCTTGGTTCCCAGCCCAACCACGCAGCCCTCCCTCCCTGTTCCAACGTCCGGCAGCCCCCAAGTGGAGAAATTTTTTTTTTCACTACACCCGTCAATCCGTGCACCGTGCAGCCCGGCGTAGGTCACCGTGATCACGCCCTGTGCAGCCCCTGCAGCCCAAGGCCTCCACCATTGCAGTCCCTGCAGCCCAAGGTCTCCACCTATCACAACCATTTTAATGGAGCACAATTCCGTTGAACCGAGTTGTCTCGTGCCAGTTTCTTTTACCGGTGATTCGTTCGACGGAGAAAGTGAACAGTTGGACAAGGTAAACAATATATCTTATTTCTTTTAGACGTATGTTTATTTTCATATAAATTAGATAGTTATTAAAAGCTCAACATTCTTAATCCATTATGATATTTTGTTACAAACAGAACAATTTGGATGGTGTTCTTGTTCATTCATGTGGTTATTAGTTAAAGTGTAATATATAAGTGGATGATCGGGTGAAAGAATTAGTTTGAATTTTTTCTATCTAAAAAGAGAAAAAAATTACATTTTTAGAATGGTGGAATGTTATAATACAATGTACTAGTTAGTTGTTACTACTTACTAGTTACAGATTGGGTTCTTGCTAAGTTTTTATAACTAGTTTCAATGAATCATGTGAAAAGTTCTAAAGAAGATGAAGTTAGAAATTTATTTACTGGATATGATGAAGTGTTACAATACCTCTTTAATAGGTCACCCTGACATGTTTTGAATATATGTATAGTGTTAAATATGAAAATTTTGCACATGGTTGCGACTAAAATTGTTACAATCCCCATCTGTATGCTATCAAACCATGCATGCACAGTGCACTAACAAGTTTGGATAAATATGGAAGAAAATTATAGGAGCTAATAACGAGACTGTTTACATGGTAGTAGAAGACTCTATTTTAGTTTGTGTAGTGATACCTGATATGTGGTGGATTTATGCATTCTGTATATAAATAATAGTTAACACAATACTAACTCATTAGGTGCCACTTTAGATTAATTCATGCATATTAATAAATTTTAATATCATATTTTTGGATATAGTATTAATAAATTCTATTTAGTTGATATTTTATTATAGTATCTACTTACTTTGTGTATGTTTGATTGTAGGCCATAGAATGTACAAAAATTACTGGGTTGGTTATGTCGATAGTGGGTTGGTTTTGATTGAGCTTGTTTGTTTCAGGATAATCGTGTAGAATCTGCTGTAAATCAAGCTTTGGAGGCTTCCGCTCAGCAGATTGCTAAGCAAGGACTTGGTGGATTCATGTCGCTCTTAAACTCCTTTGACAATACCTAGATTGTTTACGATATTGCATCCATTATGTTATATTAGAGGTCCCTTTTGTTAGGTCATACAACTCAATATGTATGTTTTATGGTCATTTTCTTTGTTTAGGTTTTCTATGATAAGAAAATTATGAAATTGGTATTTTCATCGCATTATCTTGATGCTACTCAAGTATCTGGCCTGTTTATACTTTTCTGGATGTCGATTGACTGGTTGTAAAATACTGTCTGCATAAATACATGTCGTATAATCTGTATTTTAACCATTTAATAAATTTGGGATGTTGTGTGCTTTTAACTTCGAGTGGCATGTTTAGGATGTTCGCTTTACTACGGTTATTGATTGTTATTTTTCTGGTGTTTGGATGGTTACTTCTTATCGGATTAGCTATTTGTTTTTGATTATTTAAATGTCATATAGTATGGATGTTCGATTCCTTAGGCTTGTGCATGGTTATTTTTTTATATACGAGTGTCTTAGTAACTAAGATAAATAAAGCGGATGTTCGGTTTAGTAGGTTTGCATATAGTTATTTCTATTTGTTTCTGGATGGTTATTTAGTATGTATCACGAATGGAATGTTATTATTCACGAGTTATAATGTGGATGTTCACCTCAATATATTACTGGATGGTTACTTTTAATGTTGATTACGAATGGCTAGTGATTAGTTACAGGATTTATAATGTGGATGTTCGCGTTATTAGGTGAGTGGATGGTTACTTTTAGTGTGGATACAAAATTGCATGTTATTACTTACAATAGTTATAATATAGATGTTCACTGACTTAGGTTCATGGATGGTTATTTCTAATTGTGCCAGTATGATTTTTGCCTGTGGATTGCGAATTGTTTTTTTTAGTGTGTATTACGAATGGTGTCTTAGTGGTATATCGCGGATGGTCGACTTAGTAGGATAGAGTATGGTTATTTCTATATGTTTCGGGTGTTTATTTATAAAACTTAAGAGTTGTCTGTTATTAGGTTTTGGAATGAAAAAAAAAATTTAATTTTGTCAACCAACTTGCAAACACTTGGGAAAAATTTTTAACCATGGGTTAATGAATAAAATGAGAATTACAATATAGTGAGAGTACATAGGCAGTAAGAGTACAAAGGCATAACACCCACAGTGGTGTGCAGTAAGAGTACATAGGCAGTTTTAAAAAAATGCAAGTTACAAAAGGTCCTTGCAAGTAGCTGCTTTAAAAAATTGAACTTCTAAGTACCTAAATCACCAAAATAAGTCTTAATATAACCAGCTTTCGCAACATCAACAAGTATTACCTAAATGATGTAGATCATGTCACATCTTTTCAATCCATCCTTTCATACAAAATTGAACACCTGTTATTTATAGAAATTAACGTCCATCATATGAACCAGAAACAGACAAAGAAAACAACACTAAAATTTCAAGCCAGGCTCCAACAAATTTTAAACATCTTTGCCTTAATCCAAGGAACCATGAACCATTTGATATTACTATTCATGCTATAGTTTTAAAAAAAATAAACATATCAAAATCAACAGCATAACACCCCACAGTCGATTGAAGTAAGAGTACATAGCTAGTTTAAAAAAAATTAAATATTAAACAAGATCCTTGTAAGCATAGCAATTAAAAATTGAAGTTCTAATTACGTAAGTCACCAAAACAAATCCTAATATTGATTGGGATGGTTATCAAATATGCTGATCAACATGTAAATACAGTCTTTGCACGGTTAGATTCAACACCAAAAGTACTTTTATTTATATCCATTCCAATCAAATGGATCAAAATGCAAGTGGACATTTGAGGATGAAGTAAAATACACTTTTAGCTAATACTATAAAAAAAGTAAATTTATCCCAAATTATACTTACAATTTTTATGTAAAATAAACCAACAGATTCCAATTTAAGCCTATCTCTTCTTTATCAAATATTCATAATCAGAGTATTTAACAGTTTCTAAATTTTGACAGCCTCTTAGATTAGGTTTTGGAATGAAAAAAAAATTTAACTTTGTCAACCAACTTGCAAACACTTGGAAAAATTTTTTACCCATGGATTAATGAAATAAAATGAGAATTACAATGTAGTGAAAGTACATAGGCAATAAGAGTACAAAGGCATAACACCCACAGTCGTGTGCAGTAAGAGTACATAGGCAGTTTTAAAAAAAATTCAAGTTACAAAAGGTCCTTGCAAACGTAGCTGCTTTAAAAAATTAAACTTTTAAGTTCCCAAATCACCAAAACAAGTCCTAATATTGACCAGCTTTAGCAACATCAGCAAGTACTACCTAAATGATGTAGATCATGTCACATTTTCTCAATCCATCATTTCTTACAAAATTGAACACCTATTATTTATAGAAATTAACGTCCATAAGACAAAGAAAACAACACTAAAATTTCAAGCCAGGCTCCAACAAATTTCAAACATCTTTGCCTTAATCCAAGGAACCATGAACCATTTGATATTACTATTCATGCTATAATTTTAAAAAAATAAACATATCAAAATCAACAGCATAACACCCCCACAGTCGATTGGAGTGAGAGTACATAGCCAGTTTAAAAAAAAATTAAATGTTAAACAAGATCCTTGTAAACATAGCAATTAAAAATTGAAGTTCTAATTACGTAAGTCACCAAAATATGTCCTAATATTGATTGGGATGGTTATCAAATATGCTGATCAACATGTAAATATAGTCTTTGCACGGTTAGATTTAACGCCAAAAAGTACTTTTACTTATATCCATTCCAATCAAATGGATCAAAATGCAAGTGGACATTTGAGGATGAAATAAAATACACTTTTAACTAATACTAGAAAAAAAATAAATTTATCCCAAATTATATTTACAATTTTTATGTAAAATAAACCAACAGGATTCCAATTCAAGCTTATCTCTTCTTTATCAAATATTCATAATCAGAGTATTTAACAGTTTCTAAATTTTGACAGCCTCTTAGGTTAAGTTTTGGAATGAAAAAAAAATTTTAAACATCTTCAACCAAGTTACAATCACCTGGAAAAAATTTTCAATCATACGTTAATGAATAAATTGACCATCCTATCTATATTCATTAAACAACTCACAAAGCAACATATTCATAGCACGTGCCTCATACGAATTGCTGACTTACTAATAACCGAAGGCAAAACAAAATCAAATACAGTAACTCGTTAAAATACAAGACGCGGAAACCCGGATGCTCATAAACATGTACGTATCATTATTCCTTCCCACTACATTTCGTTCACAAACAAAAGGATAAGTCAAACAGACCCAAGAATTTTCGAAAACAACAAAACCCTTCCAAGCAGCCAGAACATAAAAGTTACTGTAAACATCTAAACATTCAATATACGGTTATCGGTTCTCTGACCTTCAATCTGGGAAGAAAAACACATCCCACGACTTCTCTTGTTGCACCCGTTAATGACTCAAACCAAGGCGAACATGCAACGGCTACAACCAAGGGAGACTGCAGTTAAAGGCCAACGTCGGAGGTTTCTGGGAGATTTCCACTCGAGGGGGCCAGGGATTCTCCTCTGCTGCTGGTGGTCTTCGCAATGGAGACGCTGGCGGATGCTCGGTACGGCGATTGGTAGGACGAACTACGGGTAGCAGCAAAAAAGGAGCGGCTAATGGGGAAGGTCCTCCTTCGTCAATGCCGTTCGAAATAGCGGGGAGAGAAGATTAACGTTTCCTTTCCTGAAGGGTGTTCGAAAATTAGGAAAGGGGAAAGGTTTTGACTGTTGGGTCAAAGAAAGAGGGAGTGGATGTGATGATTACAATGATATTAATTAAGATAATTAAAATTAGGATTTAAGAAATGGAGTATTTATCAGTGTACCTATGTTATTAATCTAATTGGGCTAACTATTAAAGCCCGTTGTTCATATTGTTCCCCAAAGTCATTGTCCCCCTAACATCTCCCATACTTTTAATATTGGAATTTTCTTAGTCACCTTATCTTTTATATAACTGAATGTCTCCTTCTTTAATATGAAATAAAATAACCGCAAGTAATTCGAAGTACTTATCCTAAGAGCGAATATGAAAAACTCTTCGGAGTTCGGACAATAAAAAAGGTGTCTCGCATCTGTGAGGCGTGTTAAAGCTGAAGAAAACAAATGATTTATTAAAGTTGACTCCCTGCCTACTAATCTCACTAATTTTGATCCATATATATATAATTAACTCTTTAAATAAAGAGTAAAGTATTATTTTCGTTCCCAACTTTTGGGATAAGTTCTAAAGTTGTCCCTAACATTTCAATCATCCTATTTAAGTTCCTAACGTTTTAAATTTGACTCAATGTTGTCCTACCATTAGAGATCCGTTAACAGAATTGACGGCGGGACAAAATTGAGACGATTTTGAAACGCTAGGGACTTAAATAGGACGAAAACATTGGGGACAAAAATAATACATAGAAATAAATTTTAATTTTATCCTTCAATAATATCAATTTTTTACTATACATAGTATTCAATTATTTTTTAATCGTTTGGGTTTTTGATATGGCTAATTTTTTTTTGTAATGAATTAGAAAAATGTGTTATGCATAGTTATGAAAAATTGGTATATTTTTTATGAATACTAAGATATTTTTTTAATTAAAAACTATAAATTGGAGACTCAGATTTGGATAAAATAAAAAATTGAGGATCAGATTTTAGGTGAAAATAAAAAATTGAGGACCGATTTTAGGTGGAATAAAAAATTGAGGGTTGATTTTAGGTAACAAAACAAAAAAAATCAGAAATCCCAAATCAGGAAGGATTTTCCAATTTGCTTGTTCAAAAAATTTTTCAATGTTAAAATATAAATTTGACCCTCAGATTTATAAATTTTATTTAAAAAATAATAAATGATCATTTGTACCTATAAAAGATAAAAATATTTGACATATATACCCACACTAAATCGAAACTAAATTTGTACCCACTAAGATATCTTCTGTGTGACAAAAGTATCCTATCTTTAGAAGGTTGGAGTGCCAGGTAGAATACTTTTATCACACAAAAAACATCTTGCGTGGATATAAATTTAGTTTCGATATAATGTAAATATATATATCAGTATTTTTATCTTTTATAGATACAAATAGTCATTTATTTAAAAAAAAATAAAAATTATAAATTTAACCCTCAAATTTATAATATCTATACAAAATAAAAATATACTAAATTTTTACATTTTCAATAAACATTATACAAAAAATAAAAAATCTGATATACATATTTTGACTTGACCATTTTGATTCTCCGAGCAGTACTGTATATTCCATACTCTATAGCACCGAAACCCGCGCTTCCACCGACCAGTTTAGGCATTTTTTTAACTTTTTCAGTTAAAAGCAAATATTAAAATTATTAGTTGAAAAAATTTAAATTTTTAATATATTTGTTATATATTTATCAAAATTAAAATTTTAATTGTTTTACTGATATTAAAATACTTTTTTTTCTAGACCAGCGAAGTGATAAATGAACAAATGGATATTCACAAACAAAAACATATAAAAATATATAAACTGATACGTTTTAAGTCTTGGGATTAGAATTACGTTATATTTTTTAAGAATGATTTATGTAGTATTTTTGTATATATTTTTTGTCTTTTTTTATTTTTATTATTAAAAATTATTTGTAAAAAGCTAGTGAGAGAAGATAAAACATTTATTTTTCATACCATAACAAAATATACAAAAAGATGAACATAATAGTTGTAAACCAAAGCTCAATGTTGCAAATAATTTTTTTGGTTAGACGAGTGTGCTGTTTCCTATCATAGGGGAACCGATAAATAAAGGTGAAATGGGGTGAGGGTACTGTATGAAAATTCATGAATCGTTTTATTTTGGATTTTGACCTTTTAAATTTTAAATTTTATTTTAAAAAGTAAAATATGATCTCATTTTTACAATTTATTTTATAAATAAAACAAAAAAAATAAAAAATTATTTAAAAATAAAAAATTATATTTTATTCTTTAAAATAAAAATTTAAAATTTAAAAGATTTAAATTTATTTATTTTAAGCTAA
>NC_029789.2:120675879-120733805 GCF_000816755.2 Arachis ipaensis | reverse complement strand
TAAGCATAAATCAAAATAAAAATTTAAAGAAATTAAAATATTTTTTTAAATTTTATTATCCTTATCTCTTAAATATATTTTTTTTAAATATTGTTACTCCATTTACTTTACTTATGTACTTACAAAAAAATTATTAAAATTTGTAATGCCGAATTCACGCTCAGTCCTTTATGCGTTATATATTTTGCATATTGACCAACAATAATCAAAGTCGGTCATCACGCATGGCAGTGCACATGCGGATCATACCAGTTGGTATATTAAAGGGGGCCACTTGTGATCAATATTCAATACATAACGGCTACGGAGATTATGATGTCATGTATGTTTTGCGTCATGTATTGCGTCTGGCCCCAAATTTCTCTTTCAAGCCAGGATTCTTCATGCTAATGACATTTATTTTGTATTCGCAGTGTGTATTATTACTAGTAATGAATTTCATATTAGCAGCCGCGTAGAAGACTTTTAATTAACTAGTATATTGTGTGAACATATATAAACTCAAATTAAATAGTAAAAAAAAAAAAATCAAATATTAAATGTCAATATAAGGATTTATTAATCATCAAAATTTACAAAAATTTGTAGCAGACCACACTAACAACAGTTCTAAAAGGATAAACTCAATCAAAAATACTATTAATAAGAGACTAAACAGAGCATAAAGTAATCACACTAAATCTGAAATCAATAAAGATAAACAAAAATAAAAAAATTTTAATAATGAGTTGATTTCTACAAAAAAATTTGAATAAAAATTTTAGAAATTGAAAAAATAGTAACAGCACAAAATCAATGAACAAAAATAGGGATGTACATGGATCGAATGAAATCGGGTTTGTTCTGACTTAGACTCGGTCCTAAATATATATATATCGGGTCTATTTTTTTAGACTCTAACTCGACCCTAAACTCAATGAAACTTAATCATTTTTGGGCCACAACTATACCGGATCCAAATCGGGTTAAAATTGGGTATTTAAAACTTTAACAATAATTTATAAAAAACTTATCTATAAAAAAACTTATTTAGGATGCACTTATTTATAAAGAAAAAACTTGTTATAAAAAAGTTTATATCCATATTTGAACTTAAATTTGTCCATAAATTTTAATTTGAACCCGGTAAAATCACATCAAATTAGTCCCTAAAATGTTTGGGATCGGGCCGAATCTTCGGACCGATCCGGGCCATGTGCACCCCTAAGCAGAAGTACAAAATTTTCAATAATTATTTGATTTCCATGTTTTGCAGCAGCAACCAAATTTCAACAAAACTTTCAAAAATTAAAAACACAATAGCAACACAAAAATCACTGAGTAACAACACAAAATTTGAATAATGATTTTTTTCCATTAATCGATTCACAAATTTTGCTCCAAACCAGCAGAAAAATTAGCAATATCACCAACAGACAAATAGATTTACAAGCAGTTTACTTTATTCCCTTTTGGATGTATACGAATCCGCCTAAAAATCAAATCCAAAGCATATATATATAAAACATAAATAAAACAATGTACCAAAGAGAATGCCTATTAGTGAATAATGGCAAAATACATATATAGGAGTTGGTTGCAAGCAAGTACCATGGATGCTTGCCAGTGTGGTAAGTGGCGACACGACGGCGAGTTGCTCCAAGCCTCGAACAGAGAAGCCAGGGACGATGAGGACGATGTGCCGAGCTATAGCCAACAAGAGATTAGGGCTTGAGTTCGGAAAGGGGGAAGGAGGAATCCATGGACGGCGGCGGCACTGCGGTAGAACCGTTGAGGAGGAAGTTGATGAACCACTATTTTTTGACTTAATTTGTACCGAATTGAGTGGGTTTTGTCAACTATTCTCACACTTATTCATGTAAATTGCATGTTTTTAAGATTCATTCCTAATTTTGTTCTATGATTGAAAACATGCTTCCTAAGTCTTAAAATTACTAATTTTTAATTCTCTCTTATTACCATTCGATGCCGTGATGTGTTTGTTGAGTGATCTCAGGGTTATAGGGCAGGAATGGCATGGAGAATGAAGAGGAAGCATGCTAAAGTGGAAGGAACACAAGAATTTGGAGATTTGAGAAGTTGGAACCGATGTGTATGCATGGCTGAAGCGTGCGCGTGACTAGGAGCATCGTCAACCGACACTTACGCGTGACTAACGCATACGCGTGGCCAGTGCAGAGTTCAAATGATGCGTATGTGTGGCTGATGCGTACGCATGATAAGCGGCACGTGCCTCATTCAAGTGAAAATGCTGGAGGCGATTTCTGGGCTGATTTTGACCCAGTTTCAAGCTCGAAAATGAAGACAAGAGGCTGGGGATGGAGCTGGGACGACATCCATCGATTCTGTTCAGTCATTCACACACTTTAGTTTTAGATAGATGTAGAATTCTAGAGAGAGAGACTCTCTCATCTCTCTAGGTTTTAGGGTTTCTTCTTTTAATTTCTTGTTATTACCTCTTTGCTTTCTTTGGTTTATATGTTGTTTCCTTTACCTTATTGCTTTATTGTTCATGACTCGTTATTGATTCCAATTTCCTTTTAATGCATTTTGAGGTATTTTACGATTATTGTCGCTTTCTTTAATTTATTGTTATTGTTCTCTTACAATTGATAGTCTTAGATTTTACTATTTTGTGTTAATTTTCTATGTTTTTATTTCGTGCCTTCCATGTGTTCGATAAAATGCTTGGTTGTATTTTAAAATAGATTTTTGTGTTCTTGGCTTGGACTGAGTAATTTGGAGACTCTTGAATTGTCAAAGTCTCTTGTTGATTGGTGATTAAAAGTTGTGAGTTGGCTTGAGCTTCACTAAATCTAGTCTTTAGTTAAGACTTCTGAACTTAAGTTGATTTTGCTCACTTGACTTTCCTTCAATTGTTAGAGGTTAACTAAGTGAGAGCAAAAGGCAATTACCATCACAATTGACCATGATAATGAGGAAAGAAATTTCAATTCTCAACCCTTGCTAGGACTTTTCTTAGTTGTTAGTTTATTTTCTTGTTATTTACATTCCTTGTTCATCATTAAAAAAACTCCAAAAATACTTTCCCACATACAATAATAAGTACACTTTCCTGTAATTCTTTTGAGAGACGACCCGAGATTTAAATACTTCGGTTATTTTTATTCGTTTGCATTGTGATAAACAAATTAAACGTTGACCAATGATTATCCTCCATCAGAAGCTAGGGTTTTGGGCTTCAGATGGGGTGAGTGAGAGTGTCTGAGTCTAAAGTGAGATTCGTGAGTGAGGGGGTGTTGGGGGAAGGGGTGGGTGACTGACCAAGAGGGTTTTACTTTCTTTTTTAAATCAAAACGACGGCGTTTATACAGAACCGGCTGGTTTTACTTTCTCAGCCAGTTTAACAGTTTTAAAACGGTTCGTGGCTGGTGGTTATAGGCAGCAGACCAGACCGTTTTCTTCGTCAGGTCCCGATTGAATCGGTTCAACTGGCCGGCCCTGTCCCATTTTTCAGAACCATGATTTAAATATAGATAGAGATATTGTATTCAGAAACACTGAATAAGTGTATATGTCCATTTGATGATAAATGGATTTCTTATACGCTTTTTCATTGCATTTTCATATTTTTTTAGTTAGATTTTATGAATTTTGGTAAGTTTTAGTATGTTTTAGTGCAAAATTCACTTTTTTGATGCTACTTTGAGTTTTTGTGTTTTTCCTATAATTTTAGGTAATTTTTGGAAAAAATTAGCAAGATTGGCAAAGTCAAGCTCAGAGCTGAAGAAAGGATAGTAGATGTTGTCAAGTCCTGACCTCTGTGTATTCCAACAATCATTTCTTGAGCTACAAAGGTTCAATTGACGCGCTCTCAACGGCGTTGGAAAGCTAACTTTCAAAGCTTTCCAGCAATATATAATAGTTTATACTTCCCTTCCAGATCACTGCCCATAACTGGCATTGAACGTCCACATCTGGAGTTCAATGCCTGACGGAGGTGCGGAAGTCAGCCAATTAAGAGATCGATATAGGAAATACGTTGCGAGTATAGCTCTTAACCAACGAAAATCCACCTCATCAATTTAGAATGGTTGTCACAAAAGTTTAGAATAAAAATACTAGGAGTATGAGTCCCAGGTCGTCTCCCAACAAGTTGACAAAAGGGTGCTATCTTATTAATCAGGAGTTTTTTGGGTAATTTTGAGTTTGGGCAATGGGCAAATAAATAATTGTAAATTTAAAGCAATGAAAATTAAAAGAGATTTATAATATTCTAAATAAAAGGTCTTGACTGGGGGAATGATTAATCGGAAGTTCTATCCTTGTTGGAATTTTCTCAAGTGTAGTATAAAGAGGTTGTTATTTTCACTTAGTTAACCCTTACTAAATAAAGGAAAGTCAAGTGATTGAGCTAACTCTTATTCGCAAATCCTAGTCCTCTCCCTTGGGAAGGTCTAGCGTTAGTAAATACAGAATTAGCCAACAACTTCCAATTTAACTAATTACTTGAGCATTCCAACTCAAGTGTCTCCTTTTAATCAACCCCCATGTCAAGTTGGGAATCTACTCCATTGACATAAGAATTACTTGCATAGAATTAAATAAGGAATAAAAGGAAGACATGATAGACAATAACTACAATTTAATTAAAAGTAAAAGTAATCCTTTGCATTAATAAATTCTAAAAATAATCCAATTGTAACTCTAAACAAGAATTAAGAATATGGAATAATAAAAGAGTAAGAAAACAAACTAGAATAGTATCTTCAACGGAGGTGATGACTCTTCAATATCCAAAGCGAAAGCATAAAACTATAAAACTATGAATGTAAAAGAAAACTTAGAGGAAGAGTAATTTTCTCTCTAGATTCAGATCTAAAAACTAAAACTATGCTAATGAGAATGTGTGTTGAGTCTCTGCATGTTCCCTGGCTTTAGTATGTGTTTCTGGGCCGAAAACTGGGTCAAAACCCGGCCCGAAATTGCCCCCAGTATTTTCTGTCAATTCTTCAGATCGCGCATGTCACGCGTACGCGTTAGTCACGCGTGCGCATCGCTGGTCGCTTTGGCGTGTCACGCATACGCGTCAGTCACGCGCACGCATCTTTGTGCAACTCCAATCCACGTGTACGTGTCAGGCACGCGCACACGTTACTGCAAATTTCTCCATATCGCACGCTCGCGTGAGCCATGCGTGCGCGTCGATGCTCGCTGGTTATCTCCTTAGTTTCTTGTGTTCCTTCCATTTTTGCAAGCTTCCTCTCCATTCTCTAAGCCATTCTTGCCCTATAAAGCCTGAAACACTTAACACACGGATCACGGCATCGAATGGTATAAAGGAGAATTAAAATACACAAATTAAAGATTCTAGGAAGCAAGTTTTCAACCATAGAATAACACTAGGAAGAAATTGTAAAATCATGCAAATCATATGAAAAAGTTGGTAAGGACTTGATAAAAATAAGTCAAATGAGCACAAGATAAACCATAAAATAGTGGTTTATCAACCTCCCCACACTTAAACATTAGCATGTCCTCATGCTTAGCTCAAGGAGATAAAATAAATGAGTAGGGAAAAGTAAGACTCATGAAATGCAACACAACCTATGTATGAATGCAACTACATGCTAAGATGATTCCGTCTACTTGGTTAAAAGTAAATAGGTTCTTCAAGACAAACATAAATCAAATTCCACTAATTCAAATCATACAATAAAAGACAAGTAAACTTGTAAGAAGACAGCTCATGAAAGCAGGGAACATAGAACCAAGCATTGAACCCTCACTGATAGTATATGTGCACTCTAATCCCTCAAATGTATAGGGTAATCGCTCTGCTCTTCTCTAATCATGCTTTCTAAACTTTGTTCTTCACCTAACCAATCAACAAGTATTTAATATACCAATGCAAATATTGTGAGGTCTTTTCAAGCTTGTAATGGGGCTAAGGTAAAGGTGAGGGTATATATATGGCTAAGTGAGCTATAAATTGAATCCTTGATTAACCTAAGCTCTCACCTACACATACTCTATATACTTTTAAATTCATGCCTAGCTGCCCAAAATTTCCACTTTTGCACTACATACTCATGCATAAACCTTTCTTTTAATTTTATCACATATGCATTGATTTTTTATTTAACTTAACTTAGCATTGGGATAATTTTGTCCCCTTATTTATTTACTTATTTATTGAATATTTTTGGATTTTTTTTATGCAGAATGCAAATACAAATGCAGACTATATGCAGAGATTATGAGAAGAGTCACTAAGAAAAATAAAGTAGAATAAAATAAAACAAAACTAAGACTAAAACGGAACGATCATACCATGGTGGGTTGTCTCCCACCTAGCACTTTGCTTTTACGTCCTTAAGTTGGACGGTCTTCAAGCTCATTCTGCTTCTGTTGGTGGGTCCTCCAAGAGAAAGACCTCTAGCTCTTTGTGTTCCTTCATCTTCTCACCATGATAAAGCTTTAGGTGATGTCCATTGACCTTGATGCAATTGGAACTTGAAGGATGACGCAGGTAGAAGATGCCATATGGCTCTACTTTCTCCACTCTGTAGGGACCTTCCCATCTGGATCTCAGCTTGCCTGGCATGAGTCTCAGCTTGGAGTTGTAAAGGAGAATCAGATCTCCTGGTCTGAACTCTCTTCTCTTGATATGCTTGTCATGCATAGCCTTTATCTTCTCTTTGTATAATCTGGAGTTATCATAAGCTTCGAGTCGAAGGGTCTCCAGTTTTGCTAGTTGCAGCATCCTTTCAGCACCAGCTTGCTCGAATCCCATGTTGCACTCCCTCACAGCCCAGAAAGTCTTGTGTTCTACTTCTACTGGAAGGTGGTAAGCCTTTCCGTACACTAAGCGGAAGGGGCTCATCCCAATGGGTGTCTTGTATGCTGTCCGATATGCTAGAGCGCATCAACAAGTCTGGTGCTCCAGTTTTTCCTATGAGGCTTTACTATCTTTTCCAGAATACGCTTTATTTCTATATTAGATACCTCTGTTTGCCCATTGGTCTGGGGATAGTATGCTATTTCTACTTTGTGAACAATCCTATGCTTCTTCAGTAATCCTGCTAATCTCCTGTTACAAAAGTGAGTGCCTTGATCACTCACGATTGCTCATGGTGATCTAAAGCGACATATAATATGGCTTCTAACAAAGAAAATAACAGTATTAGCATCATCAGTACGGGTAGGAATTGCTTCCACCCATTTAGAAACATAATCTACAGCTAACAGTATATAAAGGTAACCACTAGAGTTTGAAAATGGACACATGAAGTCAATACCCCAAACATAAAAAATTTCACAGAACAACATAATCTGTTGGGGCATCTCATCCCTCTTGGATATATTACCAAACCTTTGGCATGGGGAACAAGATTTACAAAAAACAGCAGCATCTTTAAAAAGAGTAGGCCACCAGAATCCACAATCTAAAATTTTTCTAGCTGTTCTTTGAGGGCCAAAATGTCCTCCACTCTCAAAAGAGTGGCAGGCCTCTAAAATGGACTGGAATTCTGATTGGGGCACACACCTTCTAATTACCTGGTCAGCACCATACCTCCATAAATATGGGTCATCCCATATATAATATTTTGACTCGCTTTTCAGCTTGTCTCTCTAATGCTTAGTAAAATTAGGAGGGAAAGTATGGCTAACTAGATAATTAGCTACCGGTGCATACCAAGGAACTACTTTAGATACTGCATGCAAGCTGTCAAATGGAAAAGCATCATTGATAGGAGTGGAGTCACCCTTAATGTGCTCAAGGCGACTCAAGTGGTCTGCCACTAAATTCTGGTTACCACTCCTATCCTTAATTTCTAAATCAAATTCTTGCAGCAACAGTATCCAATGTATCAACCTTGGTTTGGACTCTTTTTTAGCTAATAAATACTTTAGAGCTGCATGGTCTGAGTACACTACCACCTTAGTACCAAGTAAATAGGCTCGAAATTTATCTAGAGCAAAAACAATAGCTAGAAGCTCTTTTTCAGTGGTAGTGTAATTAGACTGAGCAGCGTCTAAGGTCTTAGACGCATAAGCAATTACGAAAGAATCCTTACCTTCGCGCTGAGCCAGCGTCGCTCCTACTGCATGGTTAGAGGCATCACACATAATCTCAAATGGCTGGCTCCAGTCTGGTTCTCTCACAATTGGAGCTTGAGTCAGGGCGATTTTCAGCTTATCAAATGCTTGCTTGCAATCCTCACTGAACTCGAACTCAATATCTTTCTGCAGCAGTCTGGATAAAGGCAATGCTACCTTACTAAAGTCCTTAATAAATCTCCTGTAAAAACCTGACAGACGATCAAGCATCTGATCAATAAATGGCAAGGGGTAGTGATCCTTGCGAGTAGCTTGGTTGAGATGCCTGTAATCAATGCAAACACTCCATGAATTCTACACTTTAGTTATCAGGAGTTCTTCATGCTCATTCTTTACTGTAGTGACTCCGGACTTCTTGGGCACCACTTGTACTGGACTGACCCTTTCACTGTCTGAGATGGGGTAGATTATATCTGCTTCAAGTAGCCTGGTCACTTCTTTCTTGACAACTTTTAAGATGGTGGGATTCAATCTTCTTTGGGGTTGACGGATAGGTTTTGATCCCTCTTCTAAGAATATTTTGTGCTCACAAACTTGAGGACTAATGCCTACTATATCCGCCAAGCTCCACCCAATTGCTCTCTTGTGTTTTCTCAGCACACTGAGCAGCTGCTCCTCCTGTTGGGAAGTGAGTTCCCTTGCAATGATAACTGGAAGCTTCTGATTATCCTCAAGATAAGCATACTTGAGGTGGGGTGGAAGGGGCTTTAATTCCAATTTCTGCTTATGGCTGGGCTCTGGATCATCTGGAACTAGTGATAATGGCAAAGTGTCCTCATTGTGTTCAGAGGGTGTCCCCACACTTGGACCTTGCTCCGTGTACTTCTCTTCTACTTCTTCTTGGTGAACTTCAGCTACAGTTTCATCAATGATGTCACACTGGAAGATAGAATGATCTTCCAGAGGGTGCTTCATAGCCTCATTTAAACTAAAACTTACAGCTCTGCCATCTATTTCAAAGGAGTAAGTTCCTGAGAATGCATCCAGCTTGAACTTTGAAGTCTTCAGGAATGGTCTTCCAAGCAGGATTCATGATGGTCTTCCTGAGTCATTAGGGGGCATTTCCAAGATATAGAAGTCAATAGGAAATGTGAGCCCCTTAATGCTCACTAGCACGTCTTCAGCAATTCCAACCACTGTAATAATGCTTTTATCTGCTAACACAAAATGAGCTGCCGACCTTTTTAAGGGAGGGAGCCTCAAAGCATCATATATAGACAATGGCATTATACTAACACACGTTCCTAAATCACACATGCAATCAGAAAATATTACACCTCAAATGGTACAGTTAACCATACATGGACCTGGGTCACTACATTTTTCAGGTATACCTCCTCCCATTAAAGCAGATATAGAACTACCTAAAGGAATAATTTCTAGTTCATTAATTTTATCTTTATGTATGCATAAATCTTTCAGAAACTTTGTATATTTAGGTACTTGTTGAATAACATAAAAAAGGGGAACAATTACCTCAACCTTTTTGAAAATTTCTACCATTTTGGGATCAAGTTCCATCTGCTTCCTGGACTTCCTTGCAAGGTGTGGAAATGGGATAGGAATGGTGCCACTTGCAGCTTCTGTGTCCTTTGGTGCTCCATTCCTTGGCTGAAATACTTATTCTTCAACCATGTCTTGTACTTCCTCTTCCTCTTCAGCATCTTCCACTTCAACTGAGTCTTCAACTGGGGCATGTTCTTGTGGGTTTGGCTCCTCCTGGTTCCTCTCTTGCAGTGTGGTTTCAGACCTCAAAGTGATGGCATTGATGCCACCTTTGGGATTAGGTAGGTTGAGAAGGAATTCCACTGGAGCTTGAAAGCTGGTTGGTGGGAGTAGGTAATGAATCTATCCGGGAGACGAGAGCTTGTAAAGTGGCATTCAGACCATTTAGAGTAGAGTTCAGTGTAGTCTGCATGTCTTGTTGTCCTTGTGCAAGAGAACGAAGCATCTCGTCATTTGATGAGGAAGGAGGATAAGTGATCTGAGGGGCTTGTTGTTGGTTATGCTGGGGTCCTTGGGACTGCCTAAGGTGAGGTGCTCTGTAAGGCTGGTTCTGATTCTGCTGTTTGTTGTTGTTGTTCCACCTCTGATTTCCATTGTTGTCTCTGCCTCCTCTGTTATAGTTGTCCCTCCAGCCATGGTTGGAATTATCTCTCCAATCTTGATTGGAGTTGTCCTGCCACCCCTGGTTATAGTTCCCACATTGGTTGTAGTTGCCGCCTTGTTGATTGTATCCTTGATTCGGGCGGTCATAGAAGTTATGAATAACTGCCACAGTGTTGTCTTCTTGTTGGAGCTGTGGGCACTCATTATTGTAGTGACTATAATCAGCACAAATTTCACATACTCTTTGGGGGACCAACTGTTGGCTTTGTTGTGGTGGGGGAGGCTAAGTTTGTTGTTGATTCAATTGCATCTTCTTCAGTAGGTTGGTCATTTCACATATAGCTTGTGTGATGGCAGTAGTCTAACTGCTAGAGGAAACCTCTGCAACAGCCTTTGAGTGGCTGTCCCTGTGCCTGTGATTTCGAGTGGACTCAGCTAAGTCACTGATTAGTTGCCATGCTTCATCTGTGGTCTTGTACTTTTTCAGAGAACCATTACTAGCACCATCCAATGTAGTTTTATCCCGAGGCTTCATGCCTTGAGTGAAGTAGCTGATCAACACTAACTTGTCAATTATATGATGGGGGCATGCATCCAGAAGATTTTTGAAGCGCTCCCAGTACTCATAAAGCGTTTCTGATTCACCTTGAATAATGCAGGAAATCTCTTTCCTCAATCTATCTGTAACTTTAGCTGGAAAGTATTTTTCCAAGAATTCTCTCTTGAGCGTATCCCAATTGGTAACAGTTGCTTCAGGTTGGGAGTAGTACCACTCCCTCGCCTTTTCTTCAAGAGAAAACGGGAAGGCGGTTAACAGAATAGAAGTTTCATTTGCACCATGACGCCTAACAGTAGAACAGGCTGTCTGAAAATCCCTTAGGTGCTTGATAGGCTCCTGAGAAAGTAAGCCATGAAACTTGGGCATCAAGTTGATTAGTGCGGTCTTCAGTTCAAAATCTGCAGCCAGATTTGGATGACGCACTTGATACGGTTGCAGAGTAAAGTCTGCGGCTCCTGCCTCCTGGAGAGTGATCTTCCTAGGTGCTGCCATATTATCTGCATGTGAATCAACTAAATCAGTAGTAAAGGAGTTTGTTTCTCCCTTAGATGGCAGTTCAGATTCGCCATAAGATGAGACTGGTGAATCGATAACAATCACTTCACCACCCTCAGAGGCTAACTGACGCCGAGCTCGGCTAATACGTGAAAGAGTTCTTTCAATTTCAGGATCAAATGCGGCTAAGCTCGAATAAGGCAGTGAACGCATCATTCAATGAAAGAAACATACAGCTCATGGTAATAAAATAAAATAAAATATGCAAAAATAAAAATTATGTACTCTAATTAATAATTTAGCACACAATTGCAACTCCCCGGCAACGGCGCCAAAAATTGACGGAGGTACGGAAGTCAGCCAATTAAGAGATCGATATAGGAAATACGTTGCGAGTATAGCTCTTAACCAACAAAAATCTGCCTCATCAATTTAGAAAGGTTGTCACAAAAGTTTAGAATAAAAATATTGGAAGTATGAGTCCCAGGTCGTCTCCCAACGAGTTGACAAAAGGGTGCTATCTTATTAATCAGGAGTTTTCTGGGTAATTTTGAGTTTGGGCAATGGGCAAATAAATAATTGTAAATTTAAAGCAATGAAAATTAAAAGAGATTTATAATATTCTAAATAAAAAGCCTTGACTGGGGGAATGATTAATCGGAAGTTCTATCCTTGTTAGAATTTTCTCAAGTGTAGTATAAAGAGATTGTTATTTTCACTTAGTTAACCCTTACTAAATAAAGGAAAGTCAAGTGATTGAGCTAACTCTTATTCACAAATCCTAGTCCTCTTCCTTGGGAAGGTCTAGCGTTAGTAAATATAGAATTAGCCAACAACTTCCAATTTAACTAATTACTTGAGCATTCCAACTCAAGTGTCTCCTTTTAATCAACCCCCATGTCAAGTTGGGAATCTACTCCATTGACATAAGAATTACTTGTATAGAATTAAATAAGGAATAAAAGGAAGACATGATAGATAATAACTACAATTTAATTAACAGTAAAAGTAATCCTTTGCATTAATAAATTCTAAAAATAATCCAATTGTAACTTTAAACAAGAATTAAGAATATGGAATAATAAAAGAGTAAGAAAAAAAACTAGAATAGTATCTTCAACGGAGGTGATGACTCTTCAATATCCAAAGCGAAAGCATAAAACTATAAAACTATGAATGTAAAAGAAAACCTAGAGGAAGAGTAATTTTCTCTCTAGATTCAGATCTAAAAACTAAAACTATGCTAATGAGAATGTGTGTTGAATCTCTGCATGTTCCCTGGCTCTAGTATGTGTTTCTGGGCCGAAAACTGGGTCAAAACCCGGCCCGAAATTGCCCCCAGCATTTTCTGTCAATTCTTCAGATCGCGCATGTCACGCGTGCGCATCGCTGGTCGCTTTGGCGTGTCACGCATACACGTCAGTCACGCGCACGAATCTTTGTGCAACTCCAATCCATGCGTACGCGTCAGGCACGCGCACACGTTGCTGCAAATTTCTCCATATCGCACACTCGCGTGAGCCATGCGTGCGCGTCGATGCTCGCTGGTTATCTCCTTAGTTTCTTGTGTTCCTTCCATTTTTGCAAGCTTCCTCTCCATTCTCTAAGCCATTCCTGCCCTATAAAGCCTGAAACACTTAATACATGGATCACAGCATCGAATGGTATAAAGGAGAATTAAATACACAAATTAAAGATTCTAGGAAGCAGGTTTTCAACCATAGAATAACACTAGGAAGAAATTGTAAAATCATGCAAATCATATGAAAAAGTGGGTAAGGACTTGATAAAAATCACTCAAATGTGCACAAGATAAACCATAAAATAGTGGTTTATCAATGTCCCAAAGGGAGCAAGCCCAACATTGAACACCCAAAGCTAGCGTCAACACCACTAAGGGACCAAGGGAGCACGATTTCACCCCCCTAACTGACGTTTAATACCCATTCTCCAAGTTGAACGCCAGGCTTGGATGAGCACAAGACCAAAGTGGGTCCAAAGTGGATTTTAGCACTCCTTAGCTTATACAGTCTTATCTTTGTACTTTTTAATTTTAAATTAACATTTTTAGTGTTAGAATCTCCTATATATAGAGGATATCACTTAGGTTTAGAAATCAACTTGTATCATACTTTACATCTAAGTTTTCTCTGTAAATTATGAGCAACTAAACCTCCTAGGTTAAGCTTAGGAGCTCTGCTGATTCCTATGGATTAATAATATTACTATTTCTATTTTAATATATATTTGATTCTCTTCTATGATGTATTGTCATTCTTCATCCAAATGAGACTGGGTATGTTCTTTTCTCTACATGAGTTCTTTATGAGTCCTGACCTGGATAGTATTGAGCTAGAGCTTGAGGATACATCACCTGAACCAATAACTCATCTGGTCTAATCGAGGATAGGTGACATATAATCCAGTTAATTATGGGTGATGAGGTTCCTGTGGCACTAAGGCTAGAATCATAGAGCATCATTCTTCGATCCGGAAGATCTAACCTTGTCTGTAGTATTTTGAGTAGGATCATAAAGGAGAGTGAATTGTGTGGGCTTCATCCTCGGCCATAGTGAACGACCATGAGTTAACTTGATGAGAGGACATGAGTTGATCACTGATAGCTTTGCTATGGTTAGGGGAGATTAACTTGATGAGAAGAGATGAGTTAATCACTTAGGTAGCGTTTGTTTTCGGAGACAGGACACAGAGACATGGACAGTACATATTTAAAATGTGTTTGGAAGCAGAAACATGGACACGGAACACATTGTCTCCGAGACAGTTTTTTATATTTTTGTGTCCACTCTATTACGAAGGACAATGATGGACACGGGATTTGGAAGAGTGGACACGGACTTTTTTATAAATTTTGTTTTCCTTTTTGTCCATAGATATTTTTTATATTCCACTATTATCCCTTCTTATTTTTTCTATAATTAATCTTGAAACTTTTAAAAGATAAATATTATTAAAGGTAAAATTGATCTTTTAAAATGTTAAAAAATAATTTATAAGTTGTAATTGATTTTATATAATTTAAAGAAAAATTAGTATTTAGATAAAAAAAAATTGGTTTTCTAAATAAAAATAGATTTTTATGTGCAAAAACTAATTTTTTTCATGTAAAAACGGATTCTTTTTTAAAACTAATTTTTTATTTAAAATTAATTTGACTTATTAACCTAAACAAAATTTTTTATTAATCAAACTCAGATCTATTTTTTTATTAATCTTAACCATATGTATTCCTACATATTAATAATAAATTTAAAAATAAAATAAATATATTTATAATTTTTATTTTAATATAAATACTATTATATATTTTTTTATTAAAATTTTTTGTCTCTTCAAACATTTTTTCAAGTTTTGTCTGTACTCCTACGTACTCTTATTCTTTATTAAATTAATTTGTACTTGATATAGAAAATTTGGAATCATATGGTTATTTTAGTCATTTCATATAATATTTTAGTCTTGTCCATATATATCCAAACATAATACTGGACATTACATTAGTGTCTTGTACATCGTATCCAAACACAATACACAAACAATAATTTTTAGTGTCTCCGTCCTATTGTCTCTGTCTCAGTGTCATGTTCTGTCGAGTCTCTAGAAACAAACGCAGCCTTACAGCTTTGCCATAGAACGAATCATTCATTGTTGAAGTAGCCAGTAAGACATATTGATCAAGAAAGATAAAGCATCTCCAAATCCTTAATTGATTTCTTATTATTGTTTTCATGTTAATTCTTTACTACTTTCTTTTATGTGCATTCAACAACAACTAATATCCTTCTATTCGCCTGACTAAGATCTGTAGGATAACCACAGTTTGCTCAATCCAACAATCCTCGTGGGATCGACCCTCACTCAACTGAGGTATTACTTGGACAACTCGGTGCACTTGCCGGTGAAGTTGTGTGAGTTCAATTTCGCGTACCAAGTTTTTAGCGCCGTTGTCGGGGATTATTCGAGATTGACAAACTACCGGTTGTCTTACTCCTTAGATTAGGTACTTTTTACTAGTTTTTCTTTTAATTGCTTTCTGGTTAATTTTCGAACTTTCTTTAAAAATATTTTTCAAAAATTTTTCTATAGTCATATTTTTCTTTTGTTTGAGTCTTGTGTCAATTTTTAAGTTTGGTGTCCTTTTGGTTTTTGTTGAGTTCTCTTTTCTTAAATCTTTCAAAAAATTATTCTTGGTTTTTTTTCCTTTGTGTTCGAAATTTTGTTATTTTCTTTTATTTGATTTTAAAAAATTTTTATGTTTGATATCTTTGGTGTTTTTCCTTTTCAATTTTTTTGAATTTAGTGTTGTTTGATTTCAAAATCTTTAAGTTTGGTGTCCGTCTAGTGTTTGTCCTTTCTTTTTTAATTTTTAATTTTTCAAAAAAAAAAAAGCATATTTTCGAAAACTTTTAGATTTGATTTCAAATTTTAAGTTTGGTGTCACATTGGTAATCTTTTCATTTAATTTAATTTTTTTGTTTATCATTTTATCTTTAAATCTTTATCTTATCTTTTTATTTGATTTTAAAATTCTGTCATCTTATCTTTCTTTTAAATTCAAATTTTAAAGTTTAGTACTTTATTAGTTTTTCTTTCTTTAAAATTTGAATTTCAAAATCTTTCTGTGACTTTCTCTTTTTAATTTTTAAAATTTTTCAAAATCAAATCTCTTGTCTTAATTTTTAAATCTTATCTTATCTTTTCTCTTTCTTTTGACTTTTTAACTTTTGAATTTCAAGATCTTGTTAGTTACTTGTCTGTTTTATTTTAATTTTGAAAGTTTGGTGTCTCTTTAATTTTTCTTTCTTTTCTTTTTCAAAAATCTTTAATTCTTCTTTCTCTCTCATCTTTTTCGAAAACTTTTAAATTAATTCTCTCTTTTTATTTTCGAAAACTTTTTAATAAAAGACACCTTTATTTTCTTTTCTCTTTATCTAAGTCTCTCGTAAGGAGCTCTCTATACTCTGATATAGAGACTCTTTTCTTTTACTCTTCTTGGTTTCTTTCTCTTTGTTTATGAGCAGGAATAGGGATAGAGAAGCTCTTTTTGACCTTGACCCTTGATGAGCGGATAATTTATACGCTTTTTGGCATTATTTTTACATAGTTTTTAGTATGATTTAGTTAGTTTTTAATATATTTTTATTAGTTTTTAATTAAAAATCATATTTCTAGACTTTACTATGAGTTTGTGTGTTTTTCTGTGATTTCAGGTATTTTCTGGCTGAAATTGAGGGACTTGAGCAAAAACTAGATTCAGAGGTTGAAAAAGGACTGCAGATGCTATTGGATTCTGACCTCCTTGCACTCAAAGTGGATTTTCTGGAGCTACAGAACTCCAAATGGTGCACTCTCAATTGCGTTGGAAAGTAGACATCTAGGTCTTTCCAGTAATATATAATAGTCCATACTTTGCCTGAGTTTAGATGATGCAAATTGGCGTTCAACGCCAGTTTCATGTTGCATTCTGGAGTTAAACGCCAAAAACAGGTTACAAAGTGGAGTTAAACGCCAGAAACAGGTTACAAACTGGCGTTCAACTCCAAGAGAAGCCTCTACACGTGTAAAGCTCAATGCTCAGCCCAAGCACACAATAAGATGTTCATTCGCACCCAAGAACATGATGAATGTGATGATTATGTGATGCTCATCACCATTCTCACCTATGAACGCGTGCCTGACAACCACTTCCGTTCTACATGAAGACGAGATAGAATGAGTATCTCCTGGATATCTAATACAGGGGACCGAGTCCGAGATATTAGAATCTTTGTGGTATAAGTTAGAACCCATGGATGGCCATTCCCGAGATCCAGAAAGTCTAAACCTTGTCTGTGGTATTCCGAGTAGGATCTGGGAAGGGATGGCTGTGACGAGTTTCAAACTCGCGAGTGCTGGGCGTAGTGACAGACGCAAAAGGATAGTAAATCCTATTCCAGTATGATCAAGAACCGACAGATGATTAGCCATGCAGTGACAGCGCATTGGACCATTTTCACAGAGAGGATGGGATGTAGCCATTGACAACGGTGATGCCCTACATACAGCTTGCCATGGAAAGGAGTATGAAGGATTGGATGAAGACAATAGAAAAGCAGAGAATCAGAAGGAACAAAGCATCTCCATACACTTATCTGAAATTCTCACCAATGAACTACATAAGTACCTCTATCCTATATCTTATTTATATTTTAATTATCAATTCACCATAACCATTTGAATCCGCCTGACTGAGATTTACAAGGTGACCATAGCTTGCTTCAAGCCGACAATCTCCATGGAATCGACCCTTACTCACGTAAGGTTTATTACTTGGACGACCCAGTGCACTTGCTTGTTAGTTGTGCGAAGTTGTGACAAAGAAATAAGATTACGATTGTGCGTACCAAGTTGTTGGCGCCATTGAGATCACAATTTTGTGCACCAAGTTTTTGGCACCGTTGCCGGGGATTGTTCGAGTTTGGACAACTGACGGTTCATCTTGTTGCTCAGATTAGGTAAATTTATTTCAATTTTAAGCTTTTTGTTTTTATTATTCTTAATTTCGAAAAAAAATAATAAAAATAAATATTTTCAAAAATATATTTTTCTTCAAAATTTTTAAGAATGAATTCTAGTGTTTCATGATGATTTGTTGAATCTTGGCTGGCTGTAAGCCATGTCTAATCTCTTGGACCGGGGTTTCAACTTATCATTACAAGAGCTTGTTGATCTTCACCCATTTGGCAGTTACACACTTAGTTGTTGTATACATGGGAGGTATCAATATCTGCTGAAGCTTGGCTGGCCATTGGCCATGTCTAGTGTTTTGGACTGGAGCTTTCACTGAAAGCTTGGCTGGCTAGTGAGCCATGTCTAATTCCTGGACCGGAGCTTTAGACTAACATTGCAAGATTCCTGGAATTCCTATTAAAAATTTTGAAATCCTTATTTTTCTTTTTCAACATAATTTTCAAAAAATATACAAAAAAATTAATAAAATCATAAAAACCAAAAATAATTTTGTGTTTCTTGTTTGAGCCTAGTGTCAAATTTTAAGTTTGGTGTCAATTGCATGTTTATCTCTTTCTTGCATCTTTCGAAAATTCATGCATTATGTTCTTCATGATCTTCAAGTTGTTCTTGATGAATTTCTTTGTTTGATCTTTGCATTTTCTTGTTGTATGTCTTTTCTTGTTTTTCATATGCATTTTCAATTTGTTAGTGTCTATACACGAAAAATTTTTAAGTTTGGTGTCTTGCATGTTTTTCTTTTCTTAAAAATTTTCAAAAATAAGTTCTTGATGTTCATCATGATCTTCAAAGTGTTCTTGGTGTTCATCTTGACATTCATAGTGTTCTTGCATGCATCATGTGTTTTGATCTAAAATTTTCATGCATTGAGTCTTTTTATTATTTTTCTCTCTCATCATTAGAAATTCAAAAATCAAAAAATATCTTTCCCTTATTCTCTCATAAATTTTCGAAAATTTGAGTTGACTTTTTCAAAACTTTTTAAAATTTAGTTGTTTCTTATGAGTCAAGTCAAATTTTCAATTTAAAAACCTTATCTTTTTCAAATCTTTTTCAAAAATCAAATCTTTTTTATTTTTCTTTCATAATTTTCGAAAATTTCAAATTGATTTTCAAAAATCTTTTTCTTATTTTGTTTCATAATTTCAAAATCTTTACAAACAATTAATGTGATTGATTCAAAACATTTTTAAGTTTGTTACTTGCCTAGTAAGAAAGGTTCAATCTTTAAATTTTAAAATCATATCTTTTTGTTTCTTGTTAGTCAAGTAATCAACTTTAATTTTCAAAATCAAATCTTTTTTAATTTATTTTTCAAATCTTTTTCAAAATAAGTCTTAATCACATCTTTTTCAAAATTTATTTCAAAATCTTTTCTAACCTCTTATCTTTTCAAAATTTGATTTTCAAATCTTTTTCAATTAACCACTTAACTTTTTGTTTGATTCTTATCTTTTTCAAAACTACCTAACTAACTCTCTTTCTCTAATTTTCGAAAATCCCTTCCCTCTTTTTCAAAATTCATTTTTAATTAACTAATTGTTTTAAATTTTAATTTTTCTTTCTAACTTTTGAATTTTAACTTTAATTTTAAAATAAAGACAAAAATATTTCTATTTTATTTTGTTTAATTTTCGAATTCTTCCCTTCCATCTCCTTCAAATTATTTATTCATTTACTAACACTTATCTTCATCTCAAAATTCGAACCCTCCTTTCCTCTTGGTGTTCGAATTTCTCTTCTTCTATTCTTTTCTTCCTCTACTTACATAAGGAATCTCTATACTGTGACATAGAGGATTTCATATTTTCTTTTTTGTTTTCTTCTTTTTCATATGAGCAGGAACAAGGATAAGAACATTCTTGTTGAGGCTGATCCTGAACCTGAAAGGACTCTGAAGAGGAAGCTAAGGGAAGCTAAAGCACAATTCTCTGGAGAAAATCTGACAGAAATTTTCGAAAAAGAAGGAGATATGGCCGAAAATAATGACAATGCAAGGAAGATGCTTGGTGAATTTACTGCACCAAATTTCAATTTACATGGAAGAAGCATCTCAATCCCTACCATTGGAGCAAACAATTTTGAGCTTAAACCTCAATTAGTTTCTCTGATGCAACAGAACTACAAGTTTTATGGACTTCCATCTGAAGATCCTTTTCAGTTCTTAACTGAATTCTTGCAGATCTGTGATACTGTTAAGACCAATGGGGTTGATCCCGAGGTCTACAGGCTTATGCTTTTCCCTTTTGCTGTAAGAGACAGAGCTAGAATATGGTTAGACTCTCAACCTAAAGACAGCCTGAACTCTTGGGATAAGCTGGTCATGGCTTTCTTAGCCAAGTTCTTTCCTTCTCAAAAGCTGAGTAAGCTTAGAGTGGATGTTCAAACCTTCAGGCAAAAAGAAGGTGAATCCCTCTATGAAGCTTGGGAGAGATACAAGCAACTGACCAAAAAGTGTCCATCTGACATGCTTTCAGAATGGACCATCCTGAATATATTCTATGATGGTCTGTCTGAGTTATCAAAGATTTCATTGGACCATTCTACAGGTGGATCCATTCACCTAAAGAAATTGCCTGCAGAAGCTCAGGAACTCATTGACATGATTGCTAATAACCAGTTCATGTACACTTCTGAGAGGAATCCTGTAAGTAATGGGACGCCTCAGAGGAAGGGAGTTCTTGAGATTGATGCTCTGAATGCCATATTGGCTCAGAATAAAATATTGACTCAGCAAGTCAATATGATCTCTCAGAGTCTGAATGGATTGAAGGAATCATCCAACAATACTATAGAGGCATCTTCTGAAGAAGAAGCTTATGATCCTGAGAACCCTGCAATAGCAGAGGTGAATTACATGGGTGAACCCTATAGAAATACCTATAATCCCTCATGGAGAAATCATCCAAACTTCTCATGGAAGGATCAACAAAAGCCTCAACAAGGCTTTAATAATGGTGGAAGAAACATGTTTAGCAATAGCAAGCCTTTTCCATCATCAACTCAACAACAGACAGAGAATTCTGAGCAGAATCCATCTAGCTTAGCAATATAGTCTCTGATATATCTAAGGCCACCCTAAGTTTTAGGAATGAAACAAGGTCCTCCATTAGAAATTTGGAGGCACAAGTGGGCCAGCTGAGTAAAAGGGTCCCTGAAACTCCTCCTAGTACTCTCCCAAGCAATACAGAAGAAAATCCAAAGAGAGAGTGCAAGGCTATTGATTTAACCATCATGGCCGAACCTACAAGGGAGGAGGAGGACGTGAATCCTAGTGAGGAAGACCTCCTGGGACGTTCAGTGACCAATAAGGAGTTTTCCTTTGAGAAACCAAAGGAATCTGAGGCTCAACTAGAGACCATAGAGATTCTATTGAACCTCCTTCTGCCCTTCATAAGCTCTGATGAGTATTCTTCTTCTGAAGAGAATGAAGATGTTACTGAAGAGCAAGTTGCTAAGTACCTTGGTGCAATCATGAAGCTGAATGCCAAATTATTTGGTAATGAGACTTGGGAAGATGAACCTCCCTTGCTCACCAATGAACTAAATGCATTGGATAGGCAGAAATTACCTCAAAAGAAATAGGATCCTGGTAAATTCCTAATTCCCTGTAACATAGGCACCATGACCTTTGAAAAGGCTCTGTGTGACCTGGGGTCAGGAATAAACTTAATGCCACTCTCTGTAATGGAGAAACTGAGAATCTTTGAGGTACAGGCTGCCAATTTCTCATTAGAGATGGCAGACAAATCCATGAAAATGGCTTATGGACAAGTAGAGGATGTGTTAGTAAAGGTAGAAAGCCTTTACATCCCTGCTGATTTCATAATCCTAGACACTGGGAAGGATGATGATGAATCCATCATTCTTGGAAGACCCTTTCTAGCCACAGCAAAAGCTGTGATTGATGTGGACAGAGGAGAGTTGATCCTTCAACTGAATGAGGACAACCTTGTGTTTAAAACTCAAGGATCTCCTTCTGTAACCATGGAGAAAAAGCATGAAAAGCTTCTCTCACTGCAGAGTCAACCAAAGCCCCCACATTCAAACTCTAAGTTTGGTGTTGGGAGGCCATAACCAAACTCTAAGTTTGGTGTGGAACCCCCACATTCAAACTCTAAGTTTGGTGTTGGGAGGTCCCAACAATGCTCTGAACATCTGTGAGGCTCTATGAGAGCTCACTGTCAAGCTATTGACATTAAAGAAGCGCTTGTTAGGAGGCAACCCAATGTTATTTAATTTTATTTTTATTGTTATTTCGTGTTTTATTAGGTTGATGATCATGTGGAGTCACAAAAACTACTGAAAAATTAAAAACAGAATGAAAAATAGTATTAAAAATAGCACACCCTGGAGGAGGAGCATTATGGCATTTAAATGCCAGAAACTAGCATTTGTCTGGCATTTAACGCCAGAAAGAAACATCAAGCTGGCGTTAAACGCCAGAAACAAGCACCATACTGGTGTTTAACGCAAGAACAGAGCATGGAGTTGGCGTTAAACACCAAAAACAAGCAGCAAGCTGGCGTTTAACGCCAGGCATGCATGCTAAGGGTGTTTTACACGCTTAATTGGAGCAGGGATGTTAAGTCCTTGACCCCACTGGATCTGTGGACCCCACAGGATCCCCATCTACCCCCCTCTTTCTTCTCTTGCTCGAGGACGAGCAAAGATTTTAAGTTTGGTGTGGTAAAAGCATTGCTTTTTTTTTTCCATAACCATTAATGGCACCTAAGGCCAGAGAAACCTCAAGAAAGAGGAAAGGGAAGGCAATTGCTTCCACCTCCGAGTCACGAGAGATGGAGAGATTCATCTCAAGGGTCCATAGCTTAGTAGTAGAGCATTTGACTGCACATCAAGAGAGCCCACTCATGGACCTCAACAAAGAGCTATGAGGGAGGAGCAACAAAGACAAGGAAGAGACATAGAGGAGCTCAAAAGCACCATTGGTTCTTCAAGAAGAGAAAGGCGCCACCCTCACTAAGGTGGACCCGTTCCTTAATCTCCTTGTTCTTATTTTTCTATTTTTTGTTTACTATGCTTTATGTTTTGTGTCTTTACTACATGCTCATTAGTATTTAAGTGTATATGCCTTAAAGCTATGAATGCCCTATGAATCCATCACCTCTCTTAAATGAAAAATGGTCTAAAAACAAAAGAACAAGAAGTACATAGTTTCGAATTCATCCTTGAAACTAGTTTAATTATTTTGATGTGGTGACAATAATTTTTGTTTTCTGAATGAATGCTTGAACAGTGCATATGTCTTTTGAATTCGATGTTTATGAATGTTAAATATGTGGGCTCTTGAAAGAATGATGAAAAGGAGAAATGTTATTTGATAATCTGAAAAATCATAAAAATTGATTCTTGAAGCAAGAAAAAGCAGTGAATATAAAGCTTGTAGAAAAAAAAAAGAAAAATAGCGAAAAAACAGAAAAAAAAGAAAAAGCAAGGAGAAAAAGCCAATAGCCCTTAAAACCAAAAGGCAAGGGTAATAAAAAGGATCCAAGGCTTTGAGCATCAGTGGATAGGAGGGCCTAAAGGAATAAAATCCTTGCCTAAGCGGCTAAACCAAGCTATCCCTAACCATGTGCTTGTGGCGTGAAGGTGTCAAGTGAAAACTTGAGACTGAGCGGTTAAAGTCAAGGTCCAAAGCAAAAAAAAAAAAAGAGAGTGTGCTTAAGAACCCTGGACACCTCTAATTGGGGACTTTAGCAAAGCTGAGTCACAATCTGAAAAAGTTCACCCAGTTATGTGTCCGTGGCATTTATGTATCCGGTGGTAATACTGGAAAACAAAGTGCTTAGGGCCACGACCAAGACTCATAAAGTAGCTGTGTTCAAGAATCAACATACTGAACTAGGAGAATCAATAACACTATCTGAACTCTAAGTTTCTATAGATGCCAATCATTCTGAACTTAAATGGATAAAGTGAGATGCCAAAACTATTCAAGAGGCAAAAAGCTACTAGTCCCGCTCATCTGATTGGAGCTAAGTTTCATGACTTTACTATGAGTTTGTGTGTTTTTCTGTGATTTCAGGTATTTTCTGGCTGAAATTGAGGGACTTGAGCAAAAACCAGATTCAGAGGTTGAAGAAGGACTGCAGATGCTGTTGGATTCTGACCTCCCTACACTCAAAGTAGATTTTCTGGAGCTACAGAACTCCGAATGGCGCGGTCTCAATTGCGTTGGAAAGTAGACATCTAGGGCTTTCCAGCAATATATAATAGTTCATACTTTGCCTGAGTTTAGACGATGCAAACTGGCATTCAACGCCAGTTCCATGTTGCATTCTGGAGTTAAACGCTAGAAACAGGTTGCAAAGTGGAGTTAAACGCCATAAACAGGTTACAAACTGGCGTTCAACTCCAAGAGAAGCCTTTACACATGTAAAGCTCAATGCTCAGCCCAAGCACACACCAAGTTGGCCCCGGAAATGGATTTCTGCATCATTTACTCATTTCTGTAAACCCTAGTAACTAGTTTAGCATAAATAGGACTTTTTACTATTGTATTTACATCTTTGGATCATCTTTGGATTATCTTTCGATCCTTTGATCACATTTTGGGGGCTGGCCTCTCGGCCATGCCTGGACCTTGTTCTTATGTATTTTCAACGGTAGAGTTTCTACACACCATAGATTAAGGTGTGGAGCTCTGCTGTTCCTCATGAATTAATGCAAAGTACTATTATTTTTCTATTCAATTCAAGCTTATTCCTATTCTAAGATGTTCATTCGCACCCAAGAATATGATGAATGTGATCATTATGTGACGCTCATCACCATTCTCACCTATGAACGCGTGCCTGACAACCACTTCCGTTCTACATGAAGACGAGATAGAATGAGTATCTCTTGGATATCTAATATAGGGGACCGAGTCCGAGATATTAGAATCTTCGTGGTATAAGTTAGAACCTATGGATGGCCATTCCCGAGATCCGAAAAGTCTAAACCTTGTCTGTGGTATTCCGAGTAGGATCTGGGAAGGGATGGCTATGACGTGCTTCAAACTCGCGAGTGCTGGGCGTAGTGACAGACGCAAAAGGATAGTAAATCCTATTCCAGTATGATCGAGAACCGACAGATGATTAGCCATGCAGTGACATTGCATTGGACCATTTTCACAGAGAGGATGGGATGTAGCCATTGACAACGATGATGCCCTACATACAGCTTGCCATGGAAAGGAGTATGAAGGATTAGATGAAGACAATAGGAAAGCAGAGAATCAGAAGGAATAATGCATCTCCATACGCTTATCTGAAATTCTCACCAATGAACTACATAAGTACCTCTATCCTATATTTTATTTATATTTTAATTATCAATTCACCATAACCATTTGAATCCGCCTGACTGAGATTTACAAGGTGACCATAGCTTGCTTCAAGCCGACAATCTCCGTGGGATTGACCCTTACTCACGTAAGGTTTATTACTTGGACGACCCAGTGCACTTGCTGGTTAGTTGTGCGAAGTTGTGACAAAGAAATAAGATTGCGATTGTACGTACCAAGTTGTTGGTGCCATTGAGATCACAATTTTTTGCACCAACCCTGAATCTGAAAGATTCTTTAGAAGATGTTTACAGCAAGCTCAAGCTAGCAAAGCCAAAGGTAGCCTCATGGAAGCTCTTGAGCAAGAATATGAAGACACAACAATGGCAGCTAATCCAGAAGCTAGAGGAGACGCAAAAAAATTCTTTGGATCTTACACTGCACCCAATTCTGACTTCTATGGGCACAACATCTCCATCCCTGCCTTTGGTACAAACAACTTTGAGCTTAAGCCTCAACTGGTCACTCTAGTACAACAGAATTGCCAGTTTTATGGACTTTCGCACGAGGACCCCAACAAATTTATCTCTGACTTCCTGCAGATCTGTGACATTGTCAAGACTAATGGAGTAGATCTAAAAGTTTAGAAGTTCATGCTCTTCCCCTTTGTTGTAAGGGACAAAGCTAGGCTATGGCTGGATTCTCAGCTTAAGGAGAGCCTGGACACTTGGGAGAAGGCGGTCAATAGATTCTTGACCAAGTTCTTTCAACCTCAGAAGCTAAGCAAGCTTAGGGTGGAAGTTCAGACCTTCATACAAAAAGAGGGTGAATCCCTCTATGAAGCTTGGGAGAGATACAAGCAGTTGATCAGGAGATGTCCTCCTGACATGATCTCAAAGTGGACCATGTTAGAGATCTTCTATGATGGTCTCTCTGAAATGTCCAAGATGGCACTGGACCACTCTGCTGGTGGCTCACTCCACATGAAGAAGACGCATGAGAAGGCGCAGGACCTCATAGACATGGTTGCTAGTAACCAATACATGTACACTTCTGATAGGAACCCTGTGAACAATGGGGCGGCTTAGAAGAAAGGAGTCATGGAGGTAGACACATTAGACGCCATCTTGGCTCAAAATAAGCTCATGTCCCAGTAAATCAATATGATCTCTCAACACTTGAGTGGGGGCACAAAGCTCAGCTGCTTACTCCCCAGAGACAGCTTATGAAGTGGATACTGGTGACTACGCCTGGACCACAATAGAGGATGTGAACTACATGGAAAACTCCTTCAGAAACTCTAATAACAATCCCTACTCGAATACTTTCAATCAGGGATGGAAGAACCATCCTAACTTTGGGTGGAAAGATCAGTAGAAGGCTCAACAAGGCTTCAACAGCAATCAGGGTGGAATAAACTAGAACAAGTTCAACAACATACCATTCCAACCCTTTCAATAGCAGATGGAGACTCCTATATGAAGCCTCTCTAACCTGGCTACTATAGTCTCTAACCTCTCCAAGACCACTCATAGTTTCATGGCAGAAACTAGGTCATCCATAAGGAACTTGGAGATTCAGGTAGGTTAACTGAGCAAGAGGATCTTAGGGGCCCCCTCCAACACTCTTCCAAGCAACACGGAAGCGAACCCTAAGGAAGAGTGCAAAGCCCTTACCATGGAGGCAGAGGCTGAACTTAAGAAAGAGCTTACTCCTGAAAAATTGAAGGAGATCAAGGCTCAGGAGGAGACTGAGAGTGTCACCATGCACGTCCCCATGAGAATGGAAGAGCCTAAAGACCAACCATCTCCAGACGTGCAAGAGGAACCTAAGGAGGAGCAACTTGCTCGGTTCTTGGCAATCCTCAGAAAGCTGCAAGTCAATATCTCTATTACAGAGGCATTGGAGAAGAAACCCCCTTATATGTCTGACAAACCCCAATTTGACGGTTTATTTTGCATTGAATTTAGAGTATTTTGATAACCTTTGTCACATTTAGCCTAGGAATTAGCATGATTTTGTTATCTCTCCGATATTTGTGCTTAAGTGTAAAAAAACATGCTTTTTAAGCCTTATTTTGAGGAATTCTAGTTCTTCTTTGATTCCATAAGATGCCTTGATGTGCTTGCTAGTAATTCCAGGATTAAAATAGGCTAGGCATGGATCAAAGGAAGCAAGGAAGGAAGCATACAAGTGGAGAGAAGCATAAAAAGTCAAAGAAGCAAAGTCAGCCATGCACGCGCACGCACACAAGGCGCTCGCGCGCACATCGCAGAATTAGCCAGGGACGCGCACGCGTACCGTGCGCCCTCGCGTCGATGAGGGCACATGACCTCACTAATGCAACACGTGCCTGGCGATTTGAGAGGGTTTCTGAACCCATTTTTGGCGCCAAATTGCTAAGGGAAAGGAATAAAAGGATGGAGGATTAAGGGGAAGGCATCATCATCATTATCATCACCTTTTGACATAAAATCACTTTTAGTTTAGAGTTTTAGAGAGAGAAGCTCTCACTTCTCTCTAGAATTAGGATTAGGATTAGGTTTAGTTCTTAGATCTAGGTTTTTAATCTTTGCTTTCTTCCACCTCTATCTCTCAATTCCTTGTAGTTACATTCAATCTTCTTCTATCCCTTTGATTGTAATTTCCTTTATGTTGTTCTCATACTTTGTTGTAGATCTAGTATTGTTCCTTCTACATTCTTCCAATTCAATAAGAGGTAATTCATAATAAATGTGTCTTTTTTGCTTTTCTATTGTTGATCTCTTGTTTTTTTTGTAGTTGTAGATTCCTTTAATTCTTGCATTTAATAATGTTTACTCCTCTTGCACTTTATGTGTTTGTTAAAATGTCTCTTTTAGTTTTAGTGTATATTTAGTTCCTCTTGGCCTAGGTAGAGTAATTAGTGACACTTGAGCTATCTAATTCCTTTGTTGATTGATAATTGGAGAGATTGCTAATTGGTTTGGAATGCACTAAAGCTAGTCTATCCTTGGAAGTTGGCTAGGACTTGTGGCTCAAGTCAATTCATCCACTTGACTTTCCTTTAATTAGTAAGGGTTAACTAAGTGGTAGCAATGAACAATTCTCATCACAATTGAGAAGGATAACTAGGATAGGACTTCTAGTTCTCACACCTTTCCAAGAGCCGTTTATAGTTTTTAGTTTATTTTCATTGCCATTTACTTTTCATGCTTCTTATCCAAAACCCCAAAATAACTCATAACCAATAACAAGACACTTCATTACAATTCCTAGGGAGAACGACCCGAGGTCCAATACTTCGGTTTATAAATTTTAGGGGTTTGTACTAGTGACAAACAACTTTTTGTATGAAAGGATTAGTGATTGGTTTAGAAGCTATACTTGCAACGAGAATTCATTTATGAAATTCTAAACCGTCAAATATCCATTCATCAATGTCCTATCTGAACAATACCATCTTAGAGACGACAGCCCTGAAGGAAGATGAGAGGGTGATACTGATCAAGGAATGCAGCACCCTGATCCAGAAAAAGCTGCCTCTGAAGATGCCATATCCTAGAAGCTTCCTGATTCCCTGTACTATAGGGACCATTACTTTTGAAAAGACACTGTGCGACCTTGGCTCAAGCATCAATCTCATGCCTCTCTCTGTGATGAAGAAGCTTCGAATCCAGGAGGTTCTGTCCACTAGAATCTCACTAGAGATGGCAGATATGTCCTTGAAACGGACAAATGACATGGTGGAAAATGTTCTTGTAAAGGTTGATGACCTTTTCCTCCCTGCGGATTTCGTGATACTAGACACTGGGGAGGACAGAGACGACTCCATCATCCTTGGAAGGACTTTTCTTGCTACTGAAATGGCCTTAATTGATGTGGAAAAAGGAGAGTTGGTCCTGAGGTTGAATGGGGATCATATTTTGTTTAAAATCCCAAACCCTCACTCTTCCTCAGATAAAGGAGGTACTACTGTGCACCACTTAGTGTTCCAACCTTCTCTTTCAGTAGAGAGCATTACAGAGCCCCCTAACATTAAATCTAAGTTTGGTGTTAGGCACCCATCACCATCTACTGAGGAAGGAGGTACGAAGAAGAAAGTACCCAAGGCCTGGAGGAATAAGAAGATTCCAACTGAAGACTTCTCACCTGGCATGAGAATTATCTTCACTAAGAGCCCAGTCATTCCACACACAGTAAGCCGGATCCTGTCTCTGGAACATATTGACTTAATCCATGAGAGTACACGAAGAAAGTTCACCATGAGGGGTGAAGATCTGAACCCCTACCAACCTCCATAAAAGGAGCTGTCTGTCAAGCTAATGACGGTAAAGAAGCGCTTGTTGGGAGGCAACCCAACCATACATATAGTATTTTCTTTCTTTTGTTCATTTGTTTGATTTTATATCATTTTATTTTCTATTGTTTTTCATAGTTTTCTCTTGCTTGTTAATGTTTGTGATCATGTGTAGCGCTTAGAACAGGAGTAGAAATGCTTAAGAGTAAAAATAAAACACCCTGGAGAGAGCCCCTTAATGGTATTGAATGCCAGAACTGGCACCCAATGCCAGAAGGGGAGAAGCTTGGGCGTTCAATGCCCATTTAGGAGCAAAAGCTGACACTGAACGCGAGTTTTGGAGTAAGCAAGCACGTTCAACACCCTACAAAAGCAGCTCTGGGTCATTTCTTTGGCTCCCAATGGGCGTTCAACACCCATTCTTGGTGTTGAACACCCCACCAAACTGAAAATTCAAAAAAAAAATATCCCTACCTGGCGTTCAATGGCCAGAACTAGCGTTGAACGCCCAAGCAGGGGCAGGGGAACTTTGAATTTTGAGGCATCCGGAGCGAGTGGGTCCCACAAAATCTCCACCTACCTCACCTTTCCCTCACTCCTTCCCTTCTCTCTCCTACTTTTTCACCATTAATTTTCACACCCTTACTTTTCCTCTTCCTAATACACACCCTTCCCAAAACCCATCTTAAATCCCATCAACACATGTTCCCACCAACCCCACCCACTTCAAAATAACCCTTCATTCCTTCATTCATACTCACACCTTCACAATACTCTTCTCTTCCTCCATGTTACTCTTCATACACTTCCCTTCTTCCTCTTCCTACCCCACTTGGCCGAAGCCTTCTTACTCTTCCCCCTCTATCTTTTTTTCTTACTTCTTCTATTTCCCTTTTTTTTGTTTTTTATTTATTCGAGGATGAGCAAAGTTCTTAAGTTTGGTGTTGAAAAAGCTCCACTTTTTGCCTCTACACTTTCTCCGTGGAACCAAAAGCCGGCAAAATCTTCAAGGAAGATAAAAGGAAAAACCCCCGCTTTTGCTTCCGAACCTTGGGAAACATGGAGATTCCTCACTAAAGTTCATCATGATCACTTCTATGATGTAGTGAGGCATAAAAAAAGTGATTCCCGAGGTCCCCTTCAGGCTCAAAGAAGATGAGTATCCGGAGATCCAGTAAGAAATCTAGAGAAGAGATTGGGAAGTTCTGTCCAATCCTATTTCAGAGGTCAGAAGACTAATGGTGCAAGAATTCTACGCTAATGCTTTGGTCACCAAAAAGCACGACACTAGTGTGAACCCAAAGCCCAAAAACTGGCTCACCATGGTCAGAGAGCAACTCTTGGATTTTATCCCGGAAAGTATAAGGTTGGCGCTATAATTGCCTCAGATGCTGGGAGACCCACACTCTTACACTCCAATCAAAGGCTAGATCAAGTGATTGCAAACATATGTGTGGAAGGAGCTCAATGGAGGATGGATGCACAAGGTGAGCCCTACCAACTAGGAAGGCTTGACCTCAAGCCTGTGGCTAGAAGATGGTTGGAGCTTATCCAATAAGGTTACCACTGACCAAGCAATAATGATTCACTGTATCATGCTTGGGAATGAGGTGGAGGTGCATGAGGTGATACCTCAAGAGTTATACAAAGTAGCCGAAAAGCCCTCCACTCAAGCGAGGCTAGCGTTCCCTCACCTCATATATCTCCTGTGCAATTCAGGTAGAATTGGCATAGCAGGAGACACCCTCATTGAGATGGACAAGCCCATCACAAAAAGGAGGATGGAGCACGTAAGGGAGCCTACGCACAGACCCCAGCACGAGCCTGTTCAGTCACCTCCACCAGAGATCCCAGAGATGCCTCAGAGAATGCACTTTTCTCCCCATGACTATTGAGACCAATTGACTACATCTCTCGGGGAGCTAACTTCGTCCGTGGACTAGTTGAGGATAGAGCATTAAGATCACTCTGTCATCCTCCATCAGATAAGGGAGGATCAAAGGATTAGGAGGGAGGAGCAGCAGAGACATGGGGATGCGATATTGAGGAGCTAAAATGCTCCAGAGGATTCACCAGAGGGAGCAGTAGCCGCCGTCACTGAGGTGGTCACGTTTCATTATCCCTTTATGTATGTTACTTTTATTTTCATTGTACTTTATTTTATCATCTGTTTTCTATTCTAGTGCATGATCATATTTAGTATTTCGTTCCTTTTTAGTAGTATTTTCTTTTCTTTTGCTATAAGATATCCTATGTATCCCTCATCAATGCTTAAAAGAAAAATTTATTGAAAAGGAAGTAGTAGAAAGCACAAGGTTTCAAGATATATCATGAGTTATTCCAAATACTTAAGATGTGGTGGCCTTATCTTTATTCTCTGAATGTATGTATTAACAATGCATAATTGACATTGAAGTTAAGTATGTTAGCTCTTGAAAAATAGTGAATTTAGAGAAGAAAAAGAAAAAGCAGCAAAAAGATAAGTATTAATTCTTGAAGGAAGAAAAAGCAGCAAAAAGAAAAAGAAAACAAAAGAGAAGAAAAAAGTTCAAAAGAGCAAGGATCCAATGCTTTGAGCATCAATAGTTAGGAGGGTCAAAATTGGCCTAAAAAGCTCAAATGAGTTGCTATCTCTAACTAAATGCTTTTGATATGAAGGTATCAAGTAAAAAACTTGAGACTGAGCAGTTAAAGTCGTGATCCAAAGCTAAAGAGTACGCTTAAGAACTCTGGGCACTACTGTCTGGAAATTTAAGCAAAGATAAATTCAAATCCAAAAGGTTCCCCCAATTAAGTGCCTATGGTGTTTATGTATCCGGTGGTAATACTTGAAAAACAAAATGCTTAGAGTTACGGCTAGGCTCAAAGGTGTAAAGCACCAAAAAGGAGTTGTGTTCAAGAATCAAGAAAAACTAGAAGAAAAGCAATAACATCATCTGGATTCTAGTTCTAAGGGATGTGAAATATTTCTGAGCTTCAAAGAAAAGTGAGATGTTGAAGCTATTCAGAAATAAAGAGCTAATCACCCCATTCAGTAATTAGAATTGAGCTTCACTGACAACTCTGAGACCTTATGTATTTTTTTCTCTTCTTTTGTCCTTACTTGTTTTTGGTTGCTTGAGGGGAAGCAACAATTTAAGTTTGGTGTTGTGATAAGTGGATTTCTTATACACTTTTTCATTGCATTTTCATATTATTTTTAGTTAGATTTTATTAATTTTAGTAAGTTTTAGTATGTTTTACTACAAAATTCACTTTTTGGATGCTACTTTGAGTTTTTGTGATTTTCCTATAATTTTAGGTGATTTTTGGGCAAAATTAGCAAGATTGGCAAAGTCTTGCTCAGAGTTGAAGAAAGGATAGCAGATATTGTCAAGTCCTGACCTCCGTGTATTCCAACAAACATTTCTTGAGCTACAAAGATCCAATTGACGCGCTCTTAATGATGTTGGAAACATAAATTTCAGAGCTTTCCAGAAAAGTATAATAGTCTATACTTCTCTTCCAGATCATTGCCCATAACTGGCGTTGAATGTCCATATCTGGAGTTCAACGCCCCAAGGGGAGCAAGCCCAGCATTGAACACCCAAAGCTGGCGTTCAACACCACTAAGGGACCAAGGGAGCACAATTTCACCCCTCTAACTGACGTTTAACACCTATTCTCTAAGTTGAACGCCAGGCTTGGACGAGCACAAGACTAAAGTGGGCCCAAAGTGGATTTTAGCACTCTTTAGCTTATGCAGTCTTATCTTTGTACTTTTTTATTTTAAATTAACATCTTTTAGGGTTAGCATCTCCTATATATAGAGGAGATCAATTAGATTTAAAAATCAACTTGTATCATACTTTACATCTAAGTTTTCTTTGTAAATTATGAGCAACTAAACCTCCTAGGTTAAGATTAGGAGCTCTGCTGATTTCTATGGATTAATAATATTACTACTTCTATTTCAATATATGTTTGATTCTCTTCTATGATGTATTGTCGTTCTTCATCCAAATGAGACTGGGTATATTCTTTTCTCTACATGAGTTCTTTATGAGTCCTGACCTAGATAGTATTGAGCTATAGCTTGAGGATATATCACCTGAACCAATAACTCATCTGGGCTAATCGAGGATAAGCAACATATAATCCGGTTAGTTATGGGTGATGAGGTTCTTGTGGTGTTAAGGCTAGAATCATAGAGCATTATTCTCCGATTCGGAAGATCTGACTTTGTCTGTGGTGTTTTGAGTAGGATCATAAAGGAGAGTGAATTACGTGGGCTTCATCCTCGGCCATAGTGAACGACCATGAGTTAACTTGATGAGAGGACATGAGTTAATCTCTGATAGCTTTGCTATGGTTTAGAGGAGATTAACTTGATGAAAGGACATGAGTTAATCACTTACAGCTTTGCCATAGAACGAATCATTCATTGTTGATGTAGCCAATAAGACGTATTGATCTAGAAAGATAAAGCATCTTCAAAGCCTTAACTGATTTCTTATTATTGTTTTCACGTTAATTCTTTACTGCTTTCTTTTATGCGCATTCAACAACAACCAATATCCTTCTATTCGCCTGACTAAGATCTGCAGGATAACCACAGCTTGCTCAATCCAACAATTCTCGATCGACCCTCACTCAATTGAGGTATTACTTGGACGACCCAGTACACTTGTCGGTGAAGTTGTGCGAGTTCAATTTCGTGCACCACCATCCTTATAGATACTAACAACGGACATAATTTATTTTTATTTTTTTATTATTCTTGTTAATTTTTCATAATTATATTTTTTATTATTATATTTTTCTTCTCAAATTTTTTGAATGAAAAAAATGTGAACAAATTAGATTTTTTATAATTTGTTCTACTTTATCACCAAATAGAATATAAGAACACTAAATTCTGTGTCCCTATTCTTTATGTCTTGTTCTCAATATCTTATCTTGTCCTGTTCTCAGAAACAAATACAGCATTGGTGACTTCAATCAATAATCTTGATTAGTTTGATCACGATGTTATTGTCTTAATCTTTCTTTCAATTGTAATTCATGATTAATTTTAGCTTGATAGAAATAGTATATTACATCTTTAATAAACTAAGTAAACATTATTATTATCTGAACTCTCTTTCTACTATTCTTTCTCATCTGTATGTTATTAGCAGAAGACTTGTGTAACGCATGGGTTAAAAATTTTTGTTCTCTGTGTCGACTTCTTTTTCTTCAATTCTCTTGGATTGTCACTTTCTATGTTAGTAAAAATATTTTTGTTGCTCAATTTTTTAATTAAAGATAAAATATTTATTTACTCTATCACTACTCAAAATACATAAGTATCTTTTCTTAATTCCCCATAGTTTACAGAAACTTTTTCAATTAGAGTCAAGTTTATACTCATTCTTTCTATTCTTATTTTTCAAAACATTCACTTTGAATGTTAGCATACCATTTGATGAGCATCTCTTGGAATTGACTAAAGAGATCCTGTCTCATAGTATATTATATCTTGTTCAACTTCATAAATCATGCAACAGCAAATACACTTTAAAAATATAAACAATACAGTTCAGATGATAAACATAAATAAGAACCATAACCAATATAATTTATGTATATGAAAAAAAATATTCTTTGACTTATCATACTAAAATAATTTATTTCTTAGATAAAAAGAATTTATTTCACAAAAATTTAAGTTGTCATTTTTCAATGCTAATAAGGATTTATGAGAAAGAGAGGACTGAGCATAAAGAGATAAGAAACTTAAATATTTGAAAAAAATTTCTATTTTGACCTTTAATTTTGTTTATTTGCTTATTGAAGAAAAAGAGAAAGAGCTTCAGCTTTTCCTTCCCCTTCCCCAAATGAAACATGCTGGAAACCAAAAAGGGGAGAAAGGAAGAATAGCAAACCCTTGATTCAATTTTAATTCACTACAACTTTCAATTTGAAGCTCCGATTGATAAGCCGTCAGCGGCTACACGTTCGTCTTGAAATTTTCTACAAAATTTACCGAATAATTTGGTAATAAATTTGATATTTCATATCTAGTTCTTACCCCTTCAATTTCGTGATTTTAGTGTTATATGTTGAGGGATTTGGTGTTCTTTATGTTTTAGGTAAACTCTAGCAGCAAGTAGTCACTGGATTTTACCTATTTGACTCGTGGGTAAGATAAGAACTTGTTAAATCCTAGTGAATCAATGAATTAGTAAACTCTATAATGATTGTAATAATATTGTGTGAAGTAGATTGTATTCTGGTTGATTTGGAATTCAATTTGATGGTTTGGAACAAAATTTGGGTGATTTGGGCTTGTGGAATTGGAAATTGTGACTTGAAGCTTGTGAAAGAGAGGAAATTTGAGGTGTTTTTGGCTAGAAAAAAATCGGCCAAGGTATGGTTTTGGTTTCTTATAGATAATATATAATGTCACATGAAAACGTAGGCTAGAAAACCATAGGATAGCTTGAATTTTGTAAGCCTGTTAAGGGTTAGTAACCTTGATAAAAATGTTGAGTTATCTTGAGATTGAGTTGATAAATTGATGATTTTGATGATTGATAATGATAATGAATTATGATGATGGAGCTTGATGAATAATGAGTTATGTTATTTTGATGTTAGATTGTTTTGAGGTGAAAATGAATATAATTGAGTAAATGGTATAACGTGGAAGAGATGGAATTGATATAGACTTGTTTTGTACACAATGAGTGTTGTTTTGGAGTGTGAGTTATTAGTTTTGAATGGAAGTTGGTAAAAATAGAGATTTGAAACATTTGGTAAAAAACTGATTTTTGACCAAACTTCGGCAGGCCATAACTTGGCTTATGGACCCTCAAATTTTTTAAAACTAGTTTTAAATAAAAATTGGATCTGTGAGGTTCATGATGTTCAAAGAATAGACTAAAAAATTATTTTTAACAATCAAGTTATGTGTTTTGGATGTTTGGTGTGCAAAAATGATTTTTGCAAAACTTAACAGCTTTTTACTACTTTTGTTGAGCATGCATACGCAAACACATACGCGACACGGACTTTGGGCTCTGCCCCATGTCCTGCATACGTGGGCATGTGTATGCGTACCTGGAATGGGGAGATTTATAGGCTCGCATACGCGGGCAAGACCACGCGATGCAGGGATGATTCTTGCCAATGGGGCTCGAGTACGCCGACAAGGGTTGCGTACGTGAGATGGAAAATTTTATGTTTCCATGTACGTGAAACAGGGCATGCGTACACGGAACTCCTGTTTTTTGAAAATATTGTTTTTAAGTTTTAAACCATTTCTTAACTTTCCAAACCTCTATAACACTTGCTTAGGGTCCGTTAACAAACTTCTAAGCTTCAGAACAAAAGTGAATGGATTAAATGAGTTAAAAGAATATTGGGAATGATCTGCGAGGTAATAATTAGGCAATGAGGGGTTGGTAATGTTGAATAAGAAGTAAATAATGAAGATAATGATAATAGTAATGAAATGTGACTGAGTTGAGATGTGTTTAATGATGAGGTTGGTTATGAGAAAGAAGAATAATGAGAACAGAGTTAATTATGAACTTTGAATGAGTATGGATGATTATAATGATGATGAGAATGAATTTTCTGAATGAGACTCCGAGTAAGATGCAGAAGTGTTATCCACTTGCTCCGGGTAAGAATTCGAGACTCTGGATAAGAGGCAAGGGTTTAGTTCTATCACCGCTTGCTCCGGATTGAGAATTGTAACACTGCCTAGGTAAGAGACAAGAGTGGGATTGTCCCCTTGCTCCGGGTATGCGGGTAAGAAGCAAGGGTTGCGGTTTAGTCTCACTTGCTTTGTGTTTGGTGTTCTGTCCAGGGTTAGCTACTGGACATGTCAGGTTTGACTTTATAACCAACGGATGAGACTCATTGGCCATAAGACAGGCATGCATCATGTACATTTGTATGATTTGTTTGAGTATGCTTTGTTTTGGCTTGCCTAATTATTTATCTGTAATTAATTGCTACTTGGCCTATCTGCTATAATTGCTATCTATACTTGTGCTTTCCTTGTCTATTTTGTATGTGTTTGCAACTGAGAGATCCCTCATGCTGGCGGAGGTGACACTGAGAATTGTTCTACTGGTGTTTCGGAGGATTGGAGGAAACGGAAAGTGAAGGATTGAGTTACAATTAGATTTAGAACTTGAGAACCTTAGATAATTTACCCTCTTGCTGGTTTAATATATCTTTTTAAGTTTAGTTCTGAGTGTCGGAGTTCTAGAATTGCCTCTAGTTTTCCCAAGACCTTATATATTATGTATGTTGATAACTTTACCATGTTGAGAATTCCTGGTTCTCATTCCATACATATTCTGTTGTTTTTAGATGCAAGTCGAGAGGTACCTCATTGAGCGTCTGGAGACCTTCTGTGCAAGCGAAAATTTCTTTTGAGGCTATTATATTTTATGTTCTTAAGCTATGTATATAAGTAGATATATATATTCTCTACTGTATACATTGTATTTTGTCCCTCTTAGAGTTGGTTTGGAAAAATAGGTTTAGTATCTAGTCTTTGGGATCTTTTTGAGTTGAGTATATAGGTATGTATGTATACTCTGGCCGACCTTAGCTTCGCAGGTCGAGTCTGGAGCTTGATATTGGTATCTTTTAGAATTCTGTTCTATATGTGTATGGTTTACCTTTCCTTTCAATCTTACATATCCGTTTCAAACTTATTCATTCGAGTGTGATGCAACTTCTGTTACGCTTTTGTTTAGCCCCCTTTTTCAAGGCTCCTAGTTACAATTTCTTCCAACTATATTATGTAAGTATTTTTGTTTTTAGAGATCGTAGCACCTCACCACCTCTGACTTATGTCCTAGACATAAAGCTCTATGTGGTAGGGTGTTACACTCCAGGGCTATTGGAATGCATAAAATATAATCTACTTTTAATATACCATTTGAAAAATAAAGAGGTAGTATTCCAAAAATGATTCCTAATATGTCTCTATTTTTTTTCAATCTATCAGATTCAACAAATCACGTGACCTTATACTAGTCCTCCTAAAAATATCTATCCTACCCAAAAAGGCATAAAATTGAGAAAGCATAGAGTTGTAAAAAAGGACTAAAAATAAGAAAGTCAACTCAAGCAACGATTCCAAGAAATCAAGAACGTATTTTTGTGTAAGAAATCCTGCAAATTTTTAATAGCCTCATAACACTCTAGTTTAGCTTTATATTAAAATTTAAAAAATATGCGTTCATACGATAAGGGTGCTGATAGTCAACAGATACTCTTCTTTTTTTTTCTTTGTTAATTTCCAACAATATATAAATTTTCAAAATAATCATGAATACTAGTGGATCAGTTTATGGCACAATGAATCTTTTTCCAAACGAAATAGGTAAAGCAAAAAAGCAATAACTTTAATGGTTTCAAAAAAAAGGTGATATGAGTAATATAATTATACAGGTGACTTAACATCCATATAAATAATTATTCGGAATCACAAAATCAAAATGTAAGAAAAAATCTTGTGGCCCTATATGATCCTTGATTTGAAACAATAAAGAAGAGCTTCATCACATATACTTGACCCTCGGACAAAACTTTTTTGAAGATATGAATCATAAGCCTCTGAATAGTAGCTTGTATCTTGCACCCCTTGTCAATATACAAAACAATTTGTATCAAATTTGGCATCACTGCTAAGAAAAGAAAATGTATAATTCGCATATATTAAATGAAATAACAGTAAAAAAACAGACCTCTAACTACAAAATAGAAGATAAACTACAAAGGGTCAAACATTAAATACAAATAATACTTCCAAAACAAATAAATAAATCCAGCAGTAGATTAAAGTGAGAATAAGATAAGGACACAACATGATAAATTTCACATGTTTAAGAGTTACAAACGCAACAAAAAACCCAAATCAACTAGGAACAATGCATTTAAAACAAAATAAGATTAGAATATAATATATTAAATGAGGCATGTTTAGAACACTATAACTCAGAGATTCAGCCCCTTGCGATCGCAGCACCACAGACCACCACCGTGCCCTCTCTCTTCTTCTTCTTCTTGGATGTTTTTTTTCACTAATTTTTTATGTTTTTCTGATAAGTTTTGAATATTTTTTTCTTATGTTTTATATGTTTCTTTTGTGCTCTAGTGGATGCTTTTTTAAGACTCGTTTGGATGTTTCTTTCTGCTAAGTTTTGAATGTTTTTTTATCTTATGTTTTAGATGTTTCTTTTATTCTTTAGTGGATGTTTCTTTTCAACTCGTTGGATGGTTTTTTTGCATTGGGGATGTTTTTTTTTGTAGGGTCTTGTGAATAACTTAGTTCGCAAGTTAAGTGGTTATTTGCGATCAATAAAATCCAGTTAAATAATAAATTAATTATGAAAAAAGGTAAAAAAATTTAAAATTTATAATTGAAGAAAATAAAAATATTTAGGATATGAATTAAAACAATTATCTTAAAGATTTTGGCTCTAGATTGGGCCAAACGGGCAAAAAATTCACAATGGGCCCTTATTAGGCCCAAGGCCACACACATAAATCCTCCTCACTTAGCAAATTCATCATATTTGCCAATGAGAGAGTGAGAGACATGATTAGAAGAAGAGAAGAGATGAGAGTGGAGCCCTAAATACTATTCACCCATCACACTAAAATCTGCATATTTCTCAATCCGTAGCTCCAATCGAAGACTCCTTTGTGGCCACGCGACTACCTCGTCGTATTCTTCAATTCTATACCACTTTTAAGGTGAGTATTCCCAAGATCCTTGAGCCATTTTTTGAGATTCCTCTTTTGTTTGCATTTTGGGAATGTGAATGTTAAAATATTGTAATTTTGATGCTTTAGGGGAAGCTCAAGCACAATCTCTAGCGGGATTTTGATCCAAGATTGAGCGGTACAAGGTAAGGAAGCTCAATCCCTTCATTATCCCTAATTTTGAGTAAAATTTCTAGTGTTAATGTTGAATAATTGGAGTAATTAGATTATATGGAGTAGCTTAGATTGCTTGGTTGATTTGGTGCATGGCTGGGTGCTTGGTGTGGTTGTGGAGCTTGTGTTGACGCTTGGTTTGGCCGAAAAGAGAAGGATTTAAGGGTTTGAGACCTCTGTCAAAGAGGTACGGGTTTTAGTTTCGGGTAGACAGTATGTAAGATTATGTAAAAACCTAGGTTAATTATCCCTAGGATAGCGTCGAATAAAACTGATTGTTGAGGTGCTTGAATGATGATTTAGTATAAATGTTGTGTTGAATGATGGTTGAAATTGCGTGTTTGATTAGTAAATGAATATTGTGGTTTTGATTGCCTTTTGATGATTATAGAATGGTAAATTGGGTTGGAGGCCGTGATTGGAGTCATCATGGTAAGTTTGGAGAGCTTGTTGGATAAGATTGTGGCCGGAGGCCTTAACTGGATAAGATATATAATGGTATGTTGATGTGTTTTAAATTGGTTGATTGATGTTTGATGTGTGAGAATCTTGTACCCTTTATTTTAGCATTTTCTAGTTGTTTTTAGTTAGATTTTATTTATTTTTACTTGATTTTAGTGCAAAAATCCTCTTTGGATGCTACTTTGTGTTGTTTTAGCACTGTTCATACCCGGGGTCGAGCTACACGACCCATACTGTTCAAAGACAAAGTGGCCGACCTGTTTAGGTTGGATTGCCATCAACCTCCTCTCAAAGAGCTCGACCAAATCGACACAAAGTCCCAAGCAGGCCCAAATGAAGGAACACAGCCCAATCTAAAGCCAGCCAAAGCCTAAAAAGATAAAGGCGGTTCCCCTTGAAGATAAGATGACTTCACTCAAAGATAAGATAAGATAACTATCTTATCTCAAAGAAAGGTCACTCAACACTACTATAAATACACTGGAGCACCCAGGTATAACTCATACTCTGATTCTACAAAAAACCTGCCTAAAGCATGTGCTAACTTAAGCATCGGAGTCTCTTGCAGGTACCACCACCCTCCGGTGACGAAGGATCAGCAGCTCCACCAAGTCCAAACAAGTCGGACACGGCAGCTCCGGCCACAACCGCAGATTTCATTCGAGATTGACCTTCAGTTTCAGGTAACCCTCGGAACATTGGCACCATTTCCGGGGAACGTGGAAGTTATCCCATCATCATGGCGGACAACCTTGACAATGACCACAACTCTGATTTAGAAAACAGAACACCGCATAAGAATGCAGACGTCACACCAAAGGATAACACTCAACCAAACGGAGACAAGCATTCTCCAAATACAGAAATCTTAGATGTCCTCCGAGAATAACAGAGTCATCTCAAGCAGCTCGAACAGGAGGCAGAACACCAGCACGAAGCCAAATAAAACCTCCGGAGAGAAACTAGGTGACGCCGAGAGTTAGAGGACAAGCTCCTAAAACTCGAAGCCAACCTTAAAACCAAAACCATTCAGTCTAGTCACGATGACAGCTCCCACAAGGATCATGATCCTTTCACCAAAGAGATCATGAAAGCTAAAGTTTCAAAGGATTTTAAAGCTCCCGACATGACCACATACGACGGTACCTCCGATCCAAGCCATCATCTCAGCAACTTCAGAAGAAGAATGTATCTCACCGACGCCTCAGACGCCATTCGATGCAAAGCCTTCCCGACTACCCTAACAAATAACAGCAATTAAATGGTTCGACAGTTTGCCCCCCAGATCCATCACAAGTTTCGACGACTTAGCCAAAAAATTTCTTGCCAGATTCTCCATCCAGAAAAATAAAGCCAAACACTCCCCGAGCCTATTAGGGATCAGACAGGGGGATCGGGAGAGTCTTCGCAACTACATGGAAAGATTCAACAAAGCATGTTTGGACATACAAAGTTTTCCAACAGAAGCAGCCATCATGGGTCTCATCAATGGCCTGCGAGAAGAACCCTTTAGCCACTCCATATCAGAAAAGCATCCCACATCTTTAAACGAGGTATAGGAACAGGCAGAGAAATATATCAATATGGAGGAGAACTCTCGACTAAGAGAGACCTCAAAACCTGGATTCTCCCACCCATCTCGGGACAAGGATAAAGAGTCCAAGAAAAAAGAAGATCAATCCGGAGAGAAGCCTAGAAAATATCACAATTACACCCCTCTTCGGGTGTCCCTTGTGGATGTTTACTGAGAAATATGTCACACTGAGAAGATCCCACCACCTCGCCCAATCAAAAGCAAAAAAGGAGGAGAAAGTCAGGCATCATCCCAATCCGACCTCCCCACTATTACCTTTACCCAAGAAGACGCAGTAGGCATCATCCCGGGACATGATGATCCCATGGTCATTACTATCATATTGGCTAACGCAAATCTTCACCAAACACTGGTAGATCAAGGAAGCTCCACAGATATCTTGTTTAAATCCACCTTCGATAAACTCGGTCTACAAGATAAAGAGCTCAGAGCATATCCGAACAGCTTGTTCGGATTGGGAGACACTCTAATCCAACCACTTGGTTATATCTCACTACACACGACCTTCGGAAAGGGAACACGGTCAAGGACACTTAACATAGACTACATCGTAGTCAATGTGAGCTCAGCTTACAATGCCTTAATAGGTTGGACAACACTGAACTAGCTCACCGTAGTAGTCTCAACTCCACACCTATGCATGAAGTTCCCAACTCCAGATGGGATCGCCACGATAAAAGGAGACCAGAAAATTGTGCGACGCTGTTACAACGAAAGTCTGAACCTTAGATGCAAATGAGAAGAAATCAACACTATCAAACTCGTGGGAGTTCGAGGTCGCGAGGAACTTCGTCCACAATGTGAGGGCGAGATCGAAGAAGTCCATATCGGAGATGCCCTGGATAAAATAACAAATATTGGGGCATCCTTAAAAGGAGACGTAAAGAAGCCTCTAATACAGTTATTAAAGGATAATGCCGACCTCTTTGCATGGAAGGCCGCAGATATGCCGGGCATAGGCCCAAACTAATGTGCCACAAACTGGCGGTATACCCAGGATCTTGGCCAGTACAGTAGAAGCGTAGGAAGTTCGGACCGGAAAGGTCCCAAGTCATGGAAGAACAAGTACAAGCCTTACTAGAGGCAGAATTCATAAGAGAGTTCAAGTACCCACTATGGCTAGCCAACGTTGTCTTGGTAAAAAAGTCAAATGAAAAGTGGCGGATGTGCACTGACTACACCGATCTCAATAAAGCCTGCCCAAAAGATCCCTATCTACTTCCAAGTATAGGCACCGTAGTGGATGCCTCCTCCAGATACAAGTACCTCTCCTTCATGGATGCTTATTCAGGATACAATCAAATCCTAATGTACCCACCCGATCAAGAAAAGACCTCATTCCTAACCCCAAAAGCAAATTACTATTATGTTGTCATGCCATTTGGACTCAAAAACGCAGGAGGAACCTACCAGAGATTGATAGAAAAATTCACCTACGCTCTCGCACTTACTTCTCGATGACTTTGCCCATATTTTCAAGCTCACACCATCAAGATTCGGACCAACCAGCCCATAAAAGGTATTCTACAGAAGACAGACTTAGCTGGAAGAATCCTACACTGGACAGTCAAGTTATCTGAGTTCAATCTTCAATATGAAGCTCGAACGGCCATCAAATCATAGTATTTGGCCGACTTCATTGCCGAGTATACTGACACCCCGGGAACTCCTACCAAATGGAATATCTACGTAGACGGCTCTTCAAACAAAGCTGGGAGTGGCGCAAGTGTGATAATAGAAAGCGATCAGGAACCCAAATCGAACTCTCCTTAAAATTTGAGTTCCCTGCTTCAAATAATCAGGCTGAATACGAGGCATTATTATCTGGTTTGAGGCTAGCTAAGGAAGTTGGAGTTCAAAAGCTTATCATCTTCAGCGATTCATAAGTAGTCACCTCACAAATAGCAGGGAGCTACCAAGCTAAGGACCCTACCAAGAAAAAGTACCTGGACAAAACCAGAGAATAGCTCAGACAACTCGGGGAATATGAGGTCCACCATATACCTCGGGAATAGAATGCTCGAGCTGATGCACTCTCCAAACTAGCCAGCACCAAACCTGGGGGCAATAATAGAAGCCTCATCCAAGAAATACTGCAAAGCCCATCAATCTCGGAGAAAGAGAAGGTCCTAGGCATATCAGGTCAGGATCAAGGGTGGATGACCCCCATAATCAACTACCTTAAGTCAGAGATACTCCCCACAGATAAGAAGAAGGCAAAGAGGCTAATGCGAGAGGCATAGTACTACACCATAATGGGCGACATCTTATATAGGAGAGGAATCTCAACACCCCTCCTAAAATGTATACCGACTTCCAATACAAGGGAAGTCCTGGAAGAAGTACACAGCGGCATGTGCGGCAACTACTGGGGGCATGAGCTCTTTCCAAGAAGGTACTCCGGGCAGGGTTTTTTTGGCCAACTTTGCAAAAAGAAGCAACCGAGTTTGTTAAGACATGCCCACCATGTCAAAAGCATGCTAAATTCCACATCGCTCCACCAGAGGAGCTCATCAGTGTAATTTACCTTGGCCGTTCGCAAAATGGGGACTCGACTTCCTCGGACCTTTTTCTCAAGGATCGAGACAAGTCAAATTCTTCATTGTAGGCGTAGACTATTTCACAAAATGGATTGTGGCAGAGCCCATACCTAATGCCACTGCTCAAAAAAGTCAGAAATTCTTGTACAGAAACATTATTACAAGGTTTGGGGTTCCTTACTCCATCACCACAGACAATGGCACTCAATTCACTGACACAGGTTTCAGGAAGTTGGTAGCTAACTTGAAAATAAAGCACCAATTCATATCCGTAGAACACCCATAAGCCAATGGACAGGCAAAAGCTGCCAAGAAAGTCATACTAGCTGGGTTAAAACGGAGACTACAGGACGCAAAGGGAGCTTGGGCTGAAGAGCTCCCACAAGTCCTATGGGCATATCGGACAACTCCACACTCCACCACAGGATAATCACCCTTCCGATTGGCTTATGGATTGGAGGCAATGGTCCTAGTAGAGATCGAAGAAGGATCCCCCAGAATGATCCTCTACAATAAAGAGGCCAACTCCCAAATTCAAAGGGAAGAACTCAACCTACTTCCAGAAGTCTGAGAAAGAGCTCGGATTCGAGAGGAAGTGTTAAAGCGTCGAATGGCCTCAAGATACAATCAGAAAGTAGTCCAGCAAAGTTTCGCCAACAACAATCTCATCCTAATCCGAATTGACATCGGAGCAGGTCAATCAGGAGAAGGAAAGCTAGCAGCTAATTGGAAAGGACCTTACCGAGTTGTAGAGGTACTGGGAAAAGGCTACTACAAGGTGTCCGACCTCGAGGGGTGAGAGCTACCAAGGTCATGGCATGCCTGCAACCTAAGAAGGTACTACAGTTAGGGGGTAATAAAGATCTTAGGTCAAGGCGCACTCTTTTTCCTGAAAAAGTTTTTTAATGAGGCGCCAAGCCAAGATCTGCAAAATTGTCTGACGTAGAAGGGTAAGCACCCACATGTATATATTCTTGTCTATATGTCTATTTTCTATTTGAATAAAATTTTTTAGATCCCCTACGAAGTTTTCCTACCCAGACGTATTAATCTAAGCGCAAAAATTCATCGCCTGACTACGACAAGGTCACAAGGTGAAAACCAAATTCACCGCCCGACTACGACAAGGTCGGCAAGATGAAAACCAAATTCATCGCCCGATCATGAAGAAGTCGGCAAGGTGCAAACCAAATTCACCGCCCGATTACGACAAGGTCAGCAAGATGAAAACCAAATTTATCGCTTGACAAAAAGAAGTCAGACCAAGCCGATCAAAGCGACAAAGTTATAAAAAGTAAACCATAGAAAAAGGCATGACGAGGTCTGAATAACAATGGATTACTAAAAATAACTTAAGAAGGACCGAAAAGAAGAAGTCGGACCAAGCCGATCAAAGCGACAAAGTTATAAAAAGTAATCCATAGAAAGAGGCCTGACAAGGTCTGATTAAAAATGGATCACTTAAAATAACTTAAGAAGAATCGACAAGGAAAGTCGGACCAACGAAAAGCGTGCGCTAGAAGGGACACAATTCGGCCCAAAAAGCCACGACTCCACGACAAGGCTATCAAAATTATTCAGATTAACTAAACAGGTTCTACGAGAACACTAAAAAGTTGTCAGACACATTAGCTCCAAGGATCACCGCGACAAACAAAAAGAGATCGGACAGCAAAATGTCGACACTCTACAAAGATTCGCAGAAGTTGCAAAGGAGCAATCAACACATCAGAGAAACACAAATATTATAATTAAAAACTCAGAAGGCCACCTGAAAGTTGGCCTCAAGAGTTCAAAGTATTCTGTTTTTGCTAAAATAAAGTTGCTAAGAAAAGCTACTAAATGTCAAGAGAAGTCAAACCATACAAAAGTTACAAAAGAATTCAAAAGTCCACAAACCGGACTATACAAATCAATAAATCACAAAGGGTCCAAGGTCTCCTCAGTGGCAGCATCCTGAGTCGAAGAGGGAGGAATGGTCTTTATAGGAGTCGCATCCACAGTCCTGTCCTCCCGATTTAAAATTTGAACATCAGGATCGGATTCGGGATGGCCGACCTCAGCAGCAGGGGTTGAAGAAGTCGTGGCAGCAGAAGCTTTGACTGGCGGCATAGGGGGAGGACCTTCCTCTTCATCCTCATCCGGGGCAGGGACGATCTTACCATCTTCTACGACATTGTCCAAACTGAAGAGAGTCAGGTCGAGCTCGGGAGCAAGAACTCGGACCTGGGCCTTCAAGTTTTCATAGGCAACAGTAATGCTACCCATAAGATGACCCTGGGGCTCAGCATAATCAGCATGGGCAGACTCCAGCGTCTCCCTGGTCTCCAGCAGCTCGCCATAAGTACGAATATAGCTCTCTTTATGCTTCTTCGCCGTCTCCTCGGCCAGATTTGCAGCAACCTCAGCAGCGGTAGCTCGGGACTTCTCATTTTCCACGTCTAGCTGCAATTTCGCCACCTTCGCATCTAGCTCATCCTTCAGCCCTTTGATCCTATCAAAGTCCGACTTAGCATCCTTCATAAAGGCCTTCGTCGCATGAACAGGGGAATCTTGGACTATACGGAACAAAACCGCACCCATGTGAGCCATCCGAACACTATTACTGGTAATAAAATCCAGGTGGTGAAGGATGGACACATCGTCCATGGGAAGTCGGCCATAAGGAGCGATCTGGTTATCAACAAACCCCACAAGTCATACGGTTCAACAGTCTTCTGCTTTTTTGGAGGGGGACCGGCAGTAGGGGAAGAGGCAGCACCAGAAGTACGCTGGGGAGGATCAGAAGAAATCACATGAACCTAAGGAGTATGAATGATCTTCCGAGGTCGAGGAAGGACTTGAGAAGATCCCTCCCCTGAAACCTTCGCTGAGATGTTGTGAGCAGTGATTGTGCATAACGTTTTGTTGATATAGAATTTCTCAATTGAATTCTCGTTGTAAGTATAGTTCTAGACCAACAAAGAGTCCTCACATACAAAAATTTAGGTTGTCACATGTACAAACCCCAAATAAGAATTAACCAGAGTATTTGGACTCCGGGTCGTCTCCCGAGAAAACAATAGAATGCTTAATTATTGGCTATAAGGGGGTAGGGGGGTTTTGGTTCATAGGAGAGCAAGAAAAGTAAATTAGGCAAGTAATTAAAGAAAACAAGATAAAGAACTCTTGGCTAAGACTTAGGTAATTGAGATCACCATCCTTGTCAACAAACCAAATATTGATAATTATGAGAGGCCAACCTATTAAGTCTACTTCCCAAAAGCCTTAAGTACGTAACATCTACTCCTAAGCTTTGAAGTACGTCAAATAGGTTTAATCACATCAACCCGTAAGTCCCAACCTACCTACTAATTAACTTAGTAGTGGGTTAGCGTCAATGGGTGTCAAATTGATCACCAAGGGTTCTCAAATCACCAAATCCATTATACCCAATAACTCAAATTTACCCAATTCCCTTAGCTTAGACCAAGAGTTGGCAAAACTACTCAAAAACTAAAGAGAACATTTCATCAAACACATAGAGTGCAATAGAAATAAACATCATGAATTGCAAGAATAATAAAATCTACCAACTACTAATTGCAAGAAAAATAAATTCACAACTCAATTCATCAATAAAAGAAATATCAACATCAAATTGCATTAAAAGTAAACCAAATCCAACATGAGTTCATCATCACAAAAGAGAGCAAAAGGAGAAATTAACATCATAAATAATAGAATCAAGATGTAGAGATGAGAAATTATAAAAGAAACAAGATGAGATCAACTAATTAAACATGGATCTAAGACAATCTAACCTAATCCTAACATAATTATAGAGAGAAGAGGGAGCTTCTCTCTCTAGAAAACTAACTAAAGGCTCATGTTGGCTAAACTAATTGCTCCCTCTTTTCTTGAACTTCAATTCTGCATGAAATACACTCAGAAATAAGTTGGATTTGGGCCTGGGCAGCTCAGAAATTGCCCCCAGCGTTTTGCCTTTAAGTGGGCCATGTGAGAGTATCGGCGCGTGCGTGTCGATTGGTAAAATCTTCACCCGCGCGGACGCGTCATGTACGCGTACGCATCTCTATGTAAAACTTCTTTTGCGCGTGCGCGCCTTGTATGCGTGTGCGTCCATTGATGCATTTTCAATCTTTGTTTCTTTATGAATTCTCCCCTTTGTATGCTTTTCTACTCATTTCTTCCATCCAATACTTGCCTTACAAACCTGAAATCACTCAACATACACATCAAGGCATCAAATAGAATTAAAGTGAATCAAAATCACCAATTTAGGGCCTAAAAAGCATGTTTTTACACTTAAGCACAATTTAAGGGAGAATTACAAAACCATGCCATTTCATTGAATAAATGTGGGAAAAGGTGGTAAAATCTCCTAAAATAAGCACAAGATAAATCACGAAATCGGGGTTTATCAAATCTCTCCACACTTAAACTAAGCATGTCCTCATGCTAAAATCAAGAAGGAAGCAAAGGGTATTAACATTTATTCAATGCAACTAACTAAATGCAATCTATTTACATGATGCAATGGCTTAGTCAAAATAAATCAATCTCCAAGAATACACATGCAAGCATAAGGGCTAAGGTATTATCAATCAAAGCAAACCACAATTGGATTGAATTATTGAAAGAATTTATAAACTTGCAAGAAAAGATGATCATGGGCGGAAACATGTAATTGAGCGATCGAACCCTCGCCGGATGTGTATCCGCTCTATGCACTCAAGTGTATGGGGTTGATTCACTCAATTCTCCCCTAATCATACTTTACAAGACTTGTTTTTCATCTAACAATCAACAATTACTTTATGCATGCATACAAATATCATGAGGACTTTCCGATAGGTTGTAATGGGGCTAGGGACAAGGTAGGATGCATATGGTCAAGTGAGCTTGAAATTCGAATCTTTGATTAACTTAAACTTCCCACCTAACCTATGACAACCTAAACAATTCTAAACAAACCTAGCTATCCATTCTTCACATTTTCACACACTCATGTATTCCTTTTAGATTCTCACACATATGCATTGAATTTATGAGACCTTAAACTTTGGGATATTTTGTTCCCTTTTTGTTGCAAAAAAAATTTTTAACAATCAAAACACAATTTTTTTATGCTCATAAAAAAATTTTCCTAGTTTACCCCTTTTTCAATCAAAACACAATTCTTATATAAAAAGGGTTAACTAGATTTTTAACAATCCAAAACACTTTCCTAATCACAATCAAAGGCAAGATGCAAAACATATATATATATAATAAAAGTAAATAAAAGTGTGCATCAGCCAAGATAAGGATATCCACAATAGTAAATATGTACAGAAATCCCAAAATAATCTAAAACATAAAGTGCAAAATAACTAAAGTAGCAAAAAATAGAAATAGATGTCTGAAAGTTCGTCACCACATGAATGCAAACACCGGACACGAACAGTGACCTCCCCACACTTTAGAATCAAGCATCGTCCTCAATGCTACTGCTGAAGCTCGGGATGGGGGTCAACAATCGCGCCGGGCTGTGGCTCAGGTACTGGCTGTGGGACTGGGATCAGCTGTGGCTCTGGCTGTTGCTGTGGAGTGTCCTGTTGAACCTCAGTAGTGATCTGTGTCTCTGGAGGTGCATCCTGATGAGTTGGCTCCTCGTCATGCTCCTTACCATGCTCCTCCTCTTGATCCTGCTCGTCGGAGGCAGGAGAGTCTGAGAGCGGCGGTAGCTCGATGCCATGTGATACAAACACCTGGTCGATGCGGTCGAGACGTCGCATGACACGATGCTCGAGGCGCTCCATGAAGCAAAGCAGGTGCTGCACCAACAGGTAAGTAGGCTCAGATGCTGGTGGTGGTGGTAAGGATGCTGCGGTTGCTGAAGTAGAGGAAGGTCCTACTGCTGCTGCTGATGATGAGGGCTGAGCTGCCTCTTCTACTACTCTGGCTCAAGAACAGCGTTTGGGTGGGGGCTTCTCGTGCACCCAGCCACCCCATGGAATGGTAACCTCCTTCTCGTCATCATCTGGGGGTGGTGGTGTTACGTCATCATCCTCTCACCGAACATCAGCCATCTTGATCATGCTGGTGATTAGTGTAGGACACACCCAATCAGAACTAGCATATCCATAAGGATCTCTGAGAAGTGAGTGATGGGGAAGACATAGTGGGCGAAGATATGCTGCCAAGTCCTAGCTTCCCTCGACAGATAGGAGAAACGTATCCCCTTGGGCTTCTTGTTCCCAGAATCCATCACCCAGGGGGCGTCAGGTGTAGCAATCATGCGCTTAAGCGCCTCATAATCAAATGTCATGCAGTGGATGGCTATCTCTACCTGCTTATAAGTGCAGGTGTCATCAGGACGATAGTGGCAAAGCAGTGGATCCCCAATAGCAGCCTCAGTAATCATAATCTCTCTACCCCGCAGCTGAACTGAATCAAGAGTGGTTCGGAAGAAGTTGCAATAAAATTCTCTCACCTATGAAGTGTTCACCCTCCCCAAATCTCTGTCAACAAAGTCCAACCCTAACTCCAGAATGCGGGTGTTAATGGCACGTGATGAGCGGATAATTTATACGCTTTTTGGCATTGTTTTTAGTATGTTTTTAGTATGTTTTAGTTAGTTTTTATTATATTTTTATTAGTTTTTAAATAAAAATCACTTTTCTGGACTTTAATATGAGTTTGTGTGTTTTTCTGTGATTTCAGGTATTTTCTGGCTGAAATTGAGGGACCTGAGCAAAAATCTGACTCAGAGGCTGAAAAAGGACTGCAGATGCTGTTGGATTCTAACCTCCCTGCACTCAAAATGGATTTTCTGGAGCTACAGAAGCCCAATTGGCGCACTCTCAATTGCGTTGGAAAGTAGACATCTTGGGATTTTCAGCAATATATAATAGTCCATACTTTGCCCGAGATTTGATGGCCCAAACAGGCGTTCCAAGTCAGCTCAAGAATTCTGGCGTTTAACGCCGGAACTGGCACAAAAGCTGGAGTTAAACGCCCAAACTGGCACAAAAGCTGGCGTTTAACTCCAAGAAAAGTCTCTACACATGGAAGCTTTAATGCTCAGCCCAAGCACACACCAAGTGGGCCCGGAAGAAGATTTCTGCATTAATGACTGATTTCTGTAAACCCTAGGCTACTAGTTCTCTATAAATAGGACCTTATACTATTGTATTTTCATCTTTTGATCATCTTGGAATCTTTGAGTAGTCTTATGCTATCTTAGACACGTTTGGGGGCTGGCCTCACGGCCATGCCTAGACCTTGTTCTTATGTATTTTCAACGGTGGAGTTTCTACACACCATAGATTAAGGTGTGGAGCTCTGCTGTTCCTCATGAATTAATGCAATTACTATTGTTTTTCTATTCAATTCACGTCTACTTCTTCTCTAAGATATCACTGGTTCTTCAACTTGATGAATGTGATGATCCGTGACACTCATCATCATTCTCACCTATGAACGCGTGACTGACAACCACCTCCGTTCTACCTTCGATTGAGTGTGTATCTCTTAGCCTTCTGGTTCATGACGCATGGGTGCCTCGCCTGACAACCGAGCTCTCCATTCTATGAAATCAGAGTCTTCGTGGTATAGGCGAGAATTAATTGGCAGCATTCTTGAGATCCAGAAAGTCTAAACCTTGTCTGTGGTATTCCGAGTAGGATCTAGGACGGGATGACTGTGACGAGCTTCAAACTCGCGAGTGTGGGGCATGTGACAGACGCAAAAGGATATGGATCTTATTCCGACATGATCAAGAACCAACAACTGATTAGCCGATGTTGTGACAGAGCATCAGGACCATTTTCACTGAGAGGACGGGAGGTATCCATTGACAACGGTGAAACCCAACATAAGCTTGCCATGGAAGGGAGTATGAATGATTGGAAGAAGGCAATAGGAAAGCAGAGGTTCAGGATGGACAAAGCATCTCCATACGCTTATCTGAAATTCCTACCAATGAATTACATAAGTATCTCTATCTTTATTTTATGTTTTTATTTATTTTCAATTATCAATTCTCCATCACCATCTGAATTCGCCTGACTGAGATTTACAAGGTGACCATAGCTTGCTTCAAGCTGACAGTCTCCGTGGGATCGACCCTTACTCACGTAAGGTATTACTTGGACGACCCAGTGCACTTGCTGGTTAGTTGTGCGGAATTGTGACAAAGTGTGATTCACGTTTGAGAGCTCCAAATCCTTTGGCGCCATTGTTGATTATCACAATTTCGTGCACCAAGTTTTTGGCGCCGTTGCCAGGGATTGTTCGAGTTTGGACAACTGACAGTTCATCTTGTTGCTGAGATTAGGTAATTTTACTTTTTATTTTCGAAATTTTTTTTAAAAAATACAAAAAAAATTTTCTATTTTGTTCCTCAGAGTTTTTAAGAATGAATTCTAGAGTTTCATGATGATTTGTTGAAGTCTGGCTGGCTGTGAAGCCATGTCTAATCTTATTGGACCGAGGTTTCAACTTATCATCACAAGAACTTGTTGATTCCTATAAATTTTGCTGTTGTTAGCAATGATCTACTAAAGCTTGGCTGGCCATTGGCCATGTCTAGTGTTTTGGACCGAAGCTTTCATTGAAAGCTTGGCTGGCTAGTAAGCCATGTCTAATTCCTGGACCGGAGTCTTAGACTAGCATTGCAATGATTCCTGAAATTCTTATTAAAAATTTTGAACCCCTTTATTCTCTTTTCCACTCAATTTTCGAAAAATCACAAAAAAAATTTATAAAACCATAAAAATCAAAAACATTTTATGTTTCTTGTTTCAGTCTAGTGTCTAATTTTAAGTTTGGTGTCAATTGCATGCCTCTAATTTTCGAAAATTACATGCATTATGTTCTTCATTAATCTTCAAGTTGTTCTTGATGATTTCATTGCTCTGATCTTTAAATTCTCTTGTTTTGTGTGTTCTGTTGTTTCTCATGTGCATTCTCAATTTGTTAGTGTCTCTTATATGAAAATTTTTAAGTTTGGTGTCGTGCATGCATTGTTTATTTGATCTTAGTTGCATTTTTATTGTTTCTCATCATTAAAAATTCAAAAAATTATTTTCAAAATTGTGTCTTTTCAAGTCAATAATACAGAGAATTGAAGATTTAGAACATTCAGCAGAGGAATCAAACAAAAAAAGCTAGGCATTCAAAACACCCAGTGAAGAAGGAAAACTGGCGTTTAAACGCCAGCCAGGGTACCTGGCTGGGCGTTTAACGCCCAAAAAGGTAGGGTTTTGGGCGTTAAACGCCAGAATGGATGCCATTCTGGGCGTTTAACGCCAGGATGACATAAGAGGGAAGATTTTGTTTTTAATTCAAATTTTTTTTCAAATCTTCATAATTTTTCAAAATCAAATCTTTTTCAAATCATATCTTTTCAATCATATCTCTTCAAAATCAATTGCTTTCCATTTTTTTTATTTTTGAAAATCCTTGCTAAAATTAATGATTTACTTCAAATTTTCTAGTTGTTACTTGCCTATTAAGAAAGGATCAAAGGTTTTAATTCTAGAATCATATCTTCTAATTTCTTGTTAGACAAGTAATCAACTTTAATTTTAAAACTTTCTCTTTTTAGTTTGATTTTTAATCATATCTTCTCAATCATATCTTTTCAATCACATCTTTTTCAAAATTAATTTTCAATCATATCTTTTTAATTTCTAATTTCAAAATTTTTTTCAAAAATCACTTTATTTCTTTTAATTATTTCAAAATCTTTTACTTTAATTTCGAAAATTTCTTCCCCTCTTCTCACATCTTTCTATTTAAGGGACTAACACTGTTCCTCAAGGTGCAATTCGAACTCTATCCCTCTTGATAAGTTCGAATTCTTCTCTCTCTACCTCCTCATTCTAATCTTCTTTTCCTCTGACACCTCAAAGAATCTCTATACTGTGACATAGAGGATTCCCTACTTTCTTGTTCTCTTCTCTTTCATATGAGCAGGAACAAAGATAAAGGCATACTTGTTCAAGCTGATCCTGAACCTGAAAGGACCTTGAAAAGAAAGCTAAGAGAAGCTAAAGCACAATTCTCTTTAAAGGGCCTAACAGAGCTTTTCAAGGAAGAAGAAATCATGGCAGCCGAAAACAACAATGCCAACAATGCAAGGAAGGTGCTTGGTGACTTTACTGCACCTACTCCCGACTTCTATGGGAGAAGCATCTCAATCCCTGCCATTGGAGCAAACAACTTTGAGCTTAAGCCTCAATTAGTTTCTCTAATGCAACAGAATTGCAAGTTTCATGGACTTCCATTGGAAGATCCTCATCAGTTCTTAGCTGAATTCTTGCAAATCTGTGATACTGTCAAGACCAATGGGGTTGACCTTGAAGTCTACAGACTTATGCTCTTCCCTTTTGCTGTAAGAGACAAAGCTAGGACATGGTTGGACTCACAACCTAAAGAAAGCCTGAACTCTTGGGAAAAGCTAGTCAATGCTTTCTTGACAAAGTTCTTTCCACCTCAAAAATTGAGCAAGCTTAGAGTGGAAGTCCAAACCTTCAGACAGAAGGAAGGTGAATCCCTCTATGAAGCTTGGGAAAGATACAAGCAATTGATCAGAAGTTGTCCTTCTGACATGCTTTCTGAATGGAGTATCATAGGTATATTCTATGATGGTCTGTCTGAACTATCCAAGATGTCATTGGATAGCTCTGCTAGGGGATCTCTTCATCTGAAGAAGACGCCTGCAGAAGCTCAGGAACTCATTGAAATGGTTGCAAATAACCAATTCATGTACACTTCTGAAAGGAATCCTGTGAATAATGGGATAACTCAGAAGAAATGAGTTCTTGAGATTGATACTCTGAATTCCATATTGGCTCAGAATAAAATATTGACCCAACAAGTCAATATGATTTCTCAGAGTTTGTCTGGAATGCAAGCAGCAACAGGCAGTACTAAGGAAGCTTCTTCTGAAGAAGAGGCTTATGATCCTGAGAATCCAGCAATGGAAGAGGTGAATTACATGGGAGAACCCTTTGGAAACACCTATAATCCTTCATGGAGGAATCATCCAAATCTCTCATGGAAGGATCAACAGAGACCTCAACAAGGTTTCAACAACAATAATGGTGGAAGAAACAGGTTTAGCAATAGCAAGCCTTTTCCATCATCTTCTCAGCAACAAACAGAGAATTTTAAGCAGAGCCACTCTGATTTAGCAACTATTGTCTCTGATCTAATCAAAACCACTCAAAGTTTCATGACTGAAACAAGATCCTCTATTAGAAATTTGGAGGCACAAGTGGGTCAGCTGAGTAAGAAAATTACTGAACTCCCTCCTAGTACTCTCCCAAGCAATACAGAAGAGAATTCAAAGAGAGAGTGCAAGGCCATAAACACGTCTCACATGGCCGAACCTGGAGAGGAGGAAGAGGCAGTAATCTCCACTGAGGAAGACCTCAATGGACATCCACTAACCTCCAAGAAGTTCCCTAATGAGGAACCATGGGAATCTAACGCTCACACTGAGACCATAGAGATTCCATTGAATTTACTTCTGCCATTCATGAGCTCTGATGAGTATTCTTCCTCTGAAGAGGATGAAGATGTTACTGAAGAGCAAGTTGCTAAGTACCTTAGAGCAATCATGAAGCTAAATACCAGGTTGTTTGGTAATGAGACTTGGTGTTGAACCCCCACATTCAAACTCTAAGTTTGGTGTTGGGAGGTTCTAACATTGCTCTGGACATCTGTGAGGCTCCATGAGAGCCACTGTCAAGCTATTGACATTAAAGAAGCGCTTGTTGGGAGGCAACCCAATTTTTACTTATCTATGTTAAATTTCTATTTTCTTTTGTTATTTTATGTTTTCTGTAGGTTGATGATCATGTGAAGTCACAAGAACAATTGAAAAAGCAAAAACAGAAGGAAAAATAGAATGAAAAATAGAACACCCTGGAGGAGAAACTTACTGGCGTTTAAACACCAGTAAGGGTAGCAGAATGGGCGTTAAACGCCCAGTCTGGCACCATTCTGGGCGTTTAACGCCAGAAATGGGCACCAGACTGGCGTTTAACGCCAGGAATGGACAAGAAGCTGGCGTTAAACGCCAGAAATGGGCAGCAGCCTGGCGTTTAACGCCAGGATTGGCAGTAAGGGGCGTTTTACACGCCACATGGTGCAGGGATGAGAAATCCTTGACACCTCAGGATCTGTGGAACCCACAGGATCCCCACCTATCCCACCTCTCTCTCTCTTCTTCACCCATTCACCAATCACCTCAATACCTCTTCCCTAAAAACCCCCTCACCTATCAAATCCCACCATTCTCTTCACTACTCACATCCATCCTTCATAAAACCCAACCTACCTCACCATTCAAATTCAAACCACTTTCCTACCCAAACCTACCCATAATGGCCGAAACATACCCGCCTTCTCCACTCCTATATAAATCCATCTTCACTCCTTCATTTTCACACAACTTAACCACTACTTCTCCCCCTTGGCCGAAACACAAAGCCCCTTCCATCTCCTCTATTTCTTCTTCTTCTTCTACTCTCTTCTTTCTTCTTTTGCTCGAGGACAAGCAACCTTCTAAGTTTGGTGTGGTAAAAGCTAAATCTTCTTGTTTTTCCATAAATCTTCCACCTCCGAGTCATGGGAGATGGAGAGATTCCTCTCAAGGGTGCATCAAGACCACTTCTATGAAGTTGTGGCCAAGAAGAAGGTGATCCCCGAGGTCCCTTTTAAGCTCAAAAAGGGCGAATATCTGGAGATCCGACATGAGATCCGAAGAAGAGTTGGTAAGTTCTCACCAACCCCATTCAACAAGTCGGAATCTTAATGGTTCAAGAGTTCTATACCAATGCATGGATCACCAAGAACCATGATCAAAGTGTGAACCCGGATCCTAAGAATTGGCTTACAATAGTCCGAGGGAAATACTTAGACTTTAGTCCGGAAAATGTAAGGTTGGCATTCAACTTGCCCATGATGCAAGGAGATGCACACCCATACACTAGAAGGGTCAACTTTGATCAAAGGTTGGACCAAGTCCTCATGGACATCTGTGAAGAAGGCGC
>NC_029789.2:120657578-120673143 GCF_000816755.2 Arachis ipaensis | reverse complement strand
TCATTCCTACTAGCAACCGGTCTGAAGTTACTATAGATCGGGCTATCATGATTCATAGGATCATGATTAGAGAGGATGTAGAAGTTCATGAGGTTATATCCCAAGAACTCTACAAGGTGGCGGACAAGTCCTCTCCTTTGGCAAGGTTAGCCTTCCCTCATCTCATTTGTCACCTTTGCAATTCGGCTGGAATTGACATAGAGGAAGACATCCTAATTGATGAGGACAAGCCCATCACTAAGAAAAGGATGGCGCAAGTGAGAGAACCTCACCAAGAGCATGAGGAGACTCCTCATCATGAAATCCCTGAGATACCTCAAGGGATGCATTTTCCTCCACAAAACTATTGGGAGCAAATCAACACCTCCCTAGGAGAATTAAGTTCCAATATGGGACAACTAAGGGTGGAGCACCAAGAGCATTCCATCCTCCTCCATGAAATTAGAGAAGACCAAATAACCATGAGAGAGGAGCAACAAAGGCAAGGAAGAGACATTGAGGAGCTCAAGCACTCCATAAGATCTTCAAGAGGAAGAACAAGCCGCCATCACTAAGGTGGACCCGTTCTTTAATTTCCTTGTTCTTTATTATTTGTTTTTCGAATTTTTATGCTTATGTTTATTTATCTTTGTGTCTTTATTACATGATCATTAGTGTCTATGCCTTGAAGCTATGAAAATGAATCCATCACCTTTCTTAAATGAAAAATGTTTTTTAATTGAAAAAGAAAAAGAAGTGCATGAATTTCAAATTTTAAAACAGTTTAATTATTTTTTATGTGGTGGCAATACTATTGTTTTTCTGAATAAATGCTTGAACAGTGCATATTTTTGAATTTGTTGATTCATGAATGTTAAAAATTGTTGGCTCTTGAAAGAATAATGGGAAAAGGAGAAATGTTATCTGATGATCTGAAAAATCATAAAATTGATTCTTGAAGCAAGAAAAAGCAGTGAAAAGCTTGCAAAAAAAAAAAAGAAAAAAAAGAGAAAAGAAAAAGAAAGAAAAAGAAAAGCAAGCAGAAAAAGCCAATACCCCTTTAAATCAAAAGGCAAGCGTGATAAAAAGGATCCAAGGCTTTGAGCATCAGTGGATAGGAGGGCCCACAGGAATAAAATCCTGGCCTAAGCAGCTCAACCAAGTTGTCCCTAACCATGTGCTTGTGGCGTGAAGGTGTCAAGTGAAAACTTGAGACTGAGGGGTTAAAGTCGTGGTCCAAAAGCAAAAAGAGTGTGCTTAAGAACCCTGGACACCTCTAATTGGGGACTCTAGCAAAGCTGAGTCACAATCTGAAAAGGTTCACCCAGTTATGTGTCTGTGGCATTTATGTATCCGGTGGTAATACTGGAAAACAAAGTGCTTAGAGCCACGGCCAAGACTCATAAAGTAGCTGTGTTCAAAAATCAACATACTTAACTAGGAGAATCAATAACACTACCTGGATTATGAGTTCTTATAGATGCCAATCATTATGAACTTCAAGGAATAAAGTGAGATGCCAAAACTGTTCAGAAGCAAAAAGCTAAAAGCCCCGCTCATGTAATTAATACTGATCTTCATAGATATTTTAGGAATTCATTGTATATTCTCTTCTTTTTATCCTATTTGATTTTAAGTTGCTTGGGGACAAGCAACAATTTAAGTTTGGTGTTGTGATGAGCGGATAATTTATACGCTTTTTGGCATTGTTTTTAGTATGTTTTTAGTATATTTTAGTTAGTTTTTATTATATTTTTATTATTTTTTAAATAAAAATCACTTTTCTGGACTTTACTATGAGTTTGTGTGTTTTTCTATGATTTTAGGTATTTTCTGGTTGAAATTGAGGGACCTGAGCAAAAATCTGACTCAGAGGCTGAAAAAGGACTGCAGATGCTGTTGGATTCTGACCTCCCTACACTCAAAGTGGATTTTCTGGAGCTACAAAAGCCCAATTGGCGCACTCTCAATTGCGTTGAAAAGTAGACATCCTGGACTTTTCAGCAATATATAATAGTCTATACTTTTTTCGAGATTTGATGGCACAAATAGGCATTCCAAGTCAGCTCAAGAATTCTGGCGTTTAACGCCGGAACTGGCACAAAAGCTAGAGTTAAACGCCCAAACTGGCACAAAAGCTGGCGTTTAACTCCAAGAAAAGTCTCTACACATGGAAGCTTCAATGCTCAGCCCAAGCACACACCAAGTGGGCCCAGAAGAAGATTTCTGCATTAATTACTGATTTCTGTAAACCCTAGGCTACTAGTTCTCTATAAATAGGACCTTATACTATTGTATTTTCAACTTTTGATCATCTTGGAATCTTTGAGTAGTCTTATGCTATCTTAGACAGATTTGGGGGCTGGCCTCACGGCCATGCCTAGACCTTGTTCTTATGTATTTTCAACGGTGGAGTTTCTACACACCATAGATTAAGGTGTGGAGCTCTGCTGTTCCTCATGAATTAATGCAATTACTATTGTTTTTCTATTCAATTCACGTCTACTTCTTCTCTAAGATATCACTTGTTCTTCAACTTGATGAATGTGATGATCCGTGACACTCATCATCATTCTCACCTATGAACGCGTGCCTGACAACCACCTCCGTTCTACCTTCGATTGAGTGTGTATCTCTTAGCCTTCTGGTTCATGACGCATGGGTGCCTCGCCTGACAACCGAGCTCTCCATTCCATGCAATCAGAGTCTTCGTGGTATAGGCGAGAATTAATTGGCAGCATTCTTGAGATCCGAAAAGTCTAAACCTTATCTGTGGTATTCCGAGTAGGATCTGGGACGGGATGACTGTGACGAGCTTTAAACTCCCGAGTGTGGGGCGTGTGACAGATGCAAAAGGATCAATGGATCTTATTCCGACATGATCGAGAACCAACAGCTGATTAGCCGATGTTGTGACAGAGCATCAGGACCATTTTCACTGAGAGGACGGGAGGTAGCCATTAACAACGGTGAAACCCAACATAAGCTTGCCATGGAAGGGAGTATGAATGATTGGAAGAAGGCAATAGGAAAGCAGAGGTTCAGGATGGACAAAGCATCTCCATACGCTTATCTGAAATTCCTACCAATGAATTACATAAGTATCTCTATCTTTATTTTATGTTTTTATTTATTTTCAATTATCAATTCTCCATCACCATCTGAATTCGCCTGACTGAGATTTACAAGGTGACAATAGCTTGTTTCAAGCCGACAGTCTCCATGGGATCGACCCTTACTCACGTAAGGTATTACTTGGACGACCCAGTGCACTTGCTGGTTAGTTGTGCGGAATTGTGACAAAGTGTGATTCACGTTTGAGAGCTCCAAATCCTTTGGCGCCATTGTTGATGATCACAATTTCGTGCACCAGCACGCCTCACATCATTGGGAAGGAGCAGTTTCTTCTCAATGTTTAGATTCTTCTTCTGGAAGTCGGAGAAGCGGAGCTCACAGTAGAGGTTTGGGAATTTGATTGGGTCAGTAGGTGGAAGCAACTGATTTTCCTTATCCTCTTCATTCAGGGGATTCTTAGCATAGTTTGCATAAGGAGAGGGGGTAGAGTTTTTAGAAGTAGTGGCTATAGCCTTTCCTTTGTCTTACATCCTGAAAAATAGAGATGATACAATATAAGCAGATAGCCAAACAGATAATAAGCACTCAAAGTAAAGCATATTCATGAAGTGAATAAAGAAAGGAGATTTCTTGGAATGCAAGCAACAGAATTCAGAATTCAAATCAAACTTCAAACCACATTTGCACATTACTTGTTTACTAAGCCTAGGAAACACCATATCCAAAAGAATGATCAAAAGAGTTAAGTTGAAAACCAAAAGAGGTTAGTTGGTTAAACAAGTTAGAGTTAGAAATTAGTTGAAAATCAGTGATACGGTGGTTACCGGCTCAATTCAAAAGGGAATGTACAAAGTAGGAATGTAAGCACGTTCATAGTCATGAAATGCATCAAGTCATTGTTGATGAAATATGATATAGTCAGAAAACAACTAAGAGAAAACAAGTCATCAGTCATTACAAAGATCACTAGAGTCATATGAATTTGTGTTGGTGAAGTCAAATCATTAAATAATGAATCAATCAAGAAGCATTCAACATCAAATTCAATGATGCATAAAAGTTACAAGTTAAGAAAAGAGTGGAAAACCTTATGGTCTATGTGGCTTAATGCAAATTATGCATGAATAAAGTGAATCAAATCAGCCACTTAGATAAAAAGAAAAACTTTCAACTTGTGTATTTATGCAAAAGAGGCATGAAATCTTAAAAGAGTTACAAGTGATGGCCAATCTGAAAATTCATTCAAATCATTCAATGCATATAAGCAAATCACCATGAATAATAAGCAAAGAATGTGATAAGCATGACCTAAAACTTGTTCTTAAGGATTTTCCAAACTATTTAGCTCACAAAGTTCTATTGACACAGAAATCGTCAAATAGAAGCTTGTTGCATCAATCAAAACATTGTTATTTCATGAAACATGGTTATGAAAAATCCGGAAGCATTTCAGCAGTACATTGGCTACTTTCCCAAATTCAAACAAGCAAGTCTAATCCATATGAATTCATTGAATATCAAAGACACAAATATTATGTATGAGTTCATATGAATTGAACAGATGAGCCAATAATTCAGCAGCAGTTCATCAGGAAACAATTTAAACTAGACCAGCATGCTACAAAAGCTTTATTTCCTTACACAATGCACAGAGAAATTGTCTTCAGCACAGCACCAGAACAGCATCAAGAACAAAGTAAAATAGGAATTCAGCAATAACAAGGGTCTTGAAACAAGAATAAAATGGAAAATTGGAGTGGAGCAATTGATAATTCAAATTGAATTCGAGAAAAACGGAATCACCCCATCAACAATGAACCATTCAATACGCAAGTAATCTGAATTCCAACACTTCAAGCACAAAGCAGCATTAAAATAGTATGCAGCAGCATTAGGCAAGCCAAACATACAGCACAAGCAAAGCAATAAAACACAGCAATTGCACACAGCATCAAAAATTCAAACAAACCTAAATCCACTACTTAGCCTAGATTCTCTAACCACCTAATTACACTAAACTAACTAAACTAATCCAACTGAACTAAATTGACAAAAATTCACTAACTAACTAAAGTAAAGAAATGGAATAAAACACGGAAGAAGGGTGTGGACCTGGAATGCAGAAGCAGGGAGTGAGAGAAATTGGGAAAGGAAAGGGGCGAAGCAGCGAGGTGGATATGCTTCCCAGGAGCGGTGGCGGCGCAGCAGAGCTCACGGTGGTGGGCAGTGGCTAGCTGCGGAGACACTGTGAGAGAGAACAGAGAAGAGAGGGCTGAGTGAAAGAGAGAGAGAGAGAGAGCGAGGAAGAGGGGGACGTGCGGCGACGGCAGCGGTGGTGCGCGCCGGGATGCTCGCCGGAGGATGGCTAGTGGTTGGCAATGGAGGGAGAAGGAGAAATGGAACATTGGAGGGGAAGAGGGTTGCTGCGCGAATGCGCTAGGGCTTCGCGTCCCTGGGTTAAGTAAAAATTTGAATCCACGCGTGCGTGCACCGTGCGCGTCCGCGTGGGTGGAGGCAATTAAGGATTGGCGCGGAAGCGCCATATACGCTTGCGCGTAGATGGAAGAATTGGCAATGGGCGCGGATGCGTACAGTGCACGTCTGCGCAGGTAAGCTGGGCCAGAGGCATAAAAAGGACCCAGAGTTGTCACAACTCTCGGGTCCTTTGGCCTGGGTGATGCTAAAACGCATCGATGCACGCGTGCACCGTGCGCGTTTGTGTGGGTAAGGAAACAGGAAGGTGAGCGGACGCGTACAGCGTGTGTCCGCGTGGGTTGAGGCACAGAGTTAGCCTAAAAGTGGCACAACTCTCTGGTCCTTGGCCCAGAAAACGTAAATACGCAGCCGACGCACGCGCGTGCTATGCGGTTGCGCGTGGCTTTTTTTTTATGAGCATCAAAAGGAGCTCAATATCCTCCTAATCTCCTCTAAGACTCTAAAATTAGCTAAGATGCAAAATTAAGCACATTTTGAAATATTGGGGGGTTTTTCAAATAAATTGAGGAAACTTGCAATCCAAGCAAAAACTCAAATGCAAAGAAGCATCCCTAATTAAAGCATAGATTGTATAAACACCTCAGCAAACAAGTCAAAATGTACTAAGAAGTAAAGAATTTATATGCAATGGAACCCAATTCATTCGTTCATTATATCTACAAGAGAATAGAAAGAGTTTACCATGGTGGGGTGTCTCCCACCAAGCACTTTTAGTTTAAGTCCTTAAGTTGGACATTTGGAAGGCTTCTTGTCAAGGTGGTTTATGCTTGTATCCATCCTTGAACCTCCAAGAGTGCTTGTCCTTCAATTGGTTGTCCGATGTTCCAACCTTCTTCACCAAGCTTTGGTGAGGTTCTCTCCAAAATATGAGCTCCCAAAACTGATTGCTATGATGTGATCCAGGATCCCATACTTTGTCTTCGCACCCATCTTCTAGTTGATCGACTTGATTCCGTCCGGGTGATGAGAAAGCAGAATTCTCATGAAAGCACCAAATTATCCTCCTAGACCCATTTAATTGAGCATTTCACCAATCCATGCTCTTCAATTTTCAGCTTCCAACCATAATGAGTCTAGATTTAGAACGCCAACCACTAAACATCCTCCTCTTTCGCTTAATTCCACAAAGCGCCCTAAGTTAGCCATCCGTCTCAAGCAAACCATGCTCAAGTGGGGTAATAAAGCTGAGAGTTAGAAGTTTTACCCACTCACGCAAAGGATTGGATGGTGAACTAGGTGAAGGAGTTCCCAAAGATCTTGATAAAGCATGCTCTACTCCCGTCTATCCTCTTCTAGAGGCTTCCACCACTTGGCAAGGTTTTTCAAGTTTCTCCTCTCGCCAAGCTTCCTCAAACTCACATTCTTCTTCACTAATTTCTTCTATCTCTTCCCCATTACTCTCATCATAGATAGGAAGTCTAGTGAAGTCTACCTCATCATCAAGTTTAAGCATTGTGGGAAAGGATTCTTCAAACTCGAAAGGATCATATGTTGATGCGGAATCATCATAGATAGGAAGGCTTGTTGCTTGGAGTACTTCTTCTGGTTCTTCACTTACAATAGGTCTTGGAGGTTGCACATCTTCTTCAACCTTGCTTTCTAGTCCACTGGGAGAAGGCTCAACAAGATCGTCAAGGGAATTGGTCAATGTGGGCAAAAAATCATTCGTGATGGAGTCCACTTCTTGGTCAATTTCCTTCAACTCTCCGTTTACTTTCACAACTTTACTCTCCTCTCTAACATCTCTTCCATACTCTGTGGCGGAGGGCTCTTCAACTTGAGATTCCCTTATGTGCTCAATATATCCTAAACATCCACCCACTACTTCCTTTTGTTTGCTAATCTCTACCTTCTCCTCTTGTTGCACTTCTTGCTTCAACTCTTCTTCCTCACCATAGAGCTTCAAGTTCGTTCCCTCACTAAACTCCTTGATCGTTTCTCCATATTTATCAATGGGGTACTTATGGTACATGAGTTTAGGTGGGATGTTAGGTGATTCACGGCTTCTACCATGCTAGCTATCCTTGCTCTTAGCTCCTTAAACTTAGTTTCATCATCCTCTGGTCGCCTTAAGATACGAGATTCAAGGTCTCTCAGTTCTAACATGAAGGCTTCATCGGGAGGTGGTGGTGGAAGATAGGGTTCAGTGTTTGAGGAAAGATTGTTGATGTTGGAAGGTGGTTCATATTGGCAGATTTCTTGAGGTGGTGTACGTAGAATTTGTGGTTCTTGGGAGTATTGGTATTGGGGTGTTGGTTGTTCTAGATGTGGTTCATACGGTGGTTGATACGATGGGTATTGGTTATGGTCATATGGAGTAGAATGGTGGTGTGAGGCATGTGAGTATAGTGTATGGCTATATTGAGGAATAGGATCATATGCATATGGTGATTGTGGTTGACAACCACAATGAAGATCATCACACACATTGGCTTGATACACATTAGGATCAGGATTATACCCATAATAGTTCGGAGGAGGTTGTTGCCATGAAGGTTGTTCATAAGCTTGGGGTTCCTCCCATCCTTGATTTCCAAATCCTTGATGTATATTCTCATTGGAGCTTTCATTTCCTACAACATAGTTTAAACTACACTCATAGCCAAAAGGATGAGAATTCATAGTGAAAGAGAAAATAAAAACAAATATTAATAAGAAACAAAGAAAATAAAATCCTAAACTAGCAAAAACTGGCAAACAAACCAAAATTCAAGCTATTCACAATATATACAATAACCAATAACATAGCACCAGTGTGTCCCCGGCAACGGCGCCATTTTGATTGTGCATAACTTTTTGTTGATATAGAATTTCTCAATTGAATTCTCGTTGCAAGTATAGTTCTAGACCAACAAGAGTCCTCACATACAAAAATTTAGGTTGTCACATGTACAAACCCCAAATAAGAATTAACCGGAGTATTTGGACTCTGGGTCGTCTCCCTAGGAAACAATAGAAGGCTTAATTATTGGCTATAAGGGGGTAGGGGGTTTTTGGTTCATAGGAGGGCAAGAAAAGTAAATTAGGCAAGTAATTAAAGAAAACAAGATAAAGAACTCTTGGCTAAGACTTAGGTAATTGAGATCACCATCCTTGTCAACAAACCAAATATTGATAATTATGAGAGGCCAACCTATTGAGTCTACTTCCCAAAAGCCTTAAGTACGTAACATCTACTCCTAAGCTTTGAAGTACGTCAAATAGGTTTAATCACATCAACCCGTAAGTCCCAACCCACCTACTAATTAACTTAGTAGTGGGTTAGCGTCAATGAGTGTCAAATTGATCACCAAGGGTTCTCAAATCACCAAATTCATTATACCCAATAACTCAAATTTACCCAATTCCCTTAGCTTAGACCAAGAGTTGGCAAAACTACTCAAAAACTAAAGAGAACATTTCATCAAACACATAGGGTGCAATAGAAATAAATATCATGAATTGCAAGAATAATAAAATCTACCAACTACTAATTGCAAGAAAAATAAATTCACAACTCAATTCATCAATAAAAGAAACATCAACATCAAATTGCATTAAAAGTAAACCAAATCCAACATGAGTTCATCATCACAAAAGAGAGCAAAAGGAGAAATTAACATCACAAATAAGAGAATCAAGATGTAGAGATGAGAAATTATAAAAGAAACAAGATGAGATCAACTAATTAAACATGGATCTAAGACAATCTAACCTAATCCTAACCTAATTCTAGAGAGAAGAGGGAGCTTCTCTCTCTAGAAAACTAACTAAAGGCTCATGTTGGCTAAACTAATTGCTCCTCCTTTGCTTGAACTTCAATTCTGCATGAAATACACTCAGAAACAAGTTGGATTTGGGCCTGGGCAGCTCAAAAATTGCCCCCAGCATTTTGCCTTTAAGTGGGCCATGTGAGAGTATCGGCGCGTGCGCGTCGATTGGCAAAATCTTCACCCGCGCGGACGCGTCATGTACGCGTACGCGTCTCTATGTAAAACCTCTTTTGCGCGTGCGCGCCTTGTACACGTGCACGTCCATTGATGCATTCCCAATCTTTGTTTCTTCATGCATTCTCCCCTTTGTATGCTTTTCTACTCATTTCTTCCATCCAATACTTGCCTTACAAACCTGAAATCACTCAACATACACATCAAGGCATCGAATGGAATTAAAGTGAATCAAAATCACCAATTTAGGGCCTAAAAAGCATGTTTTTACACTTAAGCACAATTCAAGGGAGAATTACAAAATCATGCCAGTTTATTGAATAAATGTGGGAAAAGGTGGTAAAATCCCCTAAAATAAGAACAAGATAAATCACGAAATCGGGGTTTATCAAGCAGCTGTCGCTTTCTTGGCCCTTTTAAAATCCTTCATGGATTCAGTGGTCTTCACCATCGCTGAAAAAAGAAAACAGCAAAATCAAGTTACAAATAAGAAAGGGATAGATTGGCAAATAAACAAGCAAACAAAGAAAAAAACCAAAAAAGAAGTCGGCCCCTACCCAATTTAGCACGAAGAAGGGAAGGATCTCCCAGGAACCTCTTTGTGTCAAGGTGAGGAGGTTCTCCCTAGTTCTCCTCTAACACACGCACAAAGGCCTGTTCGACCTCATCCAGACTTTCTCAGAAATACCTAGCTACTACCACATTCTTTTGCCAGCACAGAGGGAAGGTGGGTTCATCATTCTCATCCAAAAAGAAGGGCCGAGCTCCCTTAACAGCTCAGACCTTGAAATAGTAATTCTTAAAGTCCCTAAAGGACTCGTCATACATAGAAAAAACTTTCTTACCTTGGGTAGCACGAAAAGAAATCCAGGAATCTTTCTTCTTATCTATCCCAGGCTTAGTCAACACAAAGAGATAAAGAAAGAGAGTTTGGGTAGGTCGGACATCAAGTTCCTGACACAACAGTTGGAAGATCTTTATGAAACCCCACGAGTTCGGATGGAGTTGAGAAGGAGCTACATTGCAGGACCACAACAACTCGGTCTCAAAAGGGGTAAAAGGAATAGTGATGTTCAATTGACTAAAGAAATAATCATATGCATAGAAGAAGGGTCGTTCTCCTTGGGTCAAAGAAGGAAAACTAACCCTCTCCTCAGGGTCAGGTGACACCAACTCATAATTTTTCTCCTGATCCCTACTACTAGAAATCCTATGGTGCCTCCTAAGTCGCACACAATACTCAGGGTCAACCATAGTAAGACACACCAAAACAATGGAGTCCAGCCAGTCAGACATGCCATCCAGGATCTTAGTAGACATCTCGACAATGTTTTTGCAGAAAGACATGGGTCAATGATGAGCGGATATTTTATACGCTTTTTGGGGTTAATTTCATATAGTTTTGAGTATGTTTTAGTTAGTTTTTAGTCTATTTTCATTAGTTTTTAGGAAAAATTCATATTTCTGGACTTTACTATGAGTTGTGTATTTTTCTGTAATTTCAGGTATTTTTCTGGCTGAAATTGAAGGAGCTGAGCAAAAATCTGATTCAAGCTGAAAAAGGACTGCTGATGCTGTTGGATTCTGACCTCCCTGCACTCAAAGTGGATTTTCTGGAGCTACAGAACTCGAAATGGCATTCTTCCAATTGCGTTGGAAAGTAGACATCCAGGGCTTTCCAGAAATATATAATAGTCCATACTTTGTACAAGGATAGATGACGTAAACTGGCGTTCAACGCCAGTTCTCTGCCCAATTCTGGCGTCCAGCGCCAGAAAAAGATCAAAAGCTGGAGTTGGACGCCCAAACTGGCATAAAAACTGGCGTTCAACTCCACAAATGGCCTCTGCACGTGAATTGCTTAAGTCTCAGTCCAACACACACCAAGTGGGCCCCAGAAGTGGATCTCTGCATCATCCATCATAGTTTACTCATATTTTGTAAACCTAGGCCACTAGTTTAGTATTTAAACAACTTTTAGAGACTTATTTTGTATCTCATGACATTTTAGATCTGAACTTTGTATTCTATGACGGCATGAGTCTCTAAACCCCATTGTTGGGGGTGAGGAGCTCTGCTGTGTCTCGATGAATTAATGCAAGTATTTCTGTTTTCCATTCAAACACGCTTGTTCCTATCTAAGATGTTCATTCGCGCTTAACTGTGATGAAGTGATGATCCGTGACATTCATCACCTTCCTCAAACCATGAACGTGTGCCTGACAACCACCTCCGTTCTATACCCGATTGAATGAGTATCTCTTAGATTCCTTAATCAGAATCTCCGTGGTATAAGCTAGAACTGATGGCGGCATTCATGAGAATCCGGAAAGTCTAAACCTTGTCTGTGGTATTCCGAGTAGGATTTAGGGATTGAATGACTGTGACGAGCTTCAAACTCGCGAGTGCTGGGCGTAGTGACAGACGCAAAAGGAGGGTGAATCCTATTCCAGCATGATCGAGAACCGACAGATGATTAGCCGTGCTGTGACAGAGCATGTGAGCATATTCTTCACTGAGAGGATGGGATGTAGCCATTGACGACGGTGATCCCCTACATACAGCTTGCCATAGGAGGACATGCGTGTGTGAACAAGAAGACAGAGGAAAGCAGATATTCAGAAGGCAAAGCATCTCCAAAACTCCAACATATTCTCCATTACTGCATAACAAGTAACCTTTAATTTATGCTCTCTTGGTTATTCGCAATTCAACTGATAAACATAATTGACTTCCTGACTAAGATTTACAAGATAACCATAGATTGCTTCAAACCAACAATCTCCGTGGGATTCGACCCTTACTCACGTAAGGTATTACTTGGACGACCCAGTGCACTTGCTGGTTAGTGGTACGAGTTGTGAAAAGTGTGATTCACAATTCGTGCACCAAGTTTTTGGCGCCGTTGCCGGGGATTGTTCGTGTTTGAACAACTGACGGTTTATTTTGTTGCTTAGATTAGGAAAATTTTTTCTTTTTGGTTTAGAGTCTCTTATTATTGTTCTTGGTTAAAAATATCCTTCTTCAAAACAAGTGTTACATTTACTCCCCAATTGGCTAGAGCGTTGTTCTAAGTCCGTGGCAGTTTGGTATATTCTTTTTAAAATATTTTTCATAAATAATATTTTCTCTATTAAATTTTGTGCCAAACTTTAAGTTTGGTGTTTTCTTGTTGATTTTTCAAAAAAAAAAATTTCGAAATTTATTTTGGTTTTCTAAAAAATTTTAAGTTTGGTGTTCTTCCTTCATGTTCTTGTGTTCTTGTGAGTCTTCAAAGTGTTCTTGAGTTTTCCTTGTGTCTTGATCTTAAAATTTTTAAGTTTGGTGTTCCTTAGTGTTTTTCCCTTAAAAATTTTCGAAAACAAGGAGCATCAGATCTAAAGATTTTAAATCTTGTGCTATCTTATTGTTTTTCTCTCTCCTCTTTAAATTCAAAAATATTTTTTCTCTCCATTTTTAAGCAATTTTTCGAAAATTTCCTTTAAAACTCAGATTTTTTTTTAAATTTTAAAACCTTTTTCAAAAATCATCATATCCTTTTCAAAACTTCCTAACCACTTTCTCTCTCCTCATTTTTTTGAAAATCTTCACCCATTTTTATTTATTTTATTTTAATTTATTTTGTCTTCGAAATAAATAAATAAATTAAATAAATAAAAATATTTTCTCTATTTTACATCATCTCCCTTTCTCCATCATGGATCTAAGCGGAAATGAACAGTTCAGGAGGATTCTGGGGTCATATTCTAACCCCTCTACTGCTTCATATGGGAGTAGCATCTGCATACCCTTCATTGGAGTCAGTAGCTTTGAGTTGAATCCTCAGCTCATTATCATGGTGCAGCAAAGTTGCCAGTATTCCGGTCTTCCACAGGAAGAACCTATAGAGTTTCTGGCACAGTTTCTACAGATTGCTGACACAGTACATGATAAAGAAATAGATCAGGATGTCTACAGACTATTACTGTTTCCATTTGCTGTAAAAGATCAAGCTAAAAGGTGGTTAAATAACCAACCTAAGGCCAGCATAAAGACGTGGAAACAGCTGACAGAAAAATTCCTGAATCAGTACTTTCCCCCAAAACGGATGACACAGCTAAGGCTGGACATCCAAGGCTTTAAACAAGGAGATAATGAATCTCTTTATGATGCCTGGGAAAAATACAGAGAGATGCTACGAAAATGCCCCTCTGAAATGTTTTCAGAGTGGGTTCAGTTAGACATCTTCTATTATGGGCTTGCAGAAGGAGCTCAGATGTCTCTTGATTACTCAGCTGGTGGATCTATCCACATGAGAAAGACAATTGAAGAGGCTCAAGAGCTCATTGATACAGTTGCCAGGAGTCAGCATCTGTACCTAAGGAGTGACCCTTCCATGAAAGAAGAGGTTAAGACAGCAACTGCTGAACTCAGTCCTGTAAAACAAGCAGCTGAATTCAATCAGCAATTGGACTTTCTAACAAAGCAATTAGCCGAATTCAAAAAAAGGTTACAAGAGACAAGGATGGCTAATATACATATGGACGAACAGTTGAAGCAAACAAAGCAGCAGCTGTCAAAGCAAATAGCAGAAGAATGCCAAGCAGTTCAACTAAGAAGTGGGAAAATATTAAATACCCCACCTCAAGGCAGCAAAAAGCTAAGAAATGAGCAAACCACCCAAAATTCACCTGAGGACAGTAAGAGCCCAGGGGAAAGTAATTCTGGAACTAAAACGCCAGAAAATTGGTGGAATGCTGGCGCTGAACGCCCAGACCATGCTCAGGACTGGCGTTCAACGCCAGAAACAAGGCAGGACTGGGGTTCAACGCCAGAAATGGGCAAGGATCTGGCGTTGAACGCCCAAAATGGGCAAGATCTGGCGCTGAACGCCCAAAATGGGCACAGTTCTGGCGTTCAGACGCCAGGAGCAGACAATGAGCTGGCATCCAATTTCACTCCAGCTTCTAACTCTGGCACTCAATCGTCAGTGAGGGATCAAACACACACAAATGCTGATAACAACCCCTCTAAAAAGGCTTCTTCAACCACTTCTGTAGGAAATAAACCTGCAGCAACTAAAGTTGAAGAATATAAAGCCAAGATACCTTATCCTCAAAAACTCTGGAAAGAGGAGCAGGATAAGCAATTTGCTCGCTTTGCAGAATATCTCAGGACTCTTGAAATAAAGCTTCCATTTGCAGAAGCACTTGAGCAAATACCGTTGTGCTGGAAATGGAGGAGCACAAGAGTGCTACTCTCATTCTAGGAAAACCCTTCCAAGCAACTGGACGATCCCTTATTGACGTCCAACAGGGGGAAATAACCCTGAGAGTTAATGATGATGAGTTCAAGTTGAACGCTGTCAAAGCCATGCAACATCCAGACACATCAACAGACTGCATGAAAGTTGATCTTATTGACTCCTTGGTAGAAGAGATCAACATGGCTGAGAGTCTCGAATCAGAGTTGGAAGACATCTTTAAAAATGTTCAGCCTGATTTAGAAGATTCAGAGGACATGAAAGAGCCTCTGAAATTTCTTCTGGAAGAGGAGAAACCTCCTAAACCAGAGCTCAAGCCATTACCACCATCCTTGAAATATGTATTTCTGGGAGAAGGTGACACTTTTCCAGTGATCATAAGCTCTGCTTTAAATTCATAGGAAGAGGAAGCACTTATTCAAGTGCTAAGGACACACAAGACAGCTCTTGGGTGGTCCATAGGTGACCTTAAGGGCATAAGCCCAGCTAGATGCATGCACAAAATCCTATTGGAGGATAATGCCAAGCCAGTGGTTCAACCACAGAGGCGGCTAAATCCAGCCATGAAGGAAGTGGTGCAGAAAGAGGTCACTAAATTACTAGAGGCTGGGATTATTTACCCTATTTCTGATAGCCCCTGGGTGAGCCCTGTCCAAGTCGTCTCAAAAAAGGGAGGCATGACAGTGATTCATAATGAAAAAAATGAACTGGTTCCTACAAGAACAGTTACAGGGTGGCGCATGTGTATTGACTACAGAAGGCTCAATACAGCCACCAGAAAGGATCATTTCCCTTTACCATTCATAGACCAGATGCCAGAAAGACTGGCAGGTCATGATTACTACTG
>NC_029789.2:120615224-120652108 GCF_000816755.2 Arachis ipaensis | reverse complement strand
AGCTGGTAATCTGCCTCATGGTTACGCCATGCCTCAACAAGGGATCTTGGAAATTGAGTTGTTTGACGTATGGGGAATTGACTTCATGGGATCTTTCCCACCATCATACTCAAACACTTATATTCTGGTGGCAGTTGACTATGTATCAAAATGGGTTGAGGCTATTGCCACACCCACCAATGATACTAAAACAGTGCTGAAATTCCTCCAGAAACATATCTTTAGCAGGTTTGGTGTCCCTAGAGTACTAATTAGTGATGGGGGCACTCACTTCTGCAATAAATTACAAGTGTATCACTATATGGTTATGTGGAGCTTCAGGATATTGATTCTGATAAGAAGTTCATTGTCAATGGACAGAGAATCAAGCATTATCTTGAAGGCAACATTGAACAAGAATGCTCAAGGCTGAAGCTAGATTAAAAGCTCAGCAAGGTCCAGCTAAAGACAATAAAGAAGCGCTTGCTGGGAGGCAACCCAGCCATGGGGCAACAATCCTCTAAGCATTTTACCCTATTTCTATTTTTATTTGTTTATATGGAGTTCATTGACAACAAGGTAAATAATCATTTACAGAAGACCTCGGCACACAAAACAGAGAAAAATAGCTCACTGGCAAGAAAACGCCAGTAAAAGTATATTTTGGGCGTTCAACGCCCAAAATGGGCATCCACTGGGCGTTGAACGCCAGTAATGGTAGCAATCTGGGCGTTCAATGCCAGAAAGGGGCACCCACTGGGCGTTAAACGCTAGTAATGGCAGCAGCTGGGCGTTGAACGCCCAGGAGAGCAACAGTTGGGCGCTGAACGCCCAAAACAGGCAGTGTTTGGGCGTTCAAACGCCAGGAAGGCAGGGAAGAGCCAAATTCATTTTTCACACGTATTTCCATTTTAATTTCAAATTTTATGTTTCAATGCATGATTTTTACATGAACATGTTAAGAACCCTAATTTCTAAAATCCTTAATTTCTAAAAATCCCTCTTTCCAAATTCAATCCAACTCTTTTCAAATCTTTTCTGAAAACAAATCTATCTTTTTCACTCTAAAATCTTTTCAACTAATCCATATCTTTTTCAAATCTCCATATTATCTTTTCCAAAATTCAGATTTATCTTTTTCAAAAATCTATCATATCTTTTCAAAATTAAACTATATCTTCTATCTTACCTTTTTCAACTCAATCTTTTTATCTTATCTTTCCCAATTTTTCGAAAACCCACCCCCCCATCCCTTTAAATTTGGGTTCGGCCTCCCTCCTCCTTCATCAACAATTGCCCCTAGCTCTCCCTCTACCCCTCTCCTTTCTTTTCTTTTGCTTGAGGACAAGCAAACCTCTAAGTTTGGTGTGTATTTTATTTGTCTAGTTGCTTGAGGACAAGCAACAGTTTAAGTTTGGTGTTGTGATGAGCGAATATTTTATACGCTTTTTGGGGTTAATTTCATATAGTTTTGAGTATGTTTTAGTTAGTTTTTAGTCTATTTTCATTAGTTTTTAGGAAAAATTCATATTTCTGGACTTTACTATGAGTTGTGTATTTTTCTGTAATTTCAGGTATTTTTTTGGCTGAAATTGAAGGAGCTGAGCAAAAATCTGATTCAAGCTGAAAAATGACTGCTGATGCTGTTGGATTCTGACCTCCCTGCACTCAAAGTGGATTTTCTGGAGCTACAGAACTTGAAATGGCATGCTTCCACTTGCGTTGGAAAGTAGACATCCAGGGCTTTCCAGCAATATATAATAGTCCATACTTTACACAAGGATAGACGATGTAAACTGGCGTTCAACGCCAGTTCTCTGCCCAATTCTGGCGTCCAGCGCCAGAAAAGGATCAAAAGCTGGAGTTGAACGCCCAAACTGGCATAAAAACTGGCGTTCAACTCCACAAATGGCCTCTGCACGTGAATTGCTTAAGTCTCAATCCAACACACACCAAGTGGGCCCCAGAAGTGGATCTCTGCATCATCCATCATAGTTTACTCATATTTTGTAAACCTAGGCCACTAGTTTAGTATTTAAACAACTTTTAGAGACTTATTTTGTATCTCATGACATTTTAGATCTGAACTTTGTATTCTCTGACGGCATGAGTCTCTAAACCCCATTGTTGGAGGTGAGGAGCTCTGCTGTGTCTCGATGAACTAATGCAAGTATTTCTGTTTTCCATTCAAAAACGCTTGTTCCTATCTAAGATGTTCATTCGCACTTAACTGTGATGACGGTGATGATCTGTGACATTCATCACCTTCCTCAAACCATGAACGTGTGCCTGACAACCACCTCCGTTCTATATCCGATTGAATGAGTATCTCTTAGATTCCTTAATCAGAATCTCCGTGGTTATTCGTAATTCAACTGATAAACATAATTGACTTCCTGACTAAGATTTACAAGATAACCATAGATTGCTTCAAACCAACAATCTCCGTGGGATTCGACCCTTACTCATGTAAGGTATTACTTGGACGACCCAGTGCACTTGCTGGTTAGTGGTACGAGTTGTGAAAAGTGTAATTCACAATTCGTGCACCAGTCAACTATTCCTACAGTAAGAAAAAGAAAAATGGGTTACTAACCAAACAGCTCGAGCAAATATGGAAATAACTCGGACAATAACATGCGAACATTAAGAGTCGGATACAGCAGTAAAAAGGGAAACCCCAGGACTCACACCAAGGTCCAGGGGCACCCTTTGGAGGCAATAACAAGGCATGAACCCGGAAAGAAGAAAATCAACAGTTTTAAGCCCTAACACCTCTTCACAGAAGACACAAAGAGATAAACTCTTCTCTGGCAAATGACACTTCACGCAAAACAGCGAGAAAGCCATCATCATCAAACAGACCGCACAGAAATCGTCAAAAGATACAACCTTTTCCAACTAACAGTTTATCATTCAAAGCTACAAAGCAAAAGATTTGCACATAAAAGAAGTCATATGAGAAGGAAAGGAGACAAGGACAGCGACAAACCAAAAAACCCTAAAAAAGCATCAACTACTAGAAATACAAGAAGGCGCACATCACAGCAACGATCAAGCACAAAAGACACAGAAAGACTCAAACTTTCCAAAGCGAATTCAAACAATACAAGAATACAAAAAGAGCGGTACGGGAAGTAAAAAAGAGAAGAGGAAAAACCAACCTGCAGAGGAGAAAAGCGATAACTGCTCGAAGGCAAAAGAAACGACGTGCCGAACAAACGCTGTCAAAGGGAAAGAAAACGGAAGGAGAGCAAGAGAACAAAGCACCAGCAAAGAGACGAAGAGAAAGGTGAAGAAAGAAACTGAAGCAAAACTTTAGAAATTCAAAATGAAACGTAAAAGAGGGAAATGGCGAAAAGGAGTTAAATGGGCTTTAAAACCCTCGCACGTTTCCAAGGAGAATACAAATGCAAAACGCGCGTTGCAACTAAAGGGAGAGAGAAAAAATGCTTCGCATTTAAGGAGCGTCAGCAAGATCAACTAAAGATAAGATGCTCAAACTCGACTTCCTCAAAGGGTCGAAGTCCTAAAGACACGACTTTAAGGGTAAGATCAAGCTCAAGAAGGGGCACTGTTCATACCCGGGGTCGAGCTACACGACCCGGACTGTTCGAAGACAAAGTGGCCGACCTGTTTAGGTTGGGTCGCCACCGACCTCCTCTCAAAGAGCTCGGCCAAATCGACACAAAGGCCCAAGCAGGCCCAAATGAAGGAACACAGCCCAATCTAAAGGCAGCCAAAGCCTAGAAAGATAAAGATGGTTTTCCTTGAAGATAAGATGACTTCACTCAAAAATAAGATAAGATAACTATCTTATCTCAAAGAAAGGTCACTCAACCCTACTATAAATACACTGGAGCACCCAGGTATAACTCATACTCTGATTCTACAAAAAACCTGCCTAAAGCACGTTCTAACTTAAGCATCAGAGTCTCTTGCAGGTACCACCACCCTCCGATGATGAAGGATCAGCAGCTCCACCAAGTCTAAACAAGTCGGACACGGCAGCTTTGGCCACAACCACAAATCTCATCCGAGATCTCATCCGCAGATCTCATCCAAGAGCCAAGATGTCTCTGGATAATTCTATAGGTGGCTCCTTACACATGAAGAAGACACTCGAGGACGCCAATGAGCTCATTGAGATGGTTGCTAATAACTAGTTCCTATACTCATCTGAGAGGACTTCAGTAAAGAAAAGAGTTATGGAAGTGGATCCTGCAGATGCAATTCTTACCCAAAACAAACTCATGGTTCAATAGATGAGTCTTCTCACTCAACAATCGAATAGTGTGCAGAGCTCAGTTCTAAAAATCCAGCGCGTCGTTCCTTATGATATGAATGATGGCTCCCCTCAAGGTGAAACTTACAACAATGATCAGTATGCACCCGAACAGGTCAACTACATGGGAAGTTCCTCTAGAAGTCCCAATGATGTTTCTTACTCTCAGAACTTTAACCAGGGATGGAGGAACCACCAGAACCATGGACTAAGAGAGCAACCTTAGAGTACCCCTGACTTGGCTTCCATTGTTGCAGAACTCATAAAAAGCCAACAAAGCTTTATATAGGAAGCCTGAACCTCATTTAGAAACCAGGAGATACGAATGGACCAGACTAAAGAATATCGGAGCAACTTGCACTAATTAATATGGTCCCCAATAGCGGAGAGGAATGCCAGTCAGTTCAATTGAGGAGTGGCAAAACATTAGTCACCTAATATAAGAACAGTGAGGAAGAAAGTGAAAAAGAAACACCAGAGGGCAAAATTGCAGAAACCAAGAATACCACTAGGGGCGTTGAATGCCCAGAAAGGAGCAACATGGGCGCTGAACGCCCAGAGAGAGGGGCACTAGACACCAATAAAAGTTCAGGGGACGCTCCTCCCAGGCACACTGATAACCCCTTTTCAGTCACTCTTGAAACTCATCCTGCACTGCCCAAGGCCCCAGATTACAAAGGTTAAACTACCACACCCTCAAATGTTTCAGAAAGCAGAAAAGGATAAACAATTTTTCAAGTTTTTAGAAGTCTTTCGAAAGCTTGAGATAAACATTCCTTTTGTAGATACCATTGAAAAAATGCCTCTATATGCTAAGTTCGTGAAGGAAATGTTGAGTAATAAGAGGCATTGGAAGGAAGTAGAGACAGTGGTGCTTACTAAGGAGTGCAGTGCAGTCATCCAGAGGAATTTTCCTAAGAACTTGTAGGATCCCGGGAGCTTTGTGATTCCTTGTACCATTGGAAGCACCTTTATTCGGAAGGTCATATGTGATCTCGGAGCAAGTATCAACCTCATGCCACTATCATTGATGAGAAAGCTCCAAATTGAGGAAATAAAACCTACCCGTATTTATCTTCAGCTAGCTGACCGTTCTATCAAGTCCTCTTCGAAGTGGTGGAAGACCTACTTGTGAAAGTAGAGTCTTTTATATTCCCTGCTGAATTTGTGATATTGGATATAGAAGATGACAAGAACACCTCCATCATTCTTGGAAGACCCTTCTTAGCCACAGGAAGAACTCTTATAGACGTACAGAAGGGTGAAGTAACCCTAAGGGTCAATGAAGAGGAAATTGTGCTAAATGTTTTAGAGGCTTTGCAACATCCGAATGATTCTAAAGGATGCATGATAATTTATATCATTGAATCTCTAGTTGAAGAGGTGTTTGAAGCTGATCGTGAAAAACTTGAAAATGGTCTGGACACTTCCCCTGAAGACACTCTGCTTGAGATTGATGAACCAGTACCTCTGAGGGAGAAGCCTTGTACACCTAGCACTGAGGAATGACATCCTAAGCTCAAGTTAAAGTCGTTGCCTCCCTCCTTGAAATATGCATTCCTAGGTTATAAAGACACTTATCCAGTGATTATAAGTTCTGCCCTAAAATAGCAGGAAGAGGATGCGCTGATTCAGGTGCTTAGGAGTCATAAACCAGCTCTTGGATGGACCATTGGTGACTTAAAGAGGATCAGTCCAACCAAGTGTATGCACAAGATCTTGCTTGAGGATGATGCTAAACCAGTTGTGCAACCACAAAGGTGACCGAACCCAACCATGAAAGAGGTGGTCCAAAAAAAAGTTATGAAGCTTTGGGAAGCCAGAATTATTTACCCTATTTCTGATAGTCCATGGATAATTCCAGCATAAATGGTTCCCAAGAAGGGAGGCATGACAATGGTTCAAAATGAAAGGAATGAGCTTATCCCCACAAGAACTGTCACAGTTTGGCGCATGTGTATTGATTACAGGAGGCTCAATAATGCTACAAGGAAGGACATCTTCCCCCTACCTTTCATTGATTAGATGCTTCAAAGGCTAGCCGACCATGATTTTTACTACTTTTTAGATAGATACTCTGGCTATAATCAGATTACAGTGGACCCTCAAAACCAGGAGAAGACGGCGTTCACTTGTCCCTTTAGAGTATTTGCCTAACGGAAGATGCCGCTTGGACTCTGTAATGCCCCAACAACTTTTCAAAGGTGTATGCTTTCTATTTTTTTAGATATGGTTAAAAAGTTTATTGAGGTATTTATGGATGACTTCTCTGTTTTAATTCTTATTGAGGAAATTCTTCTTGGTCATCGGATTTCAAACAAGGGAACAGAAGTTGATAAAGCCAAGGTGGAAGTAATCAAAAAATTACCACCAACCACTAATGTTAAGGCAATAAGAAGTTTCTTAGGACATGCAGGATTTTACAGGAGGTTTATAAAGGATTTCTCCAAGATTACAAAACCTCTGAGCAACCTTTTTGTTGCTGACACTCCTTTTGTTTTTATAAAGAATGCATGCATGCCTTTGAAACTTTAAAAGCAAAGCTTGTCTTTGCACCCATTATTGCCCACCCAACTGGAAATTGTCATTTCAACTAATGTGTGATGCCAGTGACTATGCTATAGGGGCCATTTTGGGACAGAGACAAGACAAGCTTCTGCACGTCATTTATTGTGCTTGTCGTGTTTTGAATGACACGGAAAAGAATTACACCACTACTGAGAAGGAATTATTGGTTGTTACCTATGCAATTGATAAGTTTAGATCCTACTTAATTGGTTTCAAGGTTATTGTTTACACTAACCATGCTACTCTTAAGTACCTTCTAACCAAGCAGGATTCTAAACCAAGATTGATCAGGTGGGTACTACTTCTTCAAGAATTTGACATTGAGATTAGAGACAAGAGGGGATCAGAAAATCAAGTGGCTGATCATCTGTCCAGGATTGAGCCTGAAGAAGGGACGCCACCCCCACTGTTGTGATTGATACCTTCCCAAATGAGTACCTCTTAATGATCCAGAGGGCTCCATGGTTTGCAGACATTGCCAACTATAAGGCCATGAGGTTCATCCCCAAGGAGTACACTAAGCCACAAGTTAGAAAGCTTTTAAATGATGCTAAGTACTACTTGTTAGATGAACCCTACCTTTTCAAGAGATGTTCGGATGGGATGATCAGGCATTTTTTTTAGATGAGGAAGCACAGCAGATCTTCTGGCATTGTCACGGTTCTGAGTGTGGAGGCCACTTTGGGGGAGAGAAAACAGCCACCAAGGTCCTTCAGAGGGGGTTCTATTGGCCAAACTTCTTCAGAGACTCACGAGAATTTGTAAGAAACTGTGACAAATGCCAAAGAGCTGGGAATATTCCTCACAACCATGAAATGCCACAGCAAGGGATTCTAGAGATTGAGTTGTTTGACGTATGGAGAATTGATTTCATGGGACCTTTTCCACCCTCATACTCAAACACATATGTCTTGGTGGTAGTGGATTATGTGTCCAAATGGGTGGAGGCAATAGCGTCACTCACTAATGATACCAGAGTCATGCTGAACTTCTTGTAGAGATATATTTTTAGCAGGTTTGGTGTTCCAAGGACACTGATCAGTAATTGAGGCAGTCATTTCTACAACAAACAGGTGGACTCACTTCTGCAAAGATGTGGAGTCCGTCATAAGGTGGCAACCCCTTATCACCCACAGACAAGTGGACAGGCTAAAGTCTTAAATAAAAAACTCAAAAGAATCTTAGAGAAGACAATGAGCACCTCACGGAAGGACTGGACAAGGAGACTTGATGATGTTCTCGGGGCATATAGGACAGCTTTCAAGACCCCTATTGGAATGTCTCTATACCAGCTAGTCTATGGTAAGGCTTGTCACTTGCCAGTGGAGTTGGAGCATAGAGCATATTGGGAAACAAAGTTCCTGAATTTTGATGTCAAGGTTGCAGGAGAAAAAAGGTTACTCTAGCTGAATGAGTTTGATGAGTTCAGACACTCTACATATGAGAACGCCAAGCTTTACAAGGAAAAGGCCAAAAAGTGGCATGATAGAAAGATAGCTTCAAGAGTATTTGAGCATGGCCAGAAGGTTTTACTTTTCAATTCACAGCTCAAGCTCTTTCTTGGGAAGCTTAAGTCTAGATGGTTAGGACCCTTTGTGGTCACTAGAGTGTCACCCTAATATGGAACTTTAACATAGAAATTCAGACAAGAAATTCATAGTCAATGGACAGAGGGTAAAACATTATCTTGGAGATGAGATTGATTGCCAGAGACCCACCCATCTGCTGACATAGCATATATGAATGTCAACCAAATGATAGTAAAGAAGCGCTTGTTGGGAGAGAACCTAACCTTACGTATCCTTTTGATTTATCTCTATTTTGATTTCAGATTTTTTTTTAGTTTGATTTTTATTAATTTTTATATTTTTTATAGTTTTAATCTAGTTTGTGATCATGTACAGAGCTTAGAATAGGAACATAAGAGCTTAGATAGAAGAACAGAACACTCTAGAAGATCAATGCTACGGGCGCTAAACGCCAGGGAGGGTATTTAGCACCGTGAGAGGAGTAGTACTGTGGGCATTTCAGGCCCAATTTGGGTGTTCCAACTCAAATTTTTAACCCTCCTTGGAGCGTTTCACATTCATAATGGGTGTTTAACGCCACCAAGGATGAGAAAAAAGAGAAGAACTGTGGGCATTTAACTCCAGCAGTGGCGTTTCACGCCAGAAGGGGGGCCGAGACATTCCCCCATTGGGCGCTAAACGGCAGGGAGGGCATTTAGCGCCACCAAGGGGTTAAATTCCTACCAAATCTCTTAAATTTCACTCATATCTTCTCATATCACATCTTTTGTATTTTATCCCCCTCACTCTTCTTCCACTACTCATTGCCATTCAACAAACTCTCTCTACGTCCCTATTATTTTCATACCATATTTCCACATATTCTACTCATATCTTGTCATATCATCTCACCATTAATAAAAACTTCACCCCATTTTTTCTTCCCCCCACCCTTATAAATAGCACTTCAATTCTCACCTCTCCTCACACCTTAATTCTACTCTTCCCTCTCACTTTCGTCTCTCCCTCTATCTTTCTCTTCTCTTTTTTCTCTTCTCTTTACTCGAAGACGAGCAAAAGTTTTAAGTTTGGTATTGGGGCGCTCCGCTTTTCATTCTCCTCAAATTCTCTATGGCACCAAAATCTGGAAAATCCTCTTCAAGAAAGAGGAAGAAAAAGGCTCCCTCTACAATCCCATATAAGCTCCACCGATTCTACACTAAGCTTCATGAGGAGCATTATTACAAGATTGTGAGCATGCAAAAAGAAGGTGATACCGGAAGTGAAGTTCGAATTGAAAGCTGATGAGTATCCTGAAATTCAAAAACAAATTCGAAATAGGGGTTGGAAAATTCTGGCCTACCTTGTAACTAAAGTCGGAGTTCTAAAGGTCAGGAGTTCTATGCAAATCTGTGGATGACGGACAAGCACAAGAATGAGCATCCCGAGTTCAAGACTTACCGCACCATGGTCCGAGGGAAGACTCTACAATTTGAAATGGGAAGAGTGAGGGAGATACTTTAGCTGCCTCCATCCAAGGATGACCCTCACTCCTATAATAGGAGAGTCAGAGTTGACCCGAGGTTAGATCAAGTCCTCAAGAACATATTCCTTCCCGAAGCATCGTGGAGGAAGGATGCCATGGGCCGACCAGATCAGCTGAGAAGGAATCATCTGAAACCAGTTGCTAGAGGATGGTTGGAGTTTATTCAGCACTCCATCCTCCCTACTAGTAATCGGTCTGAGGTCACTATGAGATGAGCTGTGATGATCCATTTCATTATGCTTGTCAATGAGGTAGAAGTTCATCAAGTGATCCCTCTAGAGATATACAGTACTGCAGCAAAGACCTCAACCATCTCTCGATTAGCCTTCCCTCACCTCATCTCTCGCTTATGTGAGGCAGCCAATGTCCAGATTGATAGAAATATGCTTATTACAGTGGACAGCCCAATCACTAAGAAGAGCGTGGAGTACACTCGGGTACTTGTGCAAGCACCACTTCAGAAGCCAATTCCCCCTCCTCAGAAGAAGCAGTCTGAATGGCCTCAAGGACAAGATTTCCCTCTGCGCAAGTACTAGACTCAGCTGGTAGTATCCATCAGACAGTTGATATCCACTATGGATCAGCTAAAATAGGAGCACAAGAGCCAGTCCATCATGCTCCATAAGCTGATAGAGGAACAATAGAAGCAAGGGCGTGAGTTGGAAGAGTTGAAGTGCCAGAGTGGACCCCCTGGAGAGAGCAGTAGCCACCATAACTGAGGTGGTTGAGTTTCACTATCCTTTCTTTATCTTATTTCTGTTCTCTAGTATTTCATTCTATTTTCTGTTTTCTATTCTAAGTTACATGATCACTAGTAGCAATTTCTTACTTTCTAGTTAAGTTGTTATTTTAGTACTTTATGTTTACCTTTTGAAAGATGTCTCATGTATTGCACACGGAGCTTAAATAAAATTTTAAAAGAGAAGAAATAATAAAATGCATGAGATTTTGAGTTGTTCTAGTTATCTTGATGTGGTGGCATTATCTTCAATTCTGAATGCATGAATTAACAGTGCATACTTGATATTGGAGTTAAGTATATTGGTTCTTGAGGAACAGAAACATAGAAAAGTATTATTGATTCTCTGGAATAAGAAGAAAATTGATTCTTAAAGCAAAGTAAACAGCAAAAAGAACTGAAAAGAAAAGAAAAATCAAAAGAAAAGGTCCAAGGCTTTGAGCATCAATGGTTAGGGGGGTCAAACTTAAATCTAAAACTCAAAAGAGTGGTTTTCCCTAACCATATGCTTGTGGTGTGAAGGTGTCAAGTAACCCTTGAGACTGAACACTCAAAGTCGTGACCTATTGCTGTTACAGAGTATGCCTAAGGCTCTGAGCTTTACTGTCTGGGACAAATAAAAAGAAAAAATCGAACTCAAGGAGTTCCCCAGTTAAGTGCTTATGGTGTTCTTGTATCAAGTTAAGCTTAAAGACAAAACACTTAGAGTCACGGCTAGACTCAAGGTGAAAGTACCAAGGAAAAGCAAAAGTTGTGTTCAAGAATCAATCAGAGCCTCAAGAAGAGAATCTGTAATATCATCCAAGTTCTAGTTCTGAAGGATACTAGTATTTCTGAGCTTCAAATGATAGTGAGATATGAACGCTATTCAGAATTAGAGTGTCATAAGCCCCATTCAGTAACTAGACCTGAGCTTAAATGACAACTTAAGTCTCAGACATTTTCTCTTCTTGGTCCTACATTATTTTTGGTTGACAAGCAACAGTTTAAATTTGGTGTTATGATGCGTGAGCATCTTGTACCTTTTCTCTTAGCATTTTCTAGTCATTTTTAGTTGGATTTTATTTAGTTTTACTTTATTTTAGTGCAAAAATTTCCTTTGGATGCTACTTTGAGTTGTTTTAGTGGTTTTATGATTTCAGGTGAAATTTGGAGCAATTTGGCAGAGTTTCGAGCAAAAACAGAAAAAGTAGGCAACACCCTCCCTAGGAGCTAAACGCCCAACTGGCATTTAGCGCCAGCAAGGGACCTCAACGTGTATAAAGCTACTCCCCCTAGGGCGTTAAACGCCCAAAGTGGCGTTTAACGCCAGCAAGCAGTCTGAATCACCCTCTCTTTGGGCCTCTCAAGTGGATTTAGCATTTATTAGTTTTTATTTTAATTTTTTTTTGTACTTTTTATTTATAAAAAATATCTTTTAGTTTTAGGATTTATTATTTTATTTTATTTCCATTTCAAATTAGGTTAGTATAAAAGGGAAAAGATCATTTGTATTCGGATATTCTTCCTTCTGCACATTTTTAGAATCCTGTTTTCTCTGTAAGTTATGAGCAACTAAACCTCTCGGTTAAGGTTAGAGCTCTGTTTATTTTTATGGATTAGAACTATTATTCTTCTATTTTAATTAATGTCTTGATTCAATTCTAAGGATTGTTTTCATTCTTAATTTTATGAATTGGGTGGAACGAGAGTATGACCCTTATTCTACATGAGTTCTTGTGATTCTCGAGAGAGTTATCTCGCTTGAACTATAGCTTGAAAACAAATTCCTCCTAAATTGCTAATTACATGAACTAATTGGAATATGTGACATATAATCCTGTTAGCTTTGGGTAATTAGGATTTTTGTGGCCATAAACTAATTTTTGAACTTAACCCTCTAATCGGAATTAAGTAACTACGAGAGTGGTGGTTAATGAAGATTAGAGGAGGCTAAATCACTAAGAGATCAGGGTTTAGACATTTACTGCTTGCCATGGAATGAATTATACATTGTTAAAATAGTTGGTAAGAACTTTTAATCTGGAATGATAAACATCTCTGAAACCTTAACTGTTTTCTCATTCTGTTTTCACACCAAACCCTTATTGCTTTCTTTACTTGCTTATTTACTGTTTTATGCGAATTGACTCACCAACCCCTTTTCTGATTCACCTAACTAACTCTAACTGGATAGCCATTGTTGCTCAGTCCAGCAATCCTCGTGGGATCAACCCTCACTCACCTGAGATATTCTTGGATGACCCGGTACACTTGCCGGTTAAGCTGTGCGAAATTCTCAGTTCAGGCACCAATGTTGTTAATGAGATGGGTGATTGTATTGGGATTTGTTTATTTAGGCTATGAATGGTTAGGAAGAATTAAGAATTAATTATAAGTGTTGAGGAATGGTTTGAGGTGATTTTGAAAGGAAATAAATAGAGAATTTGAGAAATTGACAATTTTGCATAATTTGATAAAAATAGAATTTTGACCAACTTCAACGGGTGATAACTTGGCGCTCGAAGCTTGAAATTGTATAAAATCTATCTTAAATTAAAGCCAGTGATAAGATCTTTAAAATCGTCTAATAACTGAGGAAAATAGAGTTTTGTAGAGAAAGTTATGAATGATTGATATAAGAACCAGAAATTTATTAACTGTTTAATCAGAATAAAATAATAATTTAATTGTCTGGAATAGGTTAGAAAATTTAGAAATATTAATTTAAAATTTTAAAATTAAGATTTGGATTCAGCGGGTTTTTTGGAGTGAAAAAATGTAATTTTTTTTGCGAAAAATACGTATCGGTAATTTAGCCGGCAGTACCTACTTAAGTCAGTCTGGTACTATGCATTAGAAAATAAAAATCACAGAAATACTTAAAGAGATATTTAGAATAGAAAACCGAATACTTATTTTTAAGGTTTTGGCCCGAGGAGGCCAAACGAAACAAAAACACAAACCGGTTGGACTGGGCCCAAGTTGGTCCCAAACCCAACATATATATACATCATTAATGAGCATTTTAGCTCATTTCATTCACAAAAGAGAGAGAGAGAGATCAACCTGAGAAGAGAGAAGAGGAGGATTTCACTATTCACTTCAACAATAAATCGATCATAACTTGTGATCCAAAACTCTGATTGGCGTGCCATTTATGGCCACGCGAAGCTTTTGTCGAGCTCTTCGATTTCATCTTAACAAAGTGGTATAAATATTTTAATTTCTTGTCCATTTCTCTCTCCCATAAAATTTTACATTTTTGGCTATGGGTTTTGAAGAAATCTTATATTTTTGGTGGTTTAGGTGCAAATTAGCGTTAGATAAAGTAAAAAAAATCTATACCCTTGTGGTTTATCATATATGTGATTCCTAGTATTCATTTTGGTAATTTATATGAACTAGCTTGATTTCTTGTTGACTAGAGTTGATTTGGTGGATTGGAGTGTTTGGATTAAACTTGGTGGCTGAGTTTTGGTGTTTCAAGCTTGGAAAAAATTGGCCAAGATATAATTTTGATTTTCTTTAGTTAATATATAATGTTGTGTGAAACTTAGGCTAGTTGCCTTAAGATAGGTTGAATTTGTATGAATGATTGAATTGATGTTGAGTATTGTGGATGTAGCTTGGTTGGTGCAGGTGTGAATGTGTATGCTTGAGCTTGTTATGATGATATGGGTGATAATACGAGTATTTGAATGAAAAATTTGATATGAGCATGTAAATGTTGTGATGATTGAGGAGGTTTGACATGTGTAAAATCGATGATTTTGGATTAGAAATTGTTGAATGAATTGATAAGGTGAGAATTGAATGAAAGGTGATTGAATACTGGAGAAATGATTGAGGAGTATTGTGGGTATTGATTCGGTATGGTAAAATTGTGTTTCAGTTTTAGTATTTTGAAAACTGGAGGACTTTTCAAATTTTGGTCAAAATCTATTTTTGACGAACTTCAACGGGTCATAACTTGGTATCCCCTATATATATATATATGCGTTGATGAGGATTGATGAAAACGATGAGCATTGATGTGATGTAGGTTGGATTAGAAATTGTTGAATGAATTGATAAGGTGAGAATTGAATGAAAGGTGATTGAATACTGGAGAAATGATTGAGGAGTATTGTGGGTATTGATTCGGTATGGTAAAATTGTGTTTCAGTTTTAGTATTTTGAAAACTGGAGGACTTTTCAAATTTTGGTCAAAATCTATTTTTGACGAACTTCAACGGGTCATAACTTGGTATCCCCTATATATATATATATGCGTTGATGAGGATTGATGAAAACGATGAGCATTGATGTGATGTAGGTTGGATTAGAAATTGTTGAATGAATTGATAAGGTGAGAATTGAATGAAAGGTGATTGAATACTGGAGAAATGATTGAGGAGTATTGTGGGTATTGATTCGGTATGGTAAAATTGTGTTTCAGTTTTAGTATTTTGAAAACTGGAGGACTTTTCAAATTTTGGTCAAAATCTATTTTTGACGAACTTCAACGGGTCATAACTTGGTATCCCCTATATATATATATATGCGTTGATGAGGATTGATGAAAACGATGAGCATTGATGTGATGTAGGTTGGATTAGAAATTGTTGAATGAATTGATAAGGTGAGAATTGAATGAAAGGTGATTGAATACTGGAGAAATGATTGAGGAGTATTGTGGGTATTGATTCGGTATGGTAAAATTGTGTTTCAGTTTTAGTATTTTGAAAACTGGAGGACTTTTCAAATTTTGGTCAAAATCTATTTTTGACGAACTTCAACGGGTCATAACTTGGTATCCCCTATATATATATATATGCGTTGATGAGGATTGATGAAAACGATGAGCATTGATGTGATGTAGGTTGGATTAGAAATTGTTGAATGAATTGATAAGGTGAGAATTGAATGAAAGGTGATTGAATACTGGAGAAATGATTGAGGAGTATTGTGGGTATTGATTCGGTATGGTAAAATTGTGTTTCAGTTTTAGTATTTTGAAAACTGGAGGACTTTTCAAATTTTGGTCAAAATCTATTTTTGACGAACTTCAACGGGTCATAACTTGGTATCCCCTATATATATATATATGCGTTGATGAGGATTGATGAAAACGATGAGCATTGATGTGATGTAGGTTGGATTAGAAATTGTTGAATGAATTGATAAGGTGAGAATTGAATGAAAGGTGATTGAATACTGGAGAAATGATTGAGGAGTATTGTGGGTATTGATTCGGTATGGTAAAATTGTGTTTCAGTTTTAGTATTTTGAAAACTGGAGGACTTTTCAAATTTTGGTCAAAATCTATTTTTGACGAACTTCAACGGGTCATAACTTGGTATCCCCTATATATATATATATGCGTTGATGAGGATTGATGAAAACGATGAGCATTGATGTGATGTAGGTTGGATTAGAAATTGTTGAATGAATTGATAAGGTGAGAATTGAATGAAAGGTGATTGAATACTGGAGAAATGATTGAGGAGTATTGTGGGTATTGATTCGGTATGGTAAAATTGTGTTTCAGTTTTAGTATTTTGAAAACTGGAGGACTTTTCAAATTTTGGTCAAAATCTATTTTTGACGAACTTCAACGGGTCATAACTTGGTATCCCCTATATATATATATATGCGTTGATGAGGATTGATGAAAACGATGAGCATTGATGTGATGTAGGTTGGATTAGAAATTGTTGAATGAATTGATAAGGTGAGAATTGAATGAAAGGTGATTGAATACTGGAGAAATGATTGAGGAGTATTGTGGGTATTGATTCGGTATGGTAAAATTGTGTTTCAGTTTTAGTATTTTGAAAACTGGAGGACTTTTCAAATTTTGGTCAAAATCTATTTTTGACGAACTTCAACGGGTCATAACTTGGTATCCCCTATATATATATATATGCGTTGATGAGGATTGATGAAAACGATGAGCATTGATGTGATGTAGGTTGGATTAGAAATTGTTGAATGAATTGATAAGGTGAGAATTGAATGAAAGGTGATTGAATACTGGAGAAATGATTGAGGAGTATTGTGGGTATTGATTCGGTATGGTAAAATTGTGTTTCAGTTTTAGTATTTTGAAAACTGGAGGACTTTTCAAATTTTGGTCAAAATCTATTTTTGACGAACTTCAACGGGTCATAACTTGGTATCCCCTATATATATATATATGCGTTGATGAGGATTGATGAAAACGATGAGCATTGATGTGATGTAGGTTGGATTAGAAATTGTTGAATGAATTGATAAGGTGAGAATTGAATGAAAGGTGATTGAATACTGGAGAAATGATTGAGGAGTATTGTGGGTATTGATTCGGTATGGTAAAATTGTGTTTCAGTTTTAGTATTTTGAAAACTGGAGGACTTTTCAAATTTTGGTCAAAATCTATTTTTGACGAACTTCAACGGGTCATAACTTGGTATCCCCTATATATATATATATGCGTTGATGAGGATTGATGAAAACGATGAGAATTGATGTGATTTAGGTTGGATTAGAAATTGTTGAATGAATTGATAAGGTGAGAATTGAATGATTTAGGTGATTGAATACTGGAGAAATGATTGAGGAGTATTGTGGGTATTGATTCGGTATGGTAAAATTGTGTTTCAGTTTTAGTATTTTGAAAACTGGAGGACTTTTCAAATTTTGGTCAAAATCTATTTTTGACGAACTTCAACGGGTCATAACTTGGTATCCCCTATATATATATATATGCGTTGATGAGGATTGATGAAAACGATGAGCATTGATGTGATGTAGGTTGGATTAGAAATTGTTGAATGAATTGATAAGGTGAGAATTGAATGAAAGGTGATTGAATACTGGAGAAATGATTGAGGAGTATTGTGGGTATTGATTCGGTATGGTAAAATTGTGTTTCAGTTTTAGTATTTTGAAAACTGGAGGACTTTTCAAATTTTGGTCAAAACCTATTTTTGACGAATTTCAACGGGCCATAACTTGGTATCCCCACCCTCAAATTTTATGAAACTTGTTCTGAATGAAAATTGGGTCCGTGTAATTTATGTCGTTCAAAGAACAGATGAAAAATAATTTTTAACGAAGAAGTTATGTGCGTTTGAAGTTTGGTGTAAAAAACTAAATTCTGCAATAAAATAGCTTTTTTTGAAAAATTGAGACATGCGTACGCAGATAGTACCATGCGTACGAGAGAATGGACTTTTGCTAGTGCTCATGCGTACGCGACCGAGGGCATGCGTACACGAGCACCAATCTATGCCCCATAACTCGTGTATGCAGATGGTGCATGCGTACGTGACAATACTATTTTAACACTCATACATACGCGGACATGGGCATGCGTACGAATGACCCCCTGTTTTGTTGAAATTGTGATTTTTGAGTTTTAAACCTTTCCTCTTGCTTTCTTAACCTCCGCAACACTTTTTTAAGATATTCTAGCTAGTGTTTAAGCTTTGGGACAAAAGAGAGAGTATTGGGTGAATTAAAGAGGTTATTTTCAGTTTAAATCTAGAGACTTTAGCCTAGGTTTGGGAAGTTCTATGCAGGGGTTTATTAGAGCAGATTGACAGAATGATATATTGATGGTAAATGAGAAATAAATATGAATGATGAACTAAAGGTTGAGAATGGTGAATTTCATAAAGGTAAACATGATCACTGAGATTAGGTAACACATTATTGATATGTTATGATTGGTAAGACACTATGCGCCTGGCAAGGATAGAGGTTGGATCCCACTTGTCGAGGTTGCGGCGGCAGCGTAGGGGCTGTGGCAGTCTCTCGCCTACGTTGAGATATGAGGACTGAGGCAGCCTCTTGCTCATATAACCTTTCCTACCATAAGAGTGAACTCGGACACGATAACCCGAAAAAGTGAGTCAGACACTATATCCCAGGGGTGCGCAAAAGAGTGAGTCGGGCACTATATCCCAGGGGTGCACAAAGTGAATCAGGCACTATATCCTAGGGGCATGGCAAAAAGGCGACATCCCATGTGGATCTGTCGGGTTGGCAATGAACCAACAAGTGATATCATAGCAAATAGGACAGGCATTCATCATATACATTTTTTATGTGTTTGCTTGCTTTGATTAATTATATTATTCCTAAATAAATAATATGTCTAATTGCTAAATGAATTACTTGTTGTATATGAGCTCTTCTTGTGTTTTACTTGTATGCATTACTTGTGTTTTGCTGGATTTGAGGAGGTTCGGTAGGTGGTGGTGATGGGATCGCGTGGAGGATAGGTTGGCAAAGGTCTTGGGATAGTGGTGAACGTAGAATAGAAATCCTTTAAGATAGATATCCTATTGATGGTTTTAGTACATATACTTATAAGTTTTGAATTTATATGCTCATGATAACTTCTAGGATTGCCTTTGGCTTCTCAGAACCTTATAACTTATTTATTGGGCACTATATATTGTTGTTGTTTTTCAGATGCAGGTCGCGACCCACATCGGTGAGTTTGTAGATGGTGACAGAGCGGATGATGGTTCAGTTTTACTTTTGTTTTATTTTGTTGTAGTATCTCTCCATTTTTGTATATGGTTTCCTTAGAGGCTTTTGTACTTGAAAACTTTGAGAGATAAGACATATCTATTTTATTATCAAAATTCTGATATATATATTTTGTTTAAACTAGTCGGCCTAAACTTCACGGGTTGCGGCTAGTTACACCATTTGTCGTTCTTTTGCCCAACCCTCCAACAAAACCTCTGTGACCTGAGACTTCACCGTGTTATATTTTTCCAGCTGAGTATCATAGTCGGCTAAAGTCTCAAGTGACTTGTTCAGTTCTTGGTCAGCATCATGAATTCTAGAGAAGTGGGAAGAGACATCCTCAATAAATGAGCCAAGAGCTAAATGCATGTTGGAGAAAATATGTTGATTGAGGAAGGCAAGGGCATTAGTAAGGTGAGCTTTTAGGACAGTATTATCATCAATAACCTTAATGGGTTCAAACAATCAAGAACAATATTGATTCTATTGACAACTTGAGGATTTGGACCCATGCGCACAGGGGAAGTAACTTATTCTATAACCTCTTCATCTTTGATCGACATTGCTAGAGTTAACTTCTCAACTTGAGGGATAACAATGCTCAATTCTAGACCAGAAGACAACGCCATAGTTCCTTCAGAGAAATAAACATGTCGAGCTTCAGATAATATATTTTCCAGGTCAAAGTTGATGTCATCAAAATTCAAATTTCCAATTTCTAGAGAAGGAATATTAAATGGTGGTTCCGTATCTTGATTGACAAATTTCTGTGTTGACAGTATGGGAGTAGTGTCTTTGTCGATGAATTTCTATGTCAATAGTTCGACGAATTTCTGTGTCGAATGTCTAGGAACAATGGTGATAGTTGCAGTAGTCGATCTTGATCCATATGCAAGCCTAGATTCTTGATGAGCTCCAACGTCACTAGGAAAAGGCATATAGTGAATTTGAGAAGGGCAAAAACATAAGGATTAGGTGGCAGTCGAAAAGAATTTAACATTGAAAATCTAAACAAAAGAAGTACCAGTGGAAAAGAGGTCGAAATATGAGATGTTGGTATCGATGATGGATTTTGAGTCGGAGTCGGAACAGGAGTAGATAGACTAACAATCTGACTAGGCTAAAGGAATTCTATTTCAACATAAACTGGTTGATCCACTTCTTGATCAAAAGGATGCTGATGTTAGCAACTCGAGAGAAGTCTCTGTCTAGGATTTCTTCGACTACAATATATTAGAAAAAACAAAAATAAAATTGCAAGTATAATGTGAAATTTTTGAGTTGCAGGTCGAACCTTTTAAAGCTTTGGTGTTTTAGCTCTCATCAGAATATCAATAGGACCACACTTCTTTGAAGTAAGGGTTGCATCATTCGACCTCCCTCTACTTTGACCTCTTCTTTGTTTGTTTTTTTTTCTTAGGTGTTGCATCCTTATCAGTATCTAAGTTTTTCTCAACTGGTTGTGGGTCTACAGTAACTTGAGTGTTAGGTGTTTGTTGAGTAACTAGAGAAATTAAAGGCAAGGTAAGTCGAGTATCGAAATGATGCCTAAAGAAGTACAAAGTACTTGAAAAGATTAAAGAATTCTTTTATATATTCACCTTTGGTTTTCTTTGACGCTATGTGCGTAGTAGGAAAAACCATATTCGAATGGCTTGATCGATAGATGTACAATGAATAGAAAAATACTTTGACCACCATTCATGAAAGTCAAGAGTCGCCAAGAAACAACAATTGATATTTAAATACTGGTATTGAGTCTACATTCTTTGGTTATTCATCTCTAGTATCTTGTTGAATTCTTTTGCCTCCGTGCTGCACGAAATTGTGATCTCAATGGCACCAAAAACTTGGTACGCACGATTGTAATCTCAACTCCTTTTCACAACTCTGCACAACTAACCAGCAAGTGCACTGGGTCATCCAAGTAATAAACCTTACGTGAGTAAGGGTCGATCCCACGGAGATTGTCGGCTTGAAGCAAGCTATGGTCATCCTTGTAAATCTCAGTCAGGCAGATTCAAATGGTTATGAGGTTTTGATAATTAAAAGATAAATAAAATAAGATAGAAATACTTATGTAATTCATTGGTGGGATTTCAGATAAGCGTATGGAGATGCTTATTGCTTCTGAATCTCTGCTTTCCTATTGCTTTCGTCTAATCATTCATACTCCTTTCCATGGCAAGCTGTATGTTGAGGGATCACCGTTGTCAATGGCTACCGTCCGTTCTCTCAGTGGAAATGGTCCAAATAAGCTGTCACCGCACGGCTAATCATCTGTCGGTTCTCGATCATGTTGGAATAGGATCCATTGATCCTTTTGCGCTATCACTACACCCAACACTGGCGAGTTTGAAGCTCGTCACAGTCATCCCTTCCTAAATCCTACTCGGAATACCACAGACAAGGTTTAGACTTTCCGGATCTCAAGAATGGCCGTCAATAAATCTAGCCTATACCATAAAGACTCCGATCTTCCGGAATGGAGGCTAAGAGATACACACTCAAGCTATTGCAGATAGAACGGAAGTGGTTGTCAGGCACGCGTTCATAGGTGAGAATGATGATGAGTGTCACGGATCATCACATTCATCAGGTTGAAGTACGAGTGAATATCTTAGAATAAGAATAAGCTTGAATTAAATAGGAAAATAATAGTACTTTGCATTAATTCATGAGGAACAGCAGAGCTCCACACCTTAATCTATGGGGTGTAGAAACTCTACCGTTGAAAATACATAAGTGATGAAGGTCCAGGCATGGCCGAATGGCCAGCCTCCAAACATGTACAATATGATCTATGATAGCATAGAACTGATCAAAGATATAAAATAAATCTCTAAAAGTAGTTTATATACTAGACTAGTAACCTAGGGTTACAGAAATGAGTAAATGATGCAGAAATCCACTTCCGGGCCCACTTGGTGTGTGTTTGCGCTGAGCATTGAGCTTTACACATGTAGAGACTTCTCTTGGAGTTAAACGCTCGGTTGCAGCCTGTTTGTGGCGTTTAACTCTAGTTTGTAACCTGTTTCTGGCGTTTAACTTCAGAATAGGGCAGGAAGTTGGCATTTGAACGCCAGTTTGCGTCGTCAAAACTCGAGCAAAGTATGAACTATTATATATTGCTGGAAAGCCCTAGATGTATAATTTGCAACGCAATTAAGAGTGCGCCAATTGGGTTTATGTAGCTCCAGAAAATCCATTTCGAGTGCAGGGAGGTCAGAATCCAACAGCATCTGCAGTCCTTTTTCAGCCTCTGAATCAGATTTTTGCTCAAGTCCCTCAATTTCAGCCAGAAAATACCTAAAATCACAGAAAAACATACAAACTCATAGTAAAGTCTAGAAATGTAATTTTTGCATAAAAACTAATAAAAACATAGTAAAAAGTAATTAAAACATACTAAAAACTACCTAAAAATAGTGCCAAAAAGCCTATAAATTATCCGCTCATCACAACACCAAACTTAAATTGTTGCTTGTCCCCAAGCAACTGAAAATCAAATAGGATAAAAAGAAGAGGATATACTATAAATTCCAAAATATCAATGAAACTTAGCTCCAATTAGATGAGCGGGACTAGTAGCTTTTTGCCTCTGAACAATTTTGGCATCTCACTTTATCCTTTGAAGTTCAGAATGATTGGCATCTATAGGAACTCACAATTTAGATAGTGTTATTGATTCTCCTAGTTCAGTATGTTGATTCTTGAACACAGCTACTTTATGAGTCTTGGTCGTGGCCCTAAGCACTTTGTTTTCCAGTATTACCACCGAATACATAAATGCCACAGACACAAAACTGCGGATTCAAAATTGTAACCAAGCATCACCCATTGGTTCTATTCCCGATTCATAACAGAAACCTAAAAGAAAAGAATTGAAGAAGCCCATTCAGAAACAAGAAAATTACATTGTGATTTAATTTTATTTAGATTCGATCTCGATGAAAACAATACATCAATGAGGAGTCGGTAGTCATTGGTTCAAATCCAATAGTAGGTAAGTAGGTATAGGTCAAACTTATTACCTTTTCAGATTGTGACTCAGCTTTGCTAGAGTCCCCAATTAGAGGTGTCCAGGGTTCTTAAGCACACTCTTTTTGCTTTGGATCACGACTTTAACCGCTCAGTCTCAAATTTTTTACTTGACACCTTCACGCCACAAGCACATGGTTAGGGACAGCTTGGTTTAGCCGCTTAGGCCAAGATTTTATTTCTTTAGGCCCTCCTATCCACTGATGCTCAAAGCCTTGGATCCTTTTTACTCTTGCCTTTTAACTTAAAGGGTTACTGGCTTTTTGCTCTTGCCTTTTTGGTTTAAAGAGCTCTTGGCTTTTTCTGCTTGCTTTTTCTTTTTCTTTTATTTTCGCCATTTTTTTCACAAGCTTTGTTCTTCACTGCTTTTTCTTGCTTCAAGAATCAATTTTATGATTTTTCAAATTATCAATAACATTTCTCCTTTTTCATTATTCTTTCAAGAGCCAATAATTTTAACATTCATAAACAACAAATTCAAAAATATGTACTGTTCAAGCATTCATTCAGAAAACAAAAAGTATTGACACCACATCAAAATAATTAAACTAATTTCAAGAATGAATTCGAAATTCATGTACTTCTTGTTCTTTTGTAATTAAAACATTTTTCATTTAAGAAAGGTGATGGATTCATAGGACATTCATAGTGATCATGTAATAAAGACACAAACATAAATAAACATAAAGCATAGTAAACGAAAAATAGAAAAATAAAGAACAAGGAAATTAAAGAACGGGTCCACCTTAGTGATGGCGGCTAGTTCTTCCTCTTGAAGATCTTATGGAGTGCTTTAGCTCCTCAATGTCTCTTCCTTGCCTTTGTTGCTCCTCCCTCATAGCTCTTTGATCTTCTCTAATTTCATGGAGGAGGATGGAATGCTCTTGGTGCTCCACCCTTTGTTGTCCCATGTTGGAACTTAATTCTCCTAGGGAGGTGCTAATTTGCTCCCAATAGTTTTGTGGAGGAAAGTGCATCCCTTGAGGCATCTCAGGGATTTCATGATGAGAAATTTCCTCATGCTCTTGTTGAGGTCTATGAGTGGGCTCTCTTGTTTGCTCCATCCTCTTCTTAGTGATGGGCTTTTGAGATGAAACTCTCCATCTTCCATGACTCGGAGGTGGAAGCAATTGCCTTCTCTTTCCTCTTTCTAGAGGTTTCTCCGGCCTTAGGTGCCATTAGTGGTTATGGAAAAACAAAAAACAATGCTTTTGTTGGGTTTGGGTGGGAAAGGATTTTGAATTTGGAGGTAGGTGGGGTTTTTGGGAAAGTGAATGAGGTGATTGGTGAAGGGTATTTGGGAAGAGATATGGAGGTGATTGGTGAAGGGTATTTGGGGAAGAGTGTTATGAAAAGATGTGAAGAAGAGAGAGAGAAGAGGTGGGGTAGGTGGGGATCCTATGGGGTCCACAGATCCTGAGGGGTCAAGGACTTAGCATCCCTGCTCCATTGAGGCATTCAAAAATGCCCTTAGAGTGCAATCCTGGCGTTTAACGCCAGACTGTTGCTTGTTTCTGGCGTTAAACGCCAGCTTTTCTCCCTTTATTGGCATTTAACGCCAAGTTGGTGCTTGTTTCTGGAGTTAAACGCCAGACTGTAGCTTGTTTCTGGCGTTTAACGCCAGCTTGATGCTTCTTTCTGGCGTTAAACACCAGTCTGATGCTTCTTACCGGCGTTTAAACACCAGTAAGCTCTTCCTCCAGGGTGAGCTATTTTTAATACTGTTTTTCATTCTATTTTTGATTTTTTAGTTGTTTTTGTGACTTCACATGATCATCAACCTACAGAAAACATAAAATAACAATGGAAAATAAATAGATATAATTAAATAATATTGGGTTGCCTCCCAATAAGCACTTCTTTAATATCAATAGCTTGACAGTGAGCTCTCATGGAGCCTCACAGATAATCAGAGCAGGGTTGGGGCCTCTCAACACCAAACTTAGAGTTTGGTTATGGCCTCTCAACACCAAACTTAGAGTTTGGTTATGGCCTCCCATCACCAAACTTAGAGTTTGAATATTGGGGTTTTGTTTGACTCTGTATTGAGAGAAGCTTTTTATGCTTCCTCTCCATGGTTACAGAAGGAGAACCTTGAGTCTTAAATACAAGGTAGTCCTCATTTAACTGAAGGACCAACTGTCCTCTGTCAACATCAATCACAGCTTTTGCTGTGGCTAGGAAGGGTCTGCCAAGGATGATGGATTCATTCTCATCCTTCCCAGTGTCTAGGATTATGAAGTCAGCAGGGATGTAAAGGCCTTCAACCTTCACTAGCACGTCCTCTACTAGTCCATAAGCCTGTTTCATTGATTTGTCTACCATCTCTAGTGAGATTCTTGCAGCTTGTACCTCAAAGATTCCCAGTTTCTCCATTACAGAGAGGGGCATGAGGTTTATCCCTGACCCCAGGTCACACAGAGCCTTCTCAAAGGTCATGGTGCCTATGGTACAAGGTATGAAGAATTTTTCGGGATCCGGTTTCTTCTGAGGTAATGTCTGCCTCATTAATGCATTCAGTTCATTGGTGAACAAGGGGGGTTCATCCTCCCTAGTCTCAGTACCAAATAACTTGGCATTCAGGTTCATGATTGCTCCTAGATATTTAGCAACTTGCTCTTCAGTGATGTCTTCATCCTCTTCAGAGGAAGAATATTCATCAGAGCTCATGAATGGCAGAAGGAAGTTCAATGGAATCTCTATGGTCTGTGTATGAGCCAAAGATTCCTATGGTTCCTCAAAGGGAAACTCCTTTTGATGGTTTCAGTGGCTAAGAGAAGGGGGGGTTGAATCTTAGCCCCCTTTTTTTTTTTTTTGCTAACACTTGCTGGATTCAGAGGAGACTTTTCTGTTTTTAGCTCGTCCCTAGCCACGAGACATTTTCATTTTGTCTCGTCACTTGGCACGAGACATTTTTTGTTTTTGCTCCTGTGCAGTAGAAAACAGAAATGAGGTAGGAGAGGAAGAAAATCTTTCTATCTAGAGGACATCCCAGGAGGCTTTTCTCACTAGGACTCACATCCTCCTCACTCTCTCCAGGTTCGGCCATGTTGGTCATGGTTATGGCCTTGCACTCTCTCTTGGGATTTTCTTCTATATTGCTTGGGAGAGTACTGGGAGGAGTTTTAGTAATCTTCTTACTCAGCTGACCCACCTGTGCCTCCAAATTTCTAATGGAGGACCTTGTTTCATTCATGAAACTTAGTGTGGTCTTGGATAGATCAGAGACTATGGTTGCCAGGCCAGAATGGCTCTGTTCAGAATTCTCTGCCTGTTGCTAAGAAGATGATGGAAAAGGCTTGCTATTGCTAAACCTATTTCTTCTACCATTATTATTAAAGCCTTGTTGAGGCTTCTGTTGGTCCTTCCATGAGAAATTTGAATGACTTCTCCATGAAGGATTATAGGTGTTCCCGTAGGGTTCTCCCATGTAATTTACCTCTGCCATTGCAGGGTTCTCAGGATCATAAGCTTCTTCTTCAGAAGATGCTTCTTTAGTACTGTTGGATGCAGCTTGCAATCCATTCAGACTCTGAGAAATCATATTGACTTACTGAGTCAATATTTTGTTCTGAGCCAATATGGCATTCAAAGTATCAATTTCAAGAACTCATTTCTTCTGAGTTGCCCCATTATTCACAGGATTTCTTTCAGAAGTGTACATGAATTGGTTATTTGCAACCATTTCAATGAGTTCCTGAGCTTCTTTAGGTGTCTTCTTCAGATGAAGAGATCCACCTGCAGAATTGTCCAATGACATCTTGGACAGTTCAGACAGACCATCGTAGAATATGCATATGATGATCCATTCTGAAAGCATACCAGAATGACACCTTCTAATCAATTGCTTGTATCTTTTCCAAGCTTCATAGAGGGATTCACCTTTCTTCTGTCTGAAGGTTTGGACTTCCACTCTAAGCTTACTCAATTTTTGAGGTGGAAAAGACTTTGCCACGAAGGCATTGACCAGATTTTCCCAAGAGTTCAGGCTGTCCTTAGGTTGTGAATCCAACCATGTCCTAGCTCTATCTCTTACAGCAAAAGGAAAAAGCATAAGCCTGTAGATCTTAGGGTCAATCCTATGAGTCTTAACAGTGTTACAGATTTGTAAGAACTCAGCTAAAAACTGATAAGGATCTTCCAATGGAAGTCCATGATACTTGCAATTCTGCTGCATTAGAGAAACTAATTGAGGCTTAAACTCAAAGTTGTTTGCTCCAATTGCAGAAATAGAGATGCTCCTTCCACAGAAGTCAGAAGAGGGTGCAATGAAGTCACCAAGCATCTTCCTTGCATTGTTGGCATTGTTGTTATTTTTGGCCATGTCTCCTTCTTTTTCGAAAAGTTCTGTCAGGTCCTCTCCAGAGGGTTGTGCTTTAGATTCTCTTAGTTTCCTCTTAAGATTCCTTTCAGGTTCAGGATCAGCTTCAATAAGAATGTCTTTATCCCTGTTCCCGCTCATATGAAAAAGAAGAGAACAGAAAAGAAAAGGAATCCTCTATGTCACAGTATAGAGATTCCTTTATGTGAGTAGAAGAATAGAAGAAGAGAAGAAGGAGAAGAGAAAAATTCGAACACAGAGAAGAAGAGGGGGTTCAAATTTTGAGTGGAAGAGGAGTGTTAGTAAATAAATAAATAAATAAATAGAAAGAGATGAGAGGGGGAAGAATTTGAAATTTTAAATTGAAACAAAAGGAAAATATTTTTGTTTTTGTTTAATTAATTAATTAGAATTCGAAAATTAAAAAGAGAAATAAGATTAAATTAAAATTTAAAACAATTAGTTAATTAAAAGGAATTTTGAAAAAGTGGGGAGGAGTTTTCGAAAATTAGAGAGAGAAAATTAGTTAGGTGGTTTTGAAAAAGATATGATTGAAATAGAAAACTTTTAAAATCAAACAAAAAGTCAAGTAGTTAATTGAAAAAGATTTGAAAATCAAATTTTGTAAAGATGAGAAGTTAGAAAAGATTTTGAAATTGATTTTGAAAAAGGTATGATTGAAATTTATTTTGAAAAAGATTTGAAAAAAAATTTAAAAAGATTTTATTTTGAAATTAAAGTTGATTACTTGACTAACAAGAAACTAAAAGATATGATTTTAAAATTTAAAGATTGATCCTTTCTTAATAGGCAAGTAACAACTTAAAATTTTTGAATCAAAATATTAATTGCTAGCATTTATTTCGAAAATTATGAAACAAAATAAGAAAAATATTTTTGAAAATCAATTTGAAATTTTCGAAAATATGAAAGAAAAATTGAAAAAGATTTGATTTTTTGAAAAAGATAAAATTTTTAAATTGAAAATTTGACTTGACTCATAAGAAGTAACTAAATTTTTAAAAATTTTTTACTAAGTCAATCCAAATTTTTGAAATTTATGAGAAGAATAAGGGAAAGATATTTTTTTTATTTTTGATTTTTAATGAGGAACAAGAAAAACATCAAAATGACTCAAAACATGAAAATTCAAGATCAAAACACATGATGCATGCAAGAACACTTTGAATGTCAAGATGAACACCAAGAACACTTTGAATGTCAAGATGAACACCAAGAACTTATTTTTGAAAATTTTTAAGAAAAAAAAATATGCAAGACACTAAACTTAGAAATTTTCAATGTTTAGACACTAACAAATTGAAAATGCATATAAAAACAAGAAAAGACACAAAACATAAAAATGCAAAGATCAAACAAAGAAAATCATCAAGAACAACTTGAAGATTATGAAGAACACATGAGTTTTCGAAAATTTTAAGAAAAGTTAAAAATATGCAATTGACACCAAACTTAAAAATTGACACTAGACTCAAACAAGAAACATCAAATTATTTTTGGTTTTATGATTTTATTAAATTTTTTGTATTTTTCGAAAATTATTTGAAAAAAGAAAATAAGGAAATTCAAAATTTTTAATAAGAATTCCAGGAATCATGCAATGTTAGTCTAAAGCTCCAGTCCAGGAATTAGACATGGCTTACTAGCCAGCCAAGCTTTCAGTGAAAGCTTCGGTCCAAAACTCTAGACATGGCCAATAGCCAGCCAAGCTTTAGCAGATCATTACATACAACAGCTAAATTGCTGAGAAAGACAAAGAAGCTCTTCTAAGGATAGTTGAAACCTCGGTCCAAAGGATTAGATATGGCTTAACAGCCAGCCAGGATTCAACATATCTCATGAAACTCTAGAATTCATTCTTAAAAATTCTGAAGAACATAAAATAATTTATTTTTTTGAAAATTTTTTGAAAATAAAAACAATAAAAACAAAAAGCTTAAAATTAAAATAAAATTACCTAATCTGAGCAACAAGATGAACCGTCAGTTGTCCAAACACGAACAATCCCCGGCAACGGCACCAAAAACTTGGTGCACGAAATTGTGATGTCAACGGCGCCAAAAACTCCTATTGCTTTCGTCTAATCATTCATACTCCTTTCCATGGCAAGCTGTATGTTGGGGATCACCGTTGTCAATGGCTACCGTCTGTCCTCTCAGTGAAAATGGTCCAAATGTGCTGTCACCGCACAGCTAATCATCTGTCGGTTCTCGATCATGTTGGAATAGGATCCATTGATCCTTTTGCGTCTGTCACTACACCCAACACTCGCGAGTTTGAAGCTCGTCACAGTCATCCCTTCCCAGATCCTACTCGGAATACCACAGACAAGGTTTAGACTTTCCGGATCTCAGGAATGGCGGCCAATAATTCTAGGCTATACCACGAAGACTCTGATCTTTCAGAATGGAGGCTAAGAGATACACACTCAAGCTATTGCAGATAGAACGGAAGTGGTTGTCAGGCACGCGTTCATAGGTGAGAATGATGATGAGTGTCACAGATCATCACATTCATCAGGTTGAAGTGCGAGTGAATATCTTAGAATAAGAATAAGCTTGAATTGAATAGAAAAATAATAGTACTTTGCATTAATTCATGAGGAACAGCAGAGCTCCACACCTTAATATATGGGGTGTAGAAACTTCACCGTTGAAAATACATAAGTGATGAAGGTCCAGGCATGGCCGAATGGCCAGCCTCCAAACGTGTACAATATGATCTATGATAGCTGACGATCAGGTTTTTCTATCGGTAAAGAAATATAAAAATATGATCGCATTGTAAGTATAGCTTCTAAACCAACAGAAAATACTTTTGTACAAAAGTTTTGGTTGTCACAAGTACAAATCCCTTTAAAATTGATAACTGAAGTATTTAAACCTCGGTTCGTCTTCTCAAGGAACTGCAAGGAGGTGTTCTTATTATTGGTTATGAGTTTTGTAAATTGGGGGTTTTGAAAGTAAGGAACAAGTAATTTAAATGACAAGTAAAATAAATAAATAACTGTAAAGTAAACTCTTGGCAAGGTATGAAAATTCGAAGTCCTATCTTAGTTATCCTTATCAATGGTGATGAGAATTATATTTTGCTCCCACTAAGTCAACCTCTAACTATGAAGGTAAGTCAAGTGGATAAATCAATTTAACACCTAAAGTCCTAGTTAACTCCTAAGGAAAGACTAGAGTTATAGGAATTTAAATCAATCAGCAAAGATAACAATTATCAATCACGATGAGTTTGACAACTCAAGAGTTACCAATCAATCAACCAAAGCCAAAAAGGAAAAGTCTAACTTATTTAGATAAATAAAGAAAAGTAATCATAATTCTGAAATACCTCAAATTGCATTAAGTAGAATATTCAAATCTAACATGAAAAGGTTCATAAGCCAATTTGGCAACATAAGTCAAATACAAATAAAAGCAATAGAATAAATAAAAGTAGAAGAGAACATAAATTAAAGGAACATTGAACCTGTAATGAAGATAAGCAGTCCTAAAATTGAGAGAAATCCTAATCCTAATCCTAAGACCTAAGAGAGAGGAGAGAACCTCTCTCTCTAAAAACTACATCTAAATTGTGAAAAGTGAATAATTGTCGACCTCCTTATGAATGGATGCATTCCCCCACTTTATAACCTTTAATCTGTGCTTTCTGTACTTGGATCTGGGCCAAAAAGGGTTTCAGAAATCGCTGAAAGCGTTTTCTGCAGTTTCTGGTGCGTGGCGTCTGTCACGCGCCCGCGTGGGTCACGCGGTCGCGTTATCTGGGAGTTTTCCTTATCATGCGTTTGCTTCGGTCACGCGTACGCGTCATCTGCGTTCTGCTCAAGATGCGCGTCCGCGTCAGTCATGCGTTCGCGTCACTGCCTTTTCGCACTAGGCATGCGGCCGCGTCGTCCATGCGTTCGCGTCGCTGCCAGTTTCTTCAAAAACTCCATTTTATGCTTTCCTTCCATTTTTGTATGTTTCCTTTCCATCCTTTAAATCATTCCTACCTTAGGAGATCTGAAAATACTCAGCACACAAATCACGGCATCGAATGATAATAAAAGGTAATTAAAATAATTATTTTTAAAGCATAGGAAACATGTTTTTCACATATATCACATAATAAGGAAGGGAAAGTATAACCATGCAATTTCACATGAATAAGTGGGTGAAGGTTTGAATAAATCACTTAAATTGAGCACAATTATATCATGAAATATGGGTTTATCAATAGCATAGAACTGATCAAAGATATAAAATAAATCTCTAAAAGTAGTTTATATACTAGACTAGTAACCTAGGGTTACAGAAATGAGTAAATGATGCAAAAATCCACTTCCGGGTCCACTTGTTGTGTGTTTGGGCTGAGCATTGAGCTTTACACATGTAGAGACTTCTCTTGGAGTTAAACACAAGGTTTCAGCCTGTTTGTGGTGTTTAACTCTGGTTTGTAACATGTTTCTGGCGTTTAACTTCAGAATAGGGCAGAAAGTTGGCGTTTGAACGCCAGTTTGCGTCATCAAAACTCGAGCGAAGTATGGACTATTATATATTGCTTGAAAGCCCTGGATGTCTGATTTCCAAAGCAATTGAGAGCGCGCCAATTGGGTTTCTGTAGCTCCAGAAAATCCATTTCGAGTGCAGGGAGGTCAGAATCCAACAGCATCTGCAGTCTTTTTTCAGCCTCTGAATCAGATTTTTGCTCAGGTCCCTCAATTTCAGCCAGAAAATACCTGAAATCACAGAAAAATACACAAACTCATATTAAAGTCTAGAAATGTGATTTTTACATAAAAACTAATAAAAACATAGTAAAAAGTAATTAAAACATGCTAAAAACTACCTAAAAATAGTGCCAAAAAGCGTATAAATTATCCGCTCATCACTCCGACATCTCATAGTAAATCATTGGAGCTTTAGGGTTGACAGACAGAGGAGAAGGTAAGGCTTGGACTAAACTAAACTATCGGGCTACATACTGAGGAGAATAAAAGTATTAATTTTTTTTAAGGGTTCAGGATGATTCATGAGGTAGGCTGATAGGGAGGATTTGAGGAGTTAATATTTTATCCCACATATCATCGAGTATTGCTTGATTCTCTGGTTGAGAGCTAGTAAAAGAGTTAAAGCATGAAACAGAACTAGGTCGAAATGAAAATGGGTTTGGGAAATAAGAAACATTATGGTCTTCTTTGATGTTGAATAGAATCCGAACAAAGTGTCAAAAGGTACCAATGGGAGACATGGTATTTGGTCTCGTCTAAGAACTTTGGAAAAGATGAATACCATCGATTGGAGTGTTGGGAACTTTAGAATCAGAAACTGTGAGTCGAGATTCAAGAACAACTTTGAGCCACAAATTTACAACCCAGAGGGGACCAAAAGGGTTTATCGAAAGATCTCTTTGTCGAATTTCACCAACAATCAAGAAAAGTGTTTCATAAAGATGACTCATAATCAAAGCAGGAAGGTCGATGAGTTTTTTGCGATGAAGCATAATGGCAAGGGGCAAGTAGTTGTTCTTTTGAATTTAAACCGATTTTGAGCAGAATACAAAGGAGTTGAGCCAAAGCAAGAGGAAAGCTACATGCTTACTATCAAAAGTAAGGTCTCTATCAGAACCCATGTTATTTTGAATGAAACTCGATATGGAGTTCGAGTCGAACTTAATGTCAAAATCATCCTCAGGATAATCGGTCGACCATGACACGAATTCACCATCAATTAGTAAGCTGGTCAGGGTCGAAATGTCCATCAGAGTCGGATCCATCATTCCATAAGAAAAATGAAAGTTATTAGTGGTAGGGCACCAAAAGTACAAACTAGCCCCTATTAAAGGAGAAATGTAAGAAAAGTTGAAGGTAGCTAATTCTAAGGCATGAACAATATTTAGAGATTCCTAAATTGGTTTATACACAGGTGCAAGTTGAGATATCCAGGTCAAAAAAGGAAACTCAAATCCCTAGGGGGAGCAGTTCTAAAGACCAGCAAAGTATGAAGCCTTGACATTCTTGTAGAAAATCAATGATAAATTCTCTGGGATGAGATGAAAAGAAAGAAAAAATAGAATTAATTTGTTCTTGGGTTGTCAAAGGACTTAAGAAAGAATACAATGCTCCAATAACTGAAAATGGTAGGAATATTTAGCGACGCCAGAGATCAGAGGTCTCTGCAGTTGGGTTTGGGGCTTTCAAAGCTCCATCTTCATTGTAGAACTGCGCCACTTCGGCCACTAATGGAAGAAGGAGAATGACTTTATCACCTTTTTCATGAGCATGAGAAGCAGCAGCAATGGTTGTCTAAGAAAAGGAAGCGGCAGTGATGGCCGGTGTAGAGCTTGAATGGGAAATTGATTGGGAAGCCGTGGAAAGTATTTGAAGGTGGGAGTTTTGAAAATTGGGGATGATTTGATTGCAAAAGTAATGATGGCGTGAGGAGTACTCTATTCAAAAATGGCTCATTAAAACCCAGGGAACGTTATAAATTTTCAGAAAAGCGCGCGTCATTTTTGAATGATGTGTAACTGTCCTTTCAAATTTTGAGGATCTAAAAAGGTTGCATGTGCTTAGCAAGAGGAACGTTAAAACTTGTATTTTGAACAAAATAACAAGTTTTAAAGGGGCAATTTTTTGGTAAAAAAATAGATTTTTCTCGATCAAATGGGGCGTTTTGACTGCCAATGGTTTCAACTACAGAAAAAGTGTTTCGGCTACAGAAGCAGAGACAGGTAAGCTAAAGTATAAGAAATATAGTACAAAGAAAGTTGAGGTCGAAAGGTAGTTATTACTTTTTCTTGAGCATCAAGACTTGCTATTTGACCTTTAAGCTGAGTAAAAAATATGAGTGTAAAATTTGAAGAGCAAGCTAAAGAAAACATGGGACCTGAAAATCAAGAAAGACGTGCATGTTAAAACTTGGGAGACAAGATTTTTCATGGCCATGGCTAAGAAAAATAAGTAAGATAGTGGACAACATGCTCCATAGCAAGTCCATCTCTATGGTCTATAAATAGTAGAAACTTAGAAGAGTTCTAGGACTTCAATCAAGATCACTAAATCATCACATAAACTCATAAAATTCCCAGTCCCAGTGACGTAATGAAAGAACATGAAGTGCAAGTACAAGTGAGTGTTAGAAGTCAACTTTTAATTTATTTTCTTTTGTTTATTTGATTCATTTTATTTCATTTCTTTGCACTTTTGTTGTTATTCTACTTTCATTGAAATTTTTACACTTTTATTTGTTAAGTTTTTTTTTTATTTAATTAATTTATTCTTTTACTTTATTCATTATAAATCTGCCACTAGTAATTTTAAGATAAGTCACTTTAACATTATTATTAAGCAATTTTCGAGTCGAGTTCACTCTTTTTAGAAGAGTCGTATCTCTCTCCAAACTGAGATCTTGATACAAACTCGATTTGATGTCCTGTCTAAAAATAACAAAAATCGAGTGAAACAGTTATAAATACCTATTAATAATTCATTGTTTAACTAATCCTAAAATGTTCGAAATTATTAGGGTATTTGGTACGGGAATCTGTTATTTGTTAATTTTTGTACACTTTATGGTACACTTTAGTCTATACAAATTTGAGAGCTTCATAGATCCAAATTGGCACGTTATCCGGCCCATTACACAATTCCTACTAAGAGAATAATGTAACAAGCAAGCACTTCTTCTAATGGTAACAATCAATGGTCATTATCCTCTCGGTATAGTAACCGAATTTTAAATCTTTCAAGAATACATTTTTCCTTTCATCACTCACATCTACCTCACATCTCTCTCTCTCTTTCTCTGGATTGAAAAAATAACAACACACAACATCAATAATTATCCGAAAAAAGGAAAAAAGGAAAAAAGAAGAAAGGAGGATGATGATGAATCCAAGCGAGTTGCAGCGGTTTGCGGTGTCAAATCGATTCACAAGGTTCCCAAAATCGTTCTCCCTGCGGAAGAAGGTACCATGGTGGTACAAAATACTAGACCCACGGTCAAGATTCATCGCAAGATGGAACCGCACCTTCCTTTATGCGTGCATTGTGGCACTGTTCCTTGACCCTCTCTACTTCTACTATCCCATAACGGGCGACAAGGCTTGCATGCAAACCGATTGGTACCTGGGCGTCGTCGTCACCTTCGCCAGAACCGTGGCCGATCTTTTCTTCCTCTTCCACATGGTCCTCAAATTCCGGACGGCCTACGTTAACCCTCTCACTCGTGTTTATGGCCACAAGGAGCTCGTCACCGATCCCCACCTCATTGCCAAAAGGTACCTCAAGCATGATTTCATCATCGATCTACTTGCCACCCTTCCTTTGCCTCAGGTACGCATTATGCACTCAATCAATGTCAATCCATTACTTTCTACATCAAAATAATCAAGTGTGAGTGCAGATTGTGATTTGGTTCGTGATTCCGGCAGTGAAAGGGTCAACTGTAGCACAAGGAAATCACACAATATCCCTCATTGTCCTCATTCAGTATGTTCCCCGATTGTTTCAGATTTTTCCTCTTCAACGTCGAATCTTAAAGACTAGTGGGCTTATAACCAAAACTGCATTGGCTGGGGCTGTGTACAATCTTTGTTTCTACATGTTGGCCAGCCATGTAATGATCATGCATTCATTCACATTCATACTTCAAATTTGAAACCTAACACAAAATCACTTACATATTATAATAACCAAGGATTTAAAGATTATGGTTATGGTCACATTTATTTGCATACATTTTATTCAGTGGTTTAACTTGCTTCTTTTCAATGCTGCCCTTTGTGTCCCTGGCTAACGTGGTTATCAAAATTTGTCCCTTTGTGATCACAACCATAATATTGTGGCCATAATTGCAATGTGAAACCCTTATAATAATTAATTAGAGAAATAAGAGGAATGAGAAAGGGATTCATAAATTAATAGGGTTATATTGTTGTCAGTGCAGGTTTTGGGGGCATCATGGTATGTGTCATCGATCCAAAGACAATTTGAGTGTTGGAGAATAACTTGTAGGAGGGAGATGAATAGAACACACTCTCCATCTTGCAAACCAGCGTATCTTGATTGCAATCTTTTGGATGATCCAGCAAGACAAGCATGGTTTAAGAGAACCAGTGTGCTTGCTGACTGTGATGCTCTCAATGACAAGAATGACTTTCAATTTGGAATGTTTTCTGATGCTTTCACCGACCATGTTTCTTCCTCCACCTTTTCTCAAAAGTATTTTTATTGCCTTTGGTGGGGCCTCAAAAATTTAACGTACGCCATCCATATTTCTCTATTTCTTAATCCCAGATTACTTGTTTTAGTTCTTAAGGTATAATGAGTTCCGCTTGGATTTTTTGAGGAGAAAAGTATTTTTTTAATTACAAAATTTAATTTTATTCAATTTAAAGAG
>NC_029789.2:120590658-120615053 GCF_000816755.2 Arachis ipaensis | reverse complement strand
ATTAAATTTATGTGTAAAATTTTTTTATATTGTATGTTAAATTTAAATTCAATTTTTTTTAAAAAAAAAAATTATTTCGTGTATGTTGCATTATCTTTCATTTATTATCATCAGTACTTTACTATTAAAATTAGACTTTAAATTTTAAAGAATAATACATTCTTTATTTTTCGAAGAGCACATTAGCATTCATACTTTTGAAATTAATTTTTTAAAAAATACATTTCATAAAAATTGTAAAAAAAGAAACAAAACTAGTTCATGTGTTACTATACATTTCATGTATTAGCAGGAGCACTTCACCTTTTAAGGTTCTCTAACGGTGTTTTCAACTCTACTATTTGATGTACAGATCTTATGCTCAAGGTCTTAATACGAGCACTTACGTTGGTGAAACCGTATTTTCAAGTTTCATTTGCATCGCAGGTTCAATCCTCTTTGCGCATCTCATTGGTAATATGCAGGTATTAATCAAATAATAAGTACATAATAATATTTTTTTTTCAACGATAGTCATTAAAATTAACAATTACATGTTTTTTGCTCTTATTAAAAAGAATTATCTGCAATCTTCAACTGCAAGACTTGAAGAATGGAGACTGAAACAAAAGGATACAGAAGAGTGGATGAATCATAGGCAACTTCCACCGGAACTTCAACAACGCATTCGCAGGTTTGTTCAATATAAATGGCTTGCCACAAGAGGCGTAGATGAAGAAGCAATTTTGCGTGATTTGCCTATTGATCTTCGACGCCAGATTCAAAGGCATCTTTGTCTTGACATTGTTCGTCGGGTAAGTCTCCCTTTTATACCGCTTTCGCTTCAAAAATCAAAATATATATTTTGGTCATCCATTTGCTAAGGGGCATGCATAGCAAATATGTGGAAAAAGGATTATTTGTAATTTGTAAAGTGTGTTTAGGTTCCTTTCTTCGGTCAAATGGATGATCAACTCCTAGATGCCATATGTGAACGTCTTGTTGCATCCTTAAACACAAAAGACACATACATTGTAAGGGAAGGTGATCCAGTGAGAGAAATGCTCTTCATCATTAGAGGACAACTTGAGAGTTCAACCACTGATGGTGGAAGAACAGGGTACTACAACTCTATCATTCTTAGACCAGGTGATTTCTGTGGTGAAGAGTTGCTGACGTGGGCCTTGATGCCCACCTCAAACCTCAGCCTTCCAGACTCTACTAGAACTGTCAAGACTGTTACTGAAGTCGAAGCGTTTGCTCTCAGAGCTGAGGATCTAAAGTTTGTTTCAAATCAATTCAAGCGTCTACATAGCAAGAAACTCCAGCATGCTTTTAGGTGTGTATGTCCACATCATTTCTCTTACACCAAAACATTTCTTGCATTAGGTTCCTCCTCCTAAATGATGATGATATTATTAGTGTTAGTGTGTTATCTGATGCAACTCCAGAAATATGCCAGATAAAATATGAAAATAAAAAAATAAGTTGTTAAATTTTTTTTCTCAGGACATAAATTAGTTAAAGTTAGAGATAATTTTCAATTTGAGCTGTGGTACTTATCAAAATATAGTCTCTAATTTTTAAAATAACTAAATTGATATTTAAATTTATAAATTGTGAATTTTTTTGTATTTAATTCAATTACTGTTAACATAGAATTGGTATAGAACATTAAAGTATTAACATGACATCTCTAATAATAAGCTAATATGGTTAAAATTTTAGTATGAACAAATAGATATCTTAAATTAGTTCTAATTTAAGATATCTATTTGATCATATTAAAATTTTAATACTTTATTAATGGAGATGTCAAGCTAATACTATAATGTTTCATATTAACACTATATTAATGGCAGTTGAATTAGGAACAAGCGAATATTTGTGATTTGTAAATGCATAGACCAATTTGATTATTTACAAAAATCAAATACTATTTTGTTGAGCTATTAAAATTTTAGAGATCAAATTAAATATCACCTCATTAAAGTTAATTATTCATATGATTTCTTTTTAAAAAAAACTTGAGACACAAAAATATCTAGATTATTAGAAACAACTGACTAACTAAAGAATATATGTGTCTTATGTTTTCAATAATAAAAACGTTTGGGCAGTACAAATTTATTAAAATCAAAATCACGGACAGATAGTAAAAACCATGTCTGCCACATTCATAGATACGCATGCCCATAAATGAAACAGGTATACCAAATTTGAATAGCTATGAATAATTCAACGTGTGACCAAATCATGGTTTCATTATTAGGTACTATTCCCATCAATGGAGGGCTTGGGGGGCTGCCTTTATACAGACTGCTTGGAGACGCTATCGTAAGAGAAAACTGACAATGGAGTTGTTACAAAAAGAGAACTTGTACTACACCAATATCGAGCAAGATGATGATGAAGGTGAAGAACAAAGGGTAGGAGGGAGTTCATCAAGTAGTGGAAACCGCGCACAGATTTCAACTACCGTTTTGGCATCTAGGTTTGCTGCAAACACAAGAAGAGGTGTCGCTAAGAAGATTGCAATACCTGATAGTGATAGTTTGAAGATGCCCAAAATGTTCAAGCCAACAGAACCTGATTTCTCAACTTTCCAAGATGAAAATTAACTAGCTGAGGCGGTATATTACTATGATAGGCTAATCATTGGTAGCTGATCGACTTAACAAATATATTATAGCAAACTACTAACTAAGGAGGTTGCATTGTTTTATTTGTTAGCTTACGATACAATTTTTATTATTGTAGCTAGAATCATATTTTGCAGTTCTGCACGCGCCTAAGCTATTGACATTATTATTCATCATACTAACTTCTAATTCTGATTTTATCTAATTTCTCGTCTTAGTCTTACGGATGGGAATAAGAATAGTACTTATAGTATTTGTTGAGTTAGAATTGATTTTGGATATATTAATATGATGATAAATATTTATTATATTGGGTTAAAAATCTAAGTATAGTTTAATGTGTATTAGTATTGCAAGTCTAATACTTCATTTCTCAGCTCAACTCATGTTGCTTCAGTAAATTTTTACAATACACAAATCAAAACACAACCCAATGCATATAATGAGAAAAATCAGAACTAAGATACAAGAAAAGAAAGGTTTTACATTTGCTAAGAGAAAGGAAAAAAAGAAGCAAATGGGACATTTGGCATTATTATGGAAAAAGAAAAACAACAAGGATACAAGAACAACAACACTAAACTAAGGACAGTAGAAGATCAAAATTCAAAGGTTGGTAGAATAAAAACAAAATACAAGAGCAGTAGAGATAGTGAAGTAGCTACAAAGACCACGGAGATAGAATGGAGCAAAATGAAAAAGCATTGCATGTTAAGAAAGACAACTACAACGGACAGAATCAACAAGAAAAATGAAGAGCTAGTGATCAAATTTGAAGAGCAAATTTCATACTATAAAACTGAATTCTCAACAACATTTGAGATAAGCAAATTAGAGAGAAAAAAATTCTAAGCATCATCTCATATATGCAGAATTATTTTCCTTTTTCTTGAACTTCATTTTAGATTTTTTTGTTATGACTATATAAGTTTTCATGTAATATTATAGATTAACTATAGAAAACTAAAATCATATCTTGGCCGATTTCCTTCCAAGCCTAAAAACACCTCAAAACCTCGTTTTCACAAGTTTCCAAGCCTCCAAAGTCCACTTGACAAGCTTCCAACCACCAGAGTTTCAATTCAAGCACTCCACTTCACCAATTTAACATCAACTTCACATATATTCAACCTAATTTCATATAATTTCATACATATTCACAATTTCAATACCCTAACCTCATAAAATTGGAAATCCAAAAGGGAATAATGGTTTTTTACCCCACCCATTGATGATTGGGGTAAAACCCAACAATTATCCAAGGCTACATTGCACCTAAGCCATCAAAATCATAAAAATCTCTTAATATTTAAACAAAAAAATGTGAATCTGAGTGGAAGGAGGAACTGGCATGAAAATCTGAGTAATTGGTATTGTTTTTGTTATGGTTTGGTTGGCTTTGGATTGAAAATTTTGGAAAATTTGAGGTTTTGAGTCTTTGGTAAAATCTGAATTTTTTAAACCAACTTTGACACGTTGTAATTTGGCTCTCGAACCCTCAAATTTGGTGAAACTTATCTTAAATAAAAATTAGGTCTGAGTAGTTTATGCCGTTCGAAAAACAGACGAAAAATAATTTTTAACAAAAAAGTTATGCACGTTTGAAGTTTAGGTTAAAAAAATAGAATTTTGCAAAAATTATTGAAAACCAGAAATTCTGGTATATGTGCCCACACACACTATTGTGTGCACGCACGGACTAGAGCGTAAGGTGAGACTCGTGCGTACGCACACCCTGAAAATTTTACAAGTTGTGCATACGCACACTATGGTGCGTACGCACAGGCTGAGAATTCACTCTGGTGCGTGCGTAATTTGTGTTTTAATCCTTATTCTAAATATTTTTATTCTTCCAAATTATAAAATTTAATTTTTTAATATCCTTGACTCATAATTAATTTATTTATTAATTATTATTAATTTACAGAGTTTTACATCTTTTCTTTACAAATTTATTGTGTCTTGATGCGAGTAATTATGTGTTCAAACTTATTATTATGTTGTGTGCAAGTAAAGACATTTATGTTATGTATTTCTATACATATAATTGTTATAATGTATGCCGTTTGAAACTTTTTAAAAATTATTGTGGTGTGACGGGGTGTATGAAGGCAATGAAAGAAAGAGAGACTGTGGGTGAGGGACTGAGGGAGAAAACTGTGATTCCTTTTGATCTTTCGGCTTTGATTTTTTGAGATTCGTAACTCCAATAAAAAATCTAATTCGATAAAAGTATTTGAATCTTTCTCTTCTACGTGATGGCGTTATTTTTGTCCGGCAGAAGTTGATAATGACGTAGCTCCTCTTTCTCTTGAGTTCGGCCAATTGAAATTCTAGGAGTTACAGACGATTTTTGACGTTTTCTTCTTCAGCAACTCGGTCAGAAAGCTTCTCCAGAGTATTCGTTGTTTTGATTTCGTACGGAGGTAAGGTTTGGTAACTTTATAATAATTAAATGTGAATTTGATAAGTGAAAATGTTAATTTGGTAGATTATTGTTTGAGTTTGAATGAGTTTATTATTGAATTATTATTGTTACTTGTGATTTTTTAGTTTGGCTATAAGGAATAGCTCAGCTGTGATTGTTTTAATAGTTTTGGGACTGTTGTGATGTGGTATTTTGAGGAAATTGATGAGATTTGGTGGTTGAAAGATTAAATTAAAAGTTTAGAAAAATCAGTAACCGAAAGACTCAAAAACGGATTAAAATACAAGTAATATTTTGAAAGGAAGGGGTTAAGAATTTCGGTTTTGGTATAAAAGAAATATTAGTAATTATATTTTATTTTTGAAGGGTAACTTTTTATTTGTATATAAAAATCGAGGTACAATTTGTAATTATATAAGTTTCTAGGTATTTTGGGTAATAAATGAAGTACGGCACTAAAAGTGGTATTTTATAAAAGTTCAGGGTTATTTTTTAAATATAAATATAAGTGAGGGTTTCAAATATAATTTTATAGAATATTGAGGTTAAAAACAGAATATTAAAAAGTTCATGATTTAGAAATTAATTAATAAAAGTTTAAAAATAAGGTTTTATAAAATAAGTTTTAAAAGACGATTATAAATATTATTTTAAATACTTCTTTAAAATTATTCATTTATATTAAAATAAATTATTATTATAATTAGTATTTATCAAATATATTACCTCGTAAGAATATCATAATGTGTATTATTGATGAGAAAGCAAGCAAGCAGAGTAATCTTAAAAGCTTTAGAGAATGCAGACTTAATTAAAGCATTTTATAATAGAAAAGAAAAGAAGAAGAAAGAAAAGAAAAGGAAAGAAAAATACTAAAGAACCTCTGCCACAGGAGAGCAGAGAGTAAAAGATTAAAAGTATCTAAAGAACTTCTGCCACAAGAGAGCAGAGAACAAAAAAGAAAAGAAAGAAAGAACGAGCTGAAATGATTGTTTACCTGCTAGAAACAAGTAGAGATATGGTAGTGAGTCCACTGAGATTTACTTTCCAGAGATACATCGGCCAATCCAGGGGATGGTCGCACCTGTAAGATAGAGGTTGCTTACAGAGGTTATCAATACATACATTGGCCAGAGAGAGCCTCACCTGTAAGACCGAGGTTGCTTAGAGAGGTTATGTTTGCATATATCGGCTCAAGAGAGTCGCACCTGTAAGACAGAGGTTGCTTACAGAGGTTATGACATTGGAAACCGAACTCATACAAAGGTTGCTGAGTTATGTCGGGAGCGGGTCAAAACCGACAGATGAGCTCATTACCTGCACTAGGGATAGACATGCATCATACTTGTTTGTGCATATTTGTTTGTGAGTGTATTTTTTGTGATTGTGGGTGTGCTAAATGATTGTTTGAATTTTGTGTTCTTTAATTGTTGAACTAGATGGTACCTTGTTGATTGTTATTGCTGACCAAGTATATATAAAATGAACTTAACTCCTAACCCCGACCCTACTAAGAACTCTCCTGTTCTTACCCCCTATCTCTACCCTTTTCAGCTACAGGTGCGAAAACTTAGTGCGGAACTATAAGAGTATAGAAGATTCTGTTTATAAGTTAAGTTGTTAGATTTTATTTTCCCCTCGTCATTTATTGTTTTAGTTTTTAGAGGAGTAGGAATTGTATTTGAGGATCTTTGAGTAAGTCTATGTATATAATGCTACGTGGATACATATAATTTTGTGATTAAATGATTTGAAGTACCGACTCTTCATTTTCTTGGTGAAAGTTTCGGTTCGTATTTGCGAAGGCTCAGTATTAAATGAAAATAGTATAGAATAAACAGGTTTAGAGGTAAGTAACGCCAAGCTTTTAGTACAATCATGAGGTGTTTAAAGTTAGGGTGTTACAATTAGCCATCTAGGAGGAGTGTTTTCAAGCTGTATTTCAAGCGAGATAACTCCTTCGAGAATCACAATAACTCATGTAGAAAAAGGTCATACTCTCGTTCCACCCAATTCATAAGATTAAGAACAAAAACAATCCTTAGAATTGAATCAAACATAAATTAAATTAGAAGAATAATAATTCTAATCCATAGAAATAAACAGAGCTCCTAACCTTATCCACGGAGGTTTAGTGGCTCATAACTTACAGAAAAATTGTAAAAATACGGAAGTGAGGAGTCCCCCTCCCAGAGGAGAGATCGAGTGTGTCTTCTGGTGAGGAAGGAAGTCCCCTATTTATAATAAAAACCTCTAAGGCTAAACCTAGGATTCAAATCAAGACAAAATCAAATCTAGATCAAATCAAATCATTTGATTTGAAGCTAAAATAAAATATTGAATTCTAAACTTAAAAGATATTGTTTGTAATTAAAAATTATAAAAAGAAAATAAAATATAACTAATAGGTGCTAAATCCACTTGGAGGTCCAAAGAGGGGTGAATTCGGGCTGCTTCTGGCGTTTAACGCCATATTAGACGTTAAACGCCCCAAAGGGGATCAAAATTGGTGCATGCTGACTCTGTCCCTCTTGGGCGCTAAACGCCAGGCTCAGCATTTAGCGCCAGATTTAGCAATGATTTTAGAAAAAGAAAGTATAGACTATTATATATGGTTGGAAAGCTCTGAAAGTTGGCTTTCTAAAGCCGTTAAGACCGCATCAATTGGACCTCTGTAACTCAAGTTATGCTTGTTGGAATACAATGAGGTCAGGGTTGACAACATCTACTATCCTTTCTTTGTTTTTGCATAAAACTCTACCAAATTCGTCCGAAATTCACCTGAAATCATAAAAATACTAAAACAACTCAAAGTATCATTCAAAGAGGATTTTTGTACTAAAATATAGTAAAATATAATAAAAAACTAAAAAATGAGGAGAAAAGGGTATAAGATGCTCACGGATCAATCAGCAAAGTACCTACACACATGGTTAACATATATAATAAAGTAGTTTCCTAACAACAATTCATAATAATTGAACCACAATTATATTCATTCTACTTATGCCAACTATAATAAGGATCCGTCTCCTCTTCATCCGGAGAAAAGTGTTCCTCCTGCTCCATGGGTTGAGAGTGGTAATGAGCATACACCTGCATCAGATAATATGTATTAAACTTAATATCATCATAGAGACAAATTATAACAAAAGAATTAAAAAAAAAAAGCTAAAGAACAAACTTCATCAACTTCTTCCCCAAAGTTAGGAGTGTAGTAGTTATCTTCATCGACGTCATCCTCGTGGCTAGGCTGTTGTCCCAGTCGGCGATTTGACTGGCAAAAAAATCGATTGTGCCCAACCCGATGACAAACGCTGCACCATCTCACACCCCTAACCAAAGTACGGTTAATTGAGTCCTTTTTAGCCTCTTCTTACGACGCACAACAAGTAGGTCTTGAACGCACCCCTCGAGTGTGGATGATTGGCTGACAACCGCGGATGGGGAATGCCCAACTTCAGTATCGAGCTTTAATCGAGTGATCTCACTGTACCTTCTTAGTGACCGTTGCAAATTGATCTTCCCTTACTGAAGCAAGCACACACATCTCCCTACATAGGTCGTGTAGCATCCAATTGCGACAAGTTACCATAGAGTCCCAACAAAACGGTCCCTTGTCAACATATCGCCTCACCTTCGACCGAGCATTCTTAGACCATCTCTTCAAAACAAGACTCATTGGAATTTCCATGAAATCAAGATGTAGAACAAGGGCCGCAATATGATCGCATGGTATTCCAAGGGATTCTATCCTTAAACAAGAGTAATTAAAAATCTAATCCTTGGGATAGTGCGAAACATGCTAGCAGTTCTGTGAATTTCCCAACTGTGAAATGGTGTATATGTCCGATGTCGGAGTCAACGTACAAGACCGGACCTTTAATGTACATGCACGAGACAGCATTGGCCGAAACAAGAGAAATATCTCCCTCGTTAGTAACTTTGCAGCAGACCTCCAAATCATGTAAAGGACTTTGCAACACCAAGTGTCCAACCACGCTATGCATATCAGATTGTGTTTCTTGATACCTCATCTTCGATACACAGTGAAAAAATTGTTCAACAAAGTCCCTCAAATTATGGCAGGAGTGGAAAAACTTACCAAGCATTGAATGCAAACCCTCACATCTTGATGTCGTCCAAAATCCACCAAAAAAGTGGCCACGAATATGAGCTGTTGCCCACATTTTTCTCCGGTCATAAAGGTCACAGACCCACTGATTATTCTGAAGCTGAAGCTCAGTGACCAATCTCTCCCACCTAGCTTCAAACTCTGAAACCTCATAATAAAAAAGTATGCATTTCTTAAACTCATATGTAAATGTTGGATTTGCCAAATTCGATGTTGTATTCTGAAAGAGATGCCATGCACAAAGATGATAAGCCATAGAAAATACTTTTTCAATGGCCTTTCTCATTGCTCTGTGCCCATCTATGATAACACACTCAGGAGCTTTCTCCTTCATAACTTTCAAAAATCTTTCAAGCAGCCAAGAATATGTCTACTCACTCTCATTTGCAACAAGGGCAACAACGAAAACAATGGTTTGGTTATGGTGATTTACGCCAGAAAACACAACTAGTGGGTATATGTACTTATTCTTCCTATAAGTTGCATCAAATGCTACAATATCTCCAAACACATGGTAATCTAATTGACTACAGTTATCAGACCAAAAAGGTGCACCAAACGACCCTCTTTGTTCGCTAAGTAACGTACAAATATTTTAGGATTTTTCTCTGCAAATGATTCCAACCACCGAAGATAAGACATCGCATCGTCCCCTATTATTTTTCTCTGTTTATTAATCTGGTTGTACATGTCTCTGTTCAAAAATGGTACATTTGGGAAACCTCCCACAGTGTGCACAAATGATGAATAGATCTGTGGTATTTTAATCCCAACTCTCAACATCATAATCATTTGTTCAATTGCAACATCATTCATCTTCCTATTCCCAAGGAGCATAAATGTAAGTGTTTCGTCAAGCATCTCGTGGTTGTAAATACCCTCAAAGTATGAAATAATACATGCGCCAAACAGCCATATCTAGTCTCAGGCTTAAGCTCCCGCTTACGTTCGTGGGCCTTCTTATCAGTAACAAATTCTCTAAACCCCTGTCTAAAGTAAACAAACTGCTGTTGTTTCACCTGTTTCTTGGTATTTTGCCTTAGCCTAGTCTTCTTTGTGGCAAACCCATTCATTTTTTCATATAAATTGTAGAAAGCAAAAGCAACATGTTGATAATCTCAAGGATTTATACTGGTTCGGAATTCCACAAATAATTCTGTTATTAGTATAGCCCAAACCGATAGTCAAGCCTCGAGTCAAATTTAGAAGGAAATTGGTTGTCACAAGTTCAACCCCAATAAAAATAACCGAAGTATTCAAACCTCGGGTCGTCTCACAAGGAATGGGCAAACATGTGCATCAACATTGGTTAGAATTCCGGGGTTGTGAGCCATGAGCAAGAAATTAAACTAGGAATCTTAACAAGCAAGTAATCTTGAAGTGCAAGAAACTAATTCAAATAACTAAAGCGAGATGGAAACAATTCTAAACTAGCAAGATAACATCTAATGTAATTCTACCTTAAAACTAAACAACTAACTACAACTAAGATAAGCAATTAGGAATTTTGGGTTTTCAAATATGAATAATAAAAGCAACTCTTGGCTAGACATGGAAATTGGGGTCACTATCCTTGTCTAACAACCATATCTTGACAATTATGAGGAATCAAACTCATTAAGTCTACTTCTATACTTGAAGTATGTTAAATGATTTAGTCAACATCAACCCATAAGGTCCAACCTCACTACTAATTGACTTAGTAGTAGGCTAGTGTCAATGGTTATCAAATTGACCACTAAGGTTCCCAAATCATCAAATCCATTAAACCCAATGACTCAAGTTTACCCAATTCCTTTAGCCTAGGCCAAGAGTAAAGAGAACTACTCCATAATCAAAGGAAACAATTAATCAAACACATGGTAAGCATTAATAAAAGGCATATTCAAATTACAATTAAATTGAAACTAACAAATACCCACTAACAATTATCAACATACAATCATTCAAACAACACAATTAATCATAAAAATCATCAATGTAACATTAGCAAGTCAAGATTCACAACATTCATGAAATGGGTATAAAATGACAATTGACTAGAAATCATAAACTAACACAAGATCTAAACAAAATTATACTAAGGAATTCAAATTAAGCAATCACAATTAGTAATTAACAAGATCCAATTCAAAATTCAACAAGGGAAGATCAAATCAAAGCTAGATCTAAAGAGGAACAAGGATTTCTCTCTCTAGAAGAACAAGAACAAAAAAACTAGCTAAAAATTGTGTCTAAGTATGAAATGAATGATCCCCATTTCCCCTAGCATCCTTGGGTCTTTTTCAGGCAGAACCAGCTTGAATTTGGGCCTGATGAGCCTCAGAAATCGCCAGACACGATTTCCTTTAATGAGGTCACGTGCAGCTTATCACGCGTACGCACCATGCGTGCATGCACGCCGATTGCTTTTGTGATCCACGCGTGCGCGCCATGTACGCGTGCGCGCCGGTGTGGATTTTCCTAATCTGCGCGGATGCGTCCATCCTTGCGTGCCGCTTCCAACTGTCCACATCCACGCGTGCGCGCGAGGTGCGTGTGCGCGCGAGGTGCGCGTGCGCACCCATGCTAGAATTCCCAAAATCCAAATATTCATGTTTCTTCCTCTTGTGCATGCTTTCTTTCTCTCTTCTAAGCCATCCTTGCCCTATAATTTCTGAAATCACTCAACAAACATGTCACGGCATCGAATGATAATAGAAGAGGATCAAAATAGAGCAATTTTAAGGCAAAAGAAGCATATTTTTCATCATGAAGCAATATTAGGAAGAGAACAACAAACCATGCAGTTCTTGTGAATAAGTGTAAGAAATATTGATAAAACCCCCCAAATTCTACACAATATAAACCACAAAATTGGGGTTTATCACATGTCAATCAGAAAAATGTAGCAATCTCATCTGATCAAAAGTTATTTCTTTAAAGTTAATTCAAAATCAGCAATCCTGTCAATGCCTCTGTTTTCCCAGTTTTTGTAAAAATCATCACCAACATTATCGCTAGAAACCCTCTATATTCGCATCCTCACCTACCTCCGATGAAGGTTCATCACCTAGACAAACATCTGGGTCATCGGAAACGAGTTCTTCTTCGTCGCCGACATACAAATCTTTGTCAGCCATAGCCGCTGCACCATGAAAATAGGAGACGACATCTTCCTTTTCCATTCTAGCATACACCCTTCAAAGAAAATATTGCATTTAAAAAAAAGATATGCTGTAAATATAAGACCTAGATGATGAATTATGGATCAAAACTATGTTAGAATCTTCACAGAATTCCTTAACCCAAAGATTATCCATGTTAAATCATTAAGAAAGAAAATACTTGAATGTAGAAGCGTACCTAAATTCATAAACATGAATCATGATTGGAAGAGTTTGGATCTTGTGGTTCTTTCGATCTTCCTCAACCAAAGCCTTCTGTATTCCTAGGCGGCTGAATTGTAACTTCTCTGATAAGAAAAAAGTTGTTGAGGCGGCTTTGGTATATTGGGGATCAAAACCCTGAATGCACTATTTATATTTGAGCATGGCACCCATTAAACCCTAAAACCCATATAAAAGAGTATCTAAAGTCCAAAAGATAATATATCTAAAATCCAAAAGATAATTATCTAAAGAGCAAAAATATAATATCTTGTTTTATTCTCATTTAATTTCAAATCAAAAATAATTATAACTTATTCAATTTAGCATTTATAACAATAAATGAGATCACTATTATATAAGTCATTTAATTTGAAATAGCATAATTTGTGCTTATAATTAATATATGTCTTGTCCACAAACAAATTAGAAAATTAAAATAATTTCCTAACAAACTGAAACTGAAGCTGATTGTGTAACAACAATAAAATCTACATGATTATAGTAACGACAATTCTTTGTTTCGTTCCTAAATAATTTTGCGAAAATGAATTTAACTGAAAATTGTTTGTTGCATGTAAAACCTGCAAAAAAAAAAGAGGAAAATACCTCGAAGGCTATGAACTCAGCTGATGAGAAGAGGGAGCGGCTGCATCCTTGAAAAGGGAAGACGATGACGTGACTGACCAAACAACGATGGCGTCACTGACAAAAGGAGGGGGCGTCGCGGCAGAAAAGGGGACGATGGACTCTCTTGAGTGTGCCACGATAAGATACACTGGTACAGAAAAGGAGTTGCTCATCTCAAACATCTTTTTAGTTCCAAATCTTTAGTAAGCAAATGCTTTCTTTTTTTTAACCCTCACATACTTTTACATACAATATTCATTGGCCCATCTTGAACCATTTGAAAAATCGACCCATTTGCCAAAAAGAATAGCATACGTCTTTTTTTATAATTTCAACTTTTTAACATAATTCTACAATAAATAAAATTTTTAGGAGCTTAAAATTGCATTGTCAAAAGACCTATCACATTATTGTTAACTGTGTCAGAAAATATGGGCTAACAATAAGTCTAGTTTCGGAGGGAGAGGCTAATGCTAAAAGTCATCGATTTACATAAGGTAGTAGGTAACATGGGTTTGGGCTAGGTCTAGTGACCTAATAATCAACGTTTTTTTTTTAATAATATGATTAGATTTTTCATTTTTGTTAACATTTTTTATATAANATTATACCACAGTTGAACTAGTTGAACTTTTAAATTAATAAACCAATTACTAGTAATTCCATGATCGATTCTGTTCTCTGAAGCTTGGCAGTGACGCACTGTATTTTTGTTCATACATAGGAATCAAAATCATGCATACTATCTTTTTTTTTTTTGGGTAATGTCATGCATACTATTTACTATTAAGTATTGACATCGAACTACGTCACTGCAGAGAGTTGGATGCATGTAATTGGACCAGATCACCTGCTCATCAAATCATAAAATAAATTAAAGTACTTCAATATTCCAGTTTCGTACCATGGCGGCAACCCAAGCAAGATGCATCGAATCTGAAGAATGTTTACGTGTAGATTAGATACATATTATACAAATACAAATAATATATGACAACGACCGTCCTTCTTATTTGAATAATTGTCATGGCTTCGGATTTCCAGCTTCAATTATTCCAAGCATGAATGAAAATGAAATGCATGCATCTTTAGGTTATGTTGCATAAATACCGATATAGTATCCATAGCAAATACGTATAACGTATTATTGAGTACGAAACTTTTTCAAAAAATAAGGTGGTATATATAGGACAATTCACTCTAATAAATCTAATGCAAACTAAAATTATGTGTATCTTCCAATGCAATCTATAAAAGATTACGACAAAGTCTCAATTTATACTTTTTATAGTGTTTGTTACGATACGATGATAAATTCATACGTACCGATACGTTTAAAATATAGACAACTAATAATAAGATATGTAGAATTTATTTTCCACGTTAGCATTTAATTTTTTCTTTTTTAAATATATAGTATATCACCACTACTTTTACTAAAACACCCATTTAATTAAATAAAAATAAAAAATATTTATTTATTTAATTTTATAAAAAAATTTAAACATTCTTCCTTTATTCGATTAGACAAAAATACCCTTTTAAATTAATCAAATTTTAGAATTCAATTAATCCTAATTTTATAGTTTCAAATAATTGAAACAACAAAACAAAAACACATTAAAAAAACAAAAAATCAAAATTGTTCTTCATCTGTGTTAAACATATTAAAAAAATAAAAAACCAAAATTGTTCTTCATCTGGGTTCAGAAACCTTCTCGTTCACGCTTCTGAGGGTTTCAGTCTTCTTCATCTTCTTCTCTCCTCTTCCTATCCTCTCTCTCTATCTCTCTCTGCTCTTCGATCTCTCTCATCTGTCTCTGCGTCGCACGCAAGACGCCATTGTTTTGCTGGGATGCCCTAGCCAATTACCCAACCCAGCAACCTTAGCTCCACACAACGGCTAAACGCGAACCCNTCCCATCACCCTCGAGCTCCTCCTTCCTCTCTCCGTCATCGATCTCACTCCCTCACCTCCGTCCATCTCCCGCCGCCGTCGACGAAAGGAGCTTCGAAGCCACCGTCGTTATCGTACAGCTCTGTTCCACCATCGTGCAGCTACTGTTTCAGCTTTGAAAGCACCGTCGTGCAGCTCGGTTCCATTGTCACCGAGCTCGCCTCCTTTTTTTGTCGCGCAGCTCTGTTCCATTGTCACCGGCGCTATCTCTGTTCCACCTGTCATCCCTTCGGTTGTGCCCTTGTCCCCCTCTTGCTTAGGATTTGCTCTGCTCTGTTCTAGGGCTTCTAGCTTCTAGGTATTTTTTATAACAATTATTTAATAATTGTTGTTAGTTAATTTGTGAACTTGTTATGGGTTGAATAAGTGTTAATTAATCTGTGAATCTTACTGTTTTTACTGTGAATTACTCCATTGTTAATAATTCTGATAATTCATCGAAGAAGGCTGTGTTTGATGAGGAAGATAAATGCAAGGAAAGGAATCCGGGAAATAGTTTGAAGAGAAAAGAGAGTGGTGGTGGAGGAAAGTCAACCTTGGAAGAATTGATAAGGGAAGAGGAGAAGAAAAAGGAGAAAATCAACAGGAAGGACTATTGGTTGCGTGAGGGAATCATTGTTAAGGTTATGAGCAAGTTCTTGGCAGAGAAGGGGTACTACAAGCAAAAGGGTGTGGTGAGAAGAATATGCTTAAATACAGTTGCTCTTGCCTTCGAAAACAACACAACTCATTGACAATCTTAAGTGTCAAACACTTAAAAGCACATTCTTCTTTTAAACTTGGGAAGTTTCCCTTGCAGATATTATTACATACATACTAGAAAAAAATGGGTTTCCATTTACCTGTTATTCGAAGGACATCATCATTCTCAGCTAGCCAAGCAGCTTCAAAATCCGCGGAAGTCCCAAAGGAGCATCTAGCAGTGTATGTCAAAGAGAAACAGAAGCGGTTTGTGATCCCCGTTTCATACTTGAACCAACCTTCAATCCAAGATTTGTTGAGCCAAGCTGAGGAAGAGTTTGGATATGATCATCCTATGGGAGGTCTAACAATTCCATGCAGTAAAGATGTCTTCCAACAAATCACTTCTCACTTGAATTGACGATGAATCGCATGCTGTAAGAGACTGACATAGATTAGTACACACATTTTGTACAATAGGTTACTTGTAAAGATTACACATTTTTTAAAGTAAATGAAAGAAGAATGACCATTACTATGACAAGTTCAAAGTGTTTCCTCTGTTGATTGGTTTAATGACAAAGAAAGAATTCAACTACTCTAGTATTTCATTTTTTTTTAAAATACTTACCTCTTCAAACGGAACCATATGCAGTATCTAGTAGTAACAATTCTGCCTGGTGTAAGATAAACTATACTTCATTGTTCATTTGTTCTCATAGGTTGCACTAATTCTCAAGTCTAAAAAATTATAAGATTTTAATATAGAAAAAAGGGATAGAATTATAGAAAATTTTAATTCATGGCACCAATGATACACAAGAAGCTGATTCTACCACCTGCCAATACAAGTTTACACTAACAAAGGGTAAATTTCAACTGATAACATCTCCTTTATAGCTAAAGAAATTTCTAACATGGGATGTATGGCTTATTTATTTATATATATCTGTTCTCTTCTTTCTTTATTGATGTTTTAGCAATGCCTTAACATTTTCAAAAAGAAAATACCAGTCTTACATTTAACTGATTTAAGTTCTATTTTCATCCAAGGTCAACTGCAATTTTACTCAATATATGGTTAACTTTTGGTTAAATTTTCTGAATCATCTCTTATTTATGCAGCAAATCAAAATTGGATTCAAGTTTGGATAATTAAATGTTCCCTTCACCTTTTTTTTTCCTGCATTCTAAAATTATGAGCAATCTATGTGTTCAAAAATGAATGCAAATAGAGATGTTAAAGGTTAAGATATGAATTTGTAGTTCTATAACACAGCCCTCTGCAAAACTAGAATCACTGTGAAAATTAAAGTTCGTGACACTCAATCATGGAATGTCTCCAGCTTGTGTTACTATTTATAATGACATGGAATGTCTCTTCCTTTCACTTCTAATGTAAGAAAACTGTGAGTTCATAACAGATTTACAATTGTAGTTTCAACCGCCATTCAAAATTCTAATTTAAATGAAATGAATCATCAACTTCAATGAATTTCTTCAAAACAATGTTGAACTTAATTTTGAATTGCTGCATAAAGATATAAAAGATGATTCATATTCAATAAAGCCAATAAAAAATAAATTAGTCAACAAATGAGATGCAATAACTTTCTTTCATTCATGTGCTACTTTTACACTTTCAAAGGAATGATACAAGGAAGAGACCAAAATGGACAATCTTCAAAATAAAAAGAAAGAGCCTTCTGTATAAAATTTGTCTCAACTAATCTATGTCAGTCTCTATGAGCACAATTTACTGCCCACTCAATTAACAAGTGAGGTTCAGGAATGCATCCTCGCTGCAAGGGATTGTGAGACCAATATGCTTAATATTTAATGTTTGATTACTAAAAGTGCTTCTTTCACATCAGAAAAAGAAGAAAAAGAAACCACACCTCATCATATTACAGCTAAGCATGTAAAGACGAGATAACAGCAATTTCAGAGACTTGTTTAATGTTTGATTACTAAAAGTGCTTCTTAAATAATCTAAAATTGCAGGAAGAGTAAGTAATATAAATATATAATAGTTTATATAAATAGCTGAATAACGTGAATATATATATATATATACCGTACAAGGAGTTACAGAAGCGTTAAGACTTGAGAGTTGAGATTATGTTACTCTTACTCTTAAGGTATGTTGTACAAGAAAAGTGATTTCTTGCACACTTGCTTTTCTGATGTACAAAAACTCAAAGTATTTCTTTATTTTCCTATAACTTTAAGCAATCAATTTCTGGGAAGCAGCCAGTTCAACTGTTAAGATGAAAGATGATTTGCCAGATTTCCTCAGATACCGCACGTCTCCATTCATCAGCTTCAGCAACTTTCTGCTAATGAGCAGACTAATACCCTCCTCGGATTCTTGTCCCTCTCGTCTGAACATTTGGTTCAGTAATGTTTCCGGAACACCAACACCATCATGTGTTATGCTGCAAAGATATAGAATGGCAAAGACTACCAAGAAATGGCTACAGTCATGTCATCCTCTGCCAACTACCAATTTAGAACTGAGAAGATCACAATATGGAACAGGTTTTTTGACCCTTTCTCTTCTTTTTCTTCTACTTTGGAGGCTAGAGAACTACTTTGATGGCTTGGCTGCATCAAAAACAGCCTTCACATTCTGTATTCAAAGGCAGATATGGTTAGGGACGTGATATTATCTAACCTTTGAAACTTTTATAGATGTAGAGAACATATATGTACCTGCTGTATTTTTGAACTACATTCGATGTAAACTGGAGCACCGATAAGTTTTTTCAGTTTCTCACCCTTCAACAAAGAAAGAAAACCAGATCACTAATGTATAAAGTAAGCAGATGGTCTCTCTTATGATCACCAACTGAAGGCTAAAAGGAAATGAAATAAGACACAAAGCGATAGCAATGGATATTGGTAATGGAAGCAATGAAAGCTAAGAAGTACCTGCACTGTGGTGATAGGCGCTGCACCAAGATGATCTTGAAAAAACTGCTTATCATCTCGAAGATCTACACAAGTCGCATATTGGTTGTCAAGAAATGCCCAAGCAAGTTAATAATGACATCTTTACAATGAAAGCATTAAATACGTATAATTAAGTTAGCACTATATATGAGAGAAGACAAATTCCAAAAGAAACTATATGAAAAATTGAGACTAGAGACAAAATTTTCAGAATAGAAATTCTACTTTTGTTATTGACTATCAGAAATGGAAATTCTAACGAGTCAATAAGAAAAGAACTTATGGAAACACCAGATCCACCATGGCAAATTACTCATGTTAGGTAGTAGCAATCTTCTGTCACTTTAAACTTCCTAATACTCTTCATAAATCAAGGTTTTTTCAAGATTTATCAACAGCCATTTAGTTTTTAAAACAATCATTACATTAGCCTTTTAGTTAAACAAGGAGGTAAAGGGAAAAATTAAGAAAGCATTCCATGAAATGGTTTGGTATATCTGAATCAATTCTTGATTAAAGTCATGAATTAGGTAATCTTCGAGGATGAACTTCCTTCTCTAAACCACTACTGAATAACAAGCAATCAAAGGAAAAAAAATAACAGCAATGACATTGGAATCCAAAATCTATTCCCCAACTTTCTAATAATGAAAGAAACATAGTATGAGTAAAAGACAGCAATTAGTATGATAATAAGATAAAACTTCACAGGATCACGGAACTACTATCATGCTGAAGGTTATCAGGTAGATAACATGGACATCAAACATCAAGAAGGTAAAGAAAGAATAAGAATCTAACCAAGTTTTGTTTCAACAAGAATAATTGGAACACCAGGAGCATAATGCCTCAACTCAGGAATCCACTGGAAAAGGAGGAAAAGAAAAAATTAGTCCAGAGTAGAGAGAAAAAAGAACAATAATAATAATAAGTATATACCAATCTTACTTTCTTGGCAACATTTCCATAGCTAGCCCTGCTTATGAGAGAGAATGCTAGCAGGAATACATCAACTCCTCGACAGCTTAAAGGTCTTAATCTACTGTAATCTTCTTGGCCTGTTCCAAAGTAATTGAAAAAAAAAAGGATAAAATGGTGAATAGAAAAAAGACATACCCTGCAGTGCCATGTCCAGCATCTTCTTGACTCTCTCTGCTGAAAAATCCTCAACCAGCATAAGTAAATCCTTTCCAATAGCTTCCTTAACTGAAAGGCCTGTCAACTTCATTTCCACCAACACCAGTATCCGAAGGGACTATAATTTCAACTTCTTCAACATCTATTTTGATCTCATCCTTTCCCTTCAAACTAGTCCCCCAGTTCATATGTAAAAACGCAATCTCTCACATTTTCATCAGCATATATCTTATTTTCAGGCAATACATCTGGCATCACTTCAGCTTTGTGGGGATCTGATACCGTTGACGAGCCAACATTCATTGCATCCTTAACTGCCATTTTAGACTCCCCTTCACATGTTTCACCCACAACAGCATCAGAAGGGGTTATAATTTCATCTTCATCTTGATTAGACCTAATCTTGTCCTTCCCTTTCGAATTAGTATCTAATGCAGCGGATGTCAGACTGAAATCTGTTACATTTTCACCAGCTTGGATATCATTTTCAGGCAATACATCTGGCATGGCTTCAGCTTTTTCAGGACGTGATTCGGATGACAAACCAAAGGTAGTAAAATCACTAACTGTGAGGTTAACCTCATCCTTTTCTTCCGAAATAGTATCCAATATAGCAGATCTCATATAAAAGAACTAAATTTCAATCACCAAAAGAGTATAAATTCATACATAGTCAAATGGAGACATTAAATAATTCGGCAAATAAATGCCAACACAAACGTAAACAAAATATAATGTCGTCGTCACTAGACGGTTCATATGCCCACAAGAAAATAATAAAAAATAAAAAAATAATAAATATCCTATGTTGTAAATCTAATCTTGTGAAAATTCATAATCATCACGATGGTGATTATCATACAGCTTATTAAGATTTTTAATGGCATTTTTTGACCCTATAGCTGATCATATTATGATTCTTTAACACGAGTGAGACTGCAATCTTCATGGGAACCTCATCATCCACCTAATAAAATTTAAAAAATTACACATTAGGCTTAACTACCTAAATATAAAAGAAAGAACGAAGGAAAAGATTAGTGCATAACATTACCTTTATGTTAAAATGATCATCTTCAAAACAAGCTATCATCCAATTAGCAATCCACACACCCGCGTCACTCCTACATATCGAGGAAGCTATATTAGAGTATTATATAATTGCATAAATTTCATATCAATAACTACTAATTATACGATCTTACGATCCAGCTTCGAGGGTCGGAAGGCCTTCTAGCTCTTCAAATTCAAATTGTGAAGAAATCAGATTTGGAGTGGTCTCAAAGTCATAGAATGAACGATCTTCCAATACCTCGTCCAAATAAATGGCCTGTTTATGACTATGTTAGATTTTTCTTTTTTAGTCATATATGTAGATAATTAACAAAAAAAAAGAAAATATAGTTACTAATTTCAAGGCTGTCCTCTTTCGCTTGAACTGTTTCCCAATGGGTAATGGGTCTAGCAAAATAATTTGTCTTTTAACACGATCAATCACTACGAGGTACCAGTGTTCATGACCTTCATCAGTAGTTTCAGATACAAGGATAAAGACCTAATCAAGAGAAAGTCATTTTAGTTATTAAAATTATTTTATGCCAATATTTGCTAATATGAATTTAAAATGAGATAAACTTACTCTTTTTAAGCAGTCAACTTTGCCCAAATAAACATATGTGATACAAAGCGATAGACGGTTGGGATCCAATTTTGTCTTCTCTGACAGCTACATTATTTCAGCCACTAGTTTATATGCGCAATACAAATAACAACTACCAATATTATTTTAGTATACACTCCTATTTACTGACCGCAAAAGTTGTGGGTAAAAACCAATAACCACTTTCTCTGGTCAACTCTATCCTCATCATATCTGCTACTAAGTCTAGCACAAGAGAAATGATTGACTTTTCTGGCATCAAGCTCCTGAATACATCTTTGTGAGCTGTAAACTCTGAAAATACTATATCCTCCTCGTAGCTGCCAAAGATAATTTAACATAAATAAAAATAGTTAAACAAATCAACAATACCGTTAACAAATAAAACTAATTGAGTTTACTTACTTATCCATCAAATGATTACCATAAAAGTATGTTGCAATTGCAAGTTCAGTTTCGTCCAAACCCATTGAAACTGTTGGTCTAAAACAGACTTGCACCCACTAAATATATTAAAAAAACTGTTATTAGTGAAATAATAATAATAATAATAATAATAATAATAATAANTTATTTAGTACTCACACTAGGTAGCTCTAATCCAGGAATATTGATTAGAGCAAGTGAATTTGTTCTCCTTTTTTTAGCAATGAACAGATCTATCTTGGCCTTCTCAATACAGCATAGCAACAATGGATTATTCGACGCACTACTTTGTTGGTTAAGAGTCTTAGAATTGGAACCAAAGACCTTAAACACCATTGGACTATTTGGGTCAATTGCTCAACAGAATTAACTAATGAGTCTAAAGTCACTCTGTTCTTCAATGATGGATTGGGTTCACTGTAACATTAGAACATTGCTTGCAGGGTCAAAATCTCATTTTATTCACTATGAAAAAACCAAAGTCCATTTAGCTTTTACATAAAAGAATACAAAAATATAATTAACATGAAGAATATGTACAACTAACTGAGAACAAAATTTCGAGATTCAGATCAATAGCACAAAAATTCATATCAATATGTACAACTATATCTATTAGCACATATAGGAAGGTAACAAACACAACAGAGATCACATAAAAGATGCTTTGAAAATTTAGCAGCCAAATTATTCCCAAATTGACAAAGGACCATACAATCAAATTAGTTCCAAAATCCAAACACAGTCTACCATCAACCTTAATCACAAGATCACCATCATAGTAGCCATAAACGCATAACATTAAATACCAGTAAAGATAAACAAATAATAGATATTAGAAATAGAGAATATTCAGCAAATCATGCATTGCAAAAACCAGGTTAAGACTACACCCTACAATCGACATAGTCAACTTATGGTCAAAAAACAAAAATTGCAGAGTCAAAATTCTTCAACTTGACCCCAAAAAATTTAAAAAAAAAAAAAAAACTACAGTTACTCTCAAATTATGCCCCCACCACTACTAAGCCCCAAACTATAGTAACACAGTTCGTCATCATCAGAATAAGCTTATGCATCAAAGCTAACCGATCAAACACAAAAACAACTTCAAAAAGGGGAAGAAAAAAAGGAGAAAAATTTGAGTCAACTATATACTTAAAAATCATAAAAACAGAGAAATTTTTTCTTTTTACTATTCCTTAAAAAAAGAAAAAAGGTGAAGGTACATGAGAACTAAGGAAAAATTTAAAAAAATTAATAAAAGAAGAAAGAAAGTACCTTTTGTTGAAAAAGAAGAATAAAGAGAGAATATTGTTGTTGTGCTAGAAGGTTTTCTTGGATTAGGAATGTTATTAAGAGTGGTGCTTGTTGTTTGAATGAAGAAGAAAGAGTTCGTGTTGATCACGAAAGATTGAAGGGAAGAGAAGTGAAGTGAAGTGAAGAGAAAGAGTTTTCGTAGAAGTAGAGAAATTTCATCCTTATACTCTTCTACTTCCTCCTCTATCGCCGGAAAAGTAGAGAGCAAAGGAAATCAACAGTGAGAGAAAATTTTTTTGGAAAATCAGTGAGAAAAAGGAACGAAAAAGAAAAGAAAAAGAGAAGAAAGAAAATTTAGCAGTGAGCAGTGAGCATTGGAAGCATCTTTTTTTTTTTCTAAAAGAATCAACATAATTTCTATTTTATTCTTTTAATCAAAGATGTGAATAAATATACTCATTATTAACAAATTATACAAGACCATTCAGAATAAATTTATAATACAAGAAAGCAAAAAAAAATAGTACGTACTTGTTCAAAATTTCAGTTGATTCTTGACAGATCTTCATGTTAGGAATAGAACTTGCCTCAACAGAAGTAGCTCGATTATTTCTTCGCGTTTTTACCATTGTAATTAGCTTGTAGTGTTATGTGTTTGAGAATAAAAATACATAACAATAATAAAAGAGAGTTGTTATTATATATCAATTTACGCTAAATCTATATTAAATGCAAATTCATTCTAATTATTGACAATCTAATTAGTTTATAATCAACAGAAATCACATCAATTATATTATTTATAAGTAAATTATATATTCCGTCAAAATTAATATTATATCTAAATCAATATTACAAATTTAAATGCTAGTATTACGTAGAGTTATAAGTTAAAATAAGTTAAAATAATAATATCTATTTTAAATCATGTTTTAATAAACAAAATAAATTTTCAGTAACTTAAAAATATTACATATTTATTGTCACGTTGAATAATAAATTTAAATAATAATATATATTATGAATAATTTTGACATAAAAATAATAAATTTACAATAATATATAATTTTGAAAATATTATATATTTATTATTAAATATTACGTATTTATTATCACATAGAATAAAGGGCATTTTAA
>NC_029789.2:120576152-120590502 GCF_000816755.2 Arachis ipaensis | reverse complement strand
TATAATTATATTATATGATATATATATATATATATATATATATATAAAACAATAAAATCTTTTAAAAAGATATTTTTCGATAATAAATAATAAACAAACAAAATTTTATTCTATATATAAAAACACTCCTCAACATATCATTAGCAAATTATATTCACATTATAATTCTAATTGTGTTACATATATGCTTGAGTGTTTGATATGGGTAAGCGAGAATCATCTGGATCCCCTCAACGTAGCGAGAACAAGAGAGACACAAGAAATGTTAGCATTAATGCTATTGATAACCAACTCTTAGATTATTCGTACTTGAACCATATACCTCACATACCCCAATTTTTGTATTCTATGTACCCCGATTTTTATACTGCTGCAGTATATTCTAACCAATATCTGACAACCATGCATCCATCACTATACAATATATTCCCACCATCATTTATTGTAGGTCCAACTGTCACAAATTTTTAGCCTCCTACTCTCTTATATCCTTTTCAATCTACTAATCCAAGAGATACAGATGAAATTCTTAAACTGTTAAAGTCTACACAACATCATCAGTCTGACTCTGGTACAAATAAAAAGGCATCAAAACAGATAAGTGTACGCGATAAGAAGATATCTACGGCCAAGAGAAGAATTGTCTGGAATTCACATTTGTCTGAAAATAAGGTTGGTGTGAAGGCTGCCTCCATTAAAGACAACTTTTTAAAAAATAAAAAAACTCCACCAGAGACCTCACACAAATCTCTAACTGAGGAGCAAAAGGCACTCTTAAAAAAGAGTACACCAAGTGGATATTCTATTAGCATGCCTACCCTAAACCAGAAAAAGATCGAGCACAATAAACGGAGAATTGAATGGCCATCTGTAAGTTCTCATATCACAAGCATTCGCATGAATCCTCTATGGTTACATAACTTAGTGATCTCACCTTTTTTTTTGCAGTGGATCCCGATTTTATTTAAGCCTCCTGCATACATGGATTTGGATGACTTAGATATTAAAATGGCAACCTATGTGCTTGCACCAAATAAAAGAAGGTTAAATATCTCATTATCTATCTATTAAAAATTTAAAAAATAGTTCAATATTAATGTGATTCGTATTTGTAGTGATGAAGTATTGGCGACAACAAACAAATTTAGCGGAACTCGTGACAATTTCAAGTCATTAATTCCCAAGGAGTGGGTACATGGGGATGTAAGTGCATAATTAAACTGCTATCTCTAGCATACTTTAATTCCTAATATATTTATTATTTACCACATAGGTGTTGGATTTGGTGGCTACTATGCTAACCATGCAAGAGAAAGAAATAGGATGTCAAACACACTGGTATTTGCCAGCTGTGTTTTCGGTACGCAATGTCTTTTTCAGGCTTGTTACCGTTTTTATTTATTTTATCTTATTACTTAATTGGTGTCACTGACTTAGCCCCTAACTATTAAATTCAGCAATGCATACTGCAATGTGATACCAAAATTGAAGTTCTGTTGAAATATTATCAAAAAAAATTTATGGAAAAAGTTGATGAAGGTCTAAAAAAGATATATGATTTATTGTATTTTTAATTTTTTTTTATTATTTAATGGCATTTATCTTTATGAACTGATCTATACCTTTTATTTTTTTAAAAAAAATTGTATCTAGTAATATTCTAATACGTGAAAGTTGGTACTAGATTTTTTTACCTGTCAACGAGAACAACACACATTGGTATCTAGTTGTTTTTTTTTGTGCAATCATCAAACAATTCTGCTAGACTCCCTACCGATTGCTACAGATAAATAACAAAAGAGATCGAGTATAGTAAAGCTGGTAAATTAACTTTCTCCATTTTCACTTTTATGACATTTTTTTTAGGTTTCAAATATCGTCCTTTATTTAATTTTTTTCCTATATAAATAGGCAAAATATCTGGAAGATATACTCAAGTATGACTCGTTCTATGAATACAACACTTCGTTCAGGCCAAGGATACTTGATTTTGCATTTGTGGATATGCTAGAAACAGGAGAACAAGCTCCTGGCTCGTAAGGAATATCTGTATTTGTGTTTTTCTCTTTCAAATTTTTATCTGCATAAGCTCGCCGCGTCTTATTTAACACAGTAATGATTGTGGGGTATGGGTGGCAACCTAGATAAAAAACTACAGAAAGACGTATAGTTATACAATAAATGTAATTTTCTTTAGCTAAAAAAAAGTACTTCAATTGCTAATGTCTATGGTTTTGTTGGTAACCTAAACTATTTATATTTTTCAGGATAATGATGGTACAAGGATGCAACTTGCGTTGGATTTGATTCTAAGGCCTCACAACTTGATGCTGCGTAATGTCATTGAATCTGCTACCAGGAATTACAATAAGTATAAACAAAAGGTGTCAAACAAAAATTAAATAATCATAATTATCATGTAGTCATGTTTAGTTTATATTAACTACTAAGACTTGTTAGTTTCATCTCTTTTACTTAAAAAATTATTATGCACTATATTTTTTATGGACTCTTGTTGAAAATTAATGTTTCTGTCTTTCGTTCGATTTTAGTTGAATTTAGGTAAAGCTTAATTTTCACTCTAGCATTTAGATTCCTTGAACCACTTCTGTGTTGTAAGCTTAATTGAAAATTTGATACTAAAATATATTAAGTATTTTAAAATAAAAACAACATGAAAGAATGGTTATAATCTATCTTCTGAAAATCGGTTCAGACCGGCCGTTGAATCGATTGAACCATGAACCGCTACAAAAAACAAATCGTACAAATGTTAAAACCCCAAATTTCAAAAACCGCAATTGAACTGTCGAACCGGCTAAGAACTGGTCGGTCGAACCGAACCGTCACCTGGCCGAATTTTTGGAATAAGGGAAAAACACAAAGTTCTAAGAACGGTTTGAACTGACTGGTCGAACCGGTCAAATCATGAACCGAGGGAAAAAGCGGTTCGGACCAAGATTCTAAAAATTGGTTCGAACCGGTCAGTCGAACTGTGAAACGGTATAAAAAATGAATCGGTCATATATCAAAACCAATGTTCTAAAAACCGGTTCGAACCGATCAAACCGGGAACCATTAGCAAATACGGTTCGGACAGAAGGCAAAATCGCCAAATTCAAGAACCAAAATTGAACCGTCAAACCGGCCGGGAACCGGTCGGTCGAACCGAACCGTGACCCGGTCAGTTTTCTAAATTTTTCCCAAAACGCTATGTTTTGCGTTTGCATGCTGAAAGGAACCCTACCCAATTAGTCACCCACCCATTCACTCCTATGGCCGTCTCCTCTCGAGCCTCCAGCCCTCCACTCTAACTTCTTGCTCTCAGTTTTCATGTCTCCAGTCTCCACCGCGAGCTTCCGGCGCCACTTCCATCCAGCCACCGCCGCCATTGTAACTTCTGTGGAGCGAACGTCAGCCAACTCTGTTCGGGCAGCAACTCTCCGTCACGGTCAGCCGTCGAAATCGTAGCCACCGCCAGCTCCACTTGCCGTCGCGCAGTGTCTTCCCGCCACCACCAGCTCTGTTCGACCCTTCCACCCCTTCAGTCATTGTCTTGCCTGTTGCCAGCCACTGTCCCTGTCGCCGCCAGCTCTGCATTCTTCCCTGTCTTCCACTAACCCTAGGTATAAATTTTCTTCACAGTTTGTTGTGCAGTGTTTGTCGCTATAACTTTGCATTCACCAAAACTTCCCAACCAACAGTGTCACACTGTCACATACATATTCTATTGTCTCTCAGTCTCTTTTTTCTTAAGTGAAATCTCAAAATTGTTGGAAGTTTTTGTAAAATTGGAACAAAGAGAAGAGTAAATATTGAATATACAAGAGGGGTTATTGAGTTGCACTTTGAATTTTAGGGTGAATTGCAGAATTTAGGGTAGATGTCTAAGGTAACAAACTAGAAAAAGGTTTGCAGAAGAGTAAGAGCAACACACCAAAATTAAATTTATTCTAAAGCTTTTGCTTTCAAGTTTCAAAGTATTTATGGCTCACCTATAGAGGGACCTGTAGTTTGAACTCTTAGAGTTTACACTAATAAGAAAACAATTAATAGTTGAATATGTATCACCCGTTTCTAATACGCATTAGTTGTATAATGGTTTACTGCAGGATATACACATTGAATATGTATCACCCGCTTCTGCGTCTGTTTTTTGGACAACCCTTGTTCTGCCCTTTTTGGTCAACTCTTGTTCGAGCTGCTTAGCCCTCTGTTCAATTCTCTACGCCGCGTGTTCGAGCCTCTGTTCAGCCTCTGTTTCGCGGCCTTTTAGCCACCGTTCCGCCATTGTCTGCCTCCATTCAGTGATCTCTGTCGCGATTTAAAGCTCCTCCCTTTCCTTGTACTGTTTGAATTTCAGAACTGCTCCATCCTAGGGTGATTTTTTTTTCTTCTTCCTATTCTTTCTTGTATTACTTATTCAGTTATTGTTTTTTTATTGTTATTTTCATGGTTAGTATGTTTTCTAGTTCTTATTTTGTTGTTAGTTTGCTGTAGTTTAAAATGTTAATTGTTCTTGTTATTTTGATTTTCAGTTTTAATTGATCTTATTAACTTGTTAATTTGAGAAATTATTGTTTTGGTGTTGTTCTCTACCTTTTGATTGTTATATTGTGTTTTGCTGTGGTTGATTTAATAAATTAGTCATTGAGTGGAAGATAAAAACTTGCCATGGTAAAATTGCTCCTGCCATGTTAAAACTGCTCCTATTGGTTTAGTATGGCTCAATCCATGCTTCCAAAGAGATTCTACCACCATGCTTGGACCTTCTCTCTGAGGTTGGTCCTGTGATGATTAAGGATGTAAATCTTGTGACCCACTTTAGGAATTAATTTTTTAGTTTCTTTTTTAAATTGGGTATCAAAATTTTGTTTGTTGATCCTAGTAATTTTGTTTGTTGATGTGTGAATATATTCTTTCATATTCCTCACTAAGTCGTAGTGATCTGTATGCCTTTGATCCCATAGCCTTTGTATTGTTGCATATTGGTAAATAGAAGGTATCAAATTTTGTGACATAGCTATTATGTTGCTGATCTAGAAAATTGGTTGCTTTATTATATTCCCTAGAAACAATACAACTATACAACTACTAAACCTATAAACCAACCAACATATTTAAGGATATCCTTCAATGGTGCCATTGTGAGAATGGTTGAATTCTTGTCTTCTCTCTCTGGAAAACTTAATTTGTACAATTTGTAGAGTTGAAGTTCAACAAAAGCTAGAAAAAGTTGCCATAAACAAGAATAAGAAGAGAAAAAGATGATACTTTTATTTTCAAAATAAATAACTTGAGTGGTTTATACACTCTACTGTACAAATGTTATCCTCAATTATCAATACAACCTAAGATATTATCATATTGCAAGCTCAAAATTGCTTCACCAAAATTAATAATGAATGAAAGAATGATTAGAGAGAACTCAATAAAGGAAACCTCAAGCAGGAAGATCATTCTAACATTACAATGCACCCTTGAATTCTTCCAATTTGCCCTCGAACTGCAGGAAGATCAAAGAGTTCTAGCAGCAGTCCCACTGCTTCCTTCCTCTCTTCTGCATCTCTTGTTAGAGACTTCACCACTAGTGATAAAAACTCGGTTTCTGCCATCTTCTCCTGCATAATACTATTATATAAGATAACTAAGTAATTAACAACAACAAATACAGTCAATTTCACAAGAAATATTGCCTTATTTTTAGAATTCTACCTTTGTCTCATCTTTGCCCAAAGCCGTATTCGTAACAATTGAATGATGTTAAGAAATTCAGAAGGAAATTGAATTGAACCTGTTGAGAAAATGCAAGGGATGACTAAGAAATTTGAGAAAACACCTAGAAGTTGAGCTTAGACTTCCACATGTTAAAAGCTGAGAACTTTTTGAGATATCCAAACCAACAAGCAAAGAATAAGACCACCTCACTTCTTAATTCTTCTTATTCTCACTATTGAAGTTGATACAGAACGTAAAACAAGGGGTTGAAATTTGAGGTATGTATTATAATAAGAACAAGTCATTGTTTGATAGGAACTACCCATTAAATGTAGGATTGTATTATATGGTTGTCTTGTTATAATCTTCATGGACCTCACGCTGATGAATTAAAAGTATACCAAAAACATACTCTTATGGAACTGATATAGTTCTGTTCCTTTATGTATTAGTGTAATCACAAGTTACTCTCCCATCATTCTTTGTACCCAGCAAGGTTCTTACTTCTACCTGTGTTCCTTTTGTGGGTCTTATCTTTTCATTTGGGTTGCCTAAAAATACTTCCTTTTAATGTGATTTGATCTGGGTTTTAGTGGATCCTTGTGGATGAAGCTGCCTTTTGATATCTATCATATGCTAACATAACTACATAAGTGCAAATGCTTTCAATATTGATGCTTTGATTTGAAAATTTCTACTTTGCTTCAGCATTATTGCTCTTTGCCTACTTGAAGATTGTTGATCTCCTTGCTTTCTTTATATATAAATAATGTATTTTGATTAGTTTTCTCCCCAGTTTATTGATTTTGATCCCCTTGTCTGTTTTTGATTTTGCATCTGGAATCAGGAGTACATATTTAAATTATTAGTCTCTAAAATTTGAACTATTAGTCTCTAAAATTTGAGTTAGGTAATTTAGTATTTTTAATGATGTTTAGGATAAAATAATTTTTTATGATACATATGTAAAATTTTAAAGTTAAAAAATAAAAGAGTTTATTTATTATATTTATGTTTATTATGAATTTTTTATTTATAAATTATTTTATTTTAAAATATTTTATAAAATTTTAAAGAATTTAAGAAAATAAATTATTCTTCGTTATAAACATGTTTATTATAATTTTTTTAAGTTTTAAAAACTGTTTTAACATTCTTATGCACTAATAGCTCTTAGGTTTCATAGAATTTGATTGACCAATAATTTTAATAAAAAAAAAAATTTAGTTCATTTTGCCTATTCCATTCTCCTAGAATTTAGTTAGTACCTAACATGTTAAAATTTTAAGTTCAGTCATGGAGAATGATGGCAAAGAGTCGTATAAAGGAAGGTGATCAATCTGAGGTTTTAAGTGTTGAGTATAAGTACAGTTCTAATGAAAGTGATGATATGGTGGATGTAACTGTAGATGAAGCAGAGGCAGATATAATTAATACTGATGGTTGTGAAAAGTTGATAACTGATTTGACCATCGAAGACATATGGGGACTGGTATTTGATACAGAATCTCAAGTTTGTGAATTTTATGTCAAATATGCCAAGTGCTATGGATTTGCGTCCCGGAAAGACTTGAATGCAGTGGATGCTAATGGCAACATTAATACAAGAAAGTTGGTTTGTAATAAAGCAGGAGAAAGAAATTGGAAGCACCTTAAAATGGACAATCGGCAAAGGGAGCATAGGGCAATTACTCGTGTCAACTGCAGGGCGAGGATTCGGTTCATTTGTCACTATAGAACGGGTAAGTGGAAAGTCAGTGTCTTTGAGAGTGAACACAATCATCCACTGTATCTACCTAAGTACAGACATCTTATTGCCGCGAATCGTAGGCTTGATGAGGCCGATAAAACACAAGCAGACAGCTTGCGAGCATGTGGTGTTAAAACTTGCCACATAATGGGTTACATGGTTTCCCAAAAAGGTGGATATGATAAAGTGGGTTTTACCAGCAAAGACTTACATAACCACATTAGTAAGACTAGGCGTGGCAAAGTGAAAGACGGTGATGCATTTGCTGCGTTGGCCTATCTATTTTCTAAAGCAGACAATGACCCATTATTTCTAGGAAAGTTCACCTTAAAGGATTGTAGGTTGGATAATTTGGTGTGGACTAATGGAAAAAGCGTTGTTGATTACGAATGTTTTGGCGATGTACTGGCTTTTGACACCACTTACAAGAAAAATGTATACAACAAGCCCTTAGTTATATTTTCAGGGACCAACCACCATAGCCAGACAATTATCTTTGGATGCACTCTGCTCTCAGATGAAAGGTCCGAAACTTTCAAGTGGGCACTGAAGGAATTTTCAGAAATCATGTCAGGAAAACTACCCAGAGGCGTTGTGACAGACGGAGACCGTGCTATGAGAAGGCTATCTTAGAAGTATTTTCTGGTATACCACACAACCTTTGTGTATTGCATCTCCATCGTAATGCGGTACAGAATATAAAAAACAAGCATTTTTGGGACAATTTTAATGTATTGTATGGACAGTTTACCGTACAAATATTTGAATAGAGATGGAACGAAATCATATCCAAATACGGACTTGCCGAGAATGAATGGGTCCAGGGCATTTATAATGATAGAATGAAGTGGGCTACCGCATATTTGAGGGAGCACTTCTTTGGCCACATAAGAACTACATCACAGTGTGAGAGAATTCATTCATTATTGAAGAACTATGTTGACAGTAAAACCAGTCTCCTTGAATTCATGCATAAATTTAGTGAATTACTAAGGCATTACCGAAACAACCATCTTACTGCTGACTTTGAAACCTTTTATAAGTTTTTTGTTTTGACTACGTGCTTTGAAAGTTTTGAGAAACAAGCTGCTGAACTTTATATTAGAAATATTTTTGAACTTGTGAAAGATGAGATAGAAGCAGCAGGTGCCTTAAATGTGACTGAATGCCTAAACAGTGGAGACATTGTTGAGTACAACACGAGTGAGTATTTTAATCAGCAATGGGAATTTAAAGTATCTTACAATAAAGACAAGGACCTGTTTGCGTATGAGTGCAGGCTATTTGAGACTCGTGGATTACCGTGTTCCCACATCTTTGGGGTCTTGAAGCATCGCAATGCAAAATGCGTCTCTACATCTCTTATCCTGAAAAGATGGACAAGAAATGCAAAAAGTGATTTTATATGCTCAATTGGTGAGCAAGACACCGCTGATAATATAGTGCCCACACTTAGATGCGGTGCAATGGCATCTATTTGTTGGAAGCTTTGTGATATTTCTTCCAAAAATTCAGCCAACTATAGGGAAGACTCAGGTGAGTTACTTAAGCTAATTTCGAAGGTGCAAAATAAAGGTGATGCACAAGCGAGGCTTTCCCCACGTCAGCGCTAATAGGTGATCCAGCTGTTGTGAAGTCAAAAGGGGCTCCAAGAAAGGTTCCAAAAGGCTAAAAGAGGCGAAGATGTTCGCATTGTAAGTCAAGCAGGCATTTCGTTAGGACATGTCCATTACTCGCCAAGGAGGACTCTCCCGCCGAATACTCAAATGCTGAAGATGAACCAATGGTATTAATATAATGCCTTGCTTAATTAGTTACTTTATGCTTACCTATTATTTTAGTGTCTTTCGCAGAACTATTAAATAATGCTATATTTTGAGCAATTTTTAAAATTTTTTTTAGCAGGTTGAAGAATGTGATGCCAATAAACAGACTCTCTCTCAGAACACAAAATCAGTAGAAAACACACTCGTGCACAATAACAATAATTTTAAAGTAAGTACTTGTCCATGTTATACCATCTATCAAGTTTATTGTCATTTCAATTCAAATTTTCAACATATTATTCTCATAGTGCTTATATTATTTCTTATTATTCTATTACAAAAAATTCAAGGGTTGTGGAAGCAAGAAGTCTGTATCTAAATTGACAGAGACACCGAAGATTAGAGCAAATGGCAAAAAAAGTCGACAGAAGGTAACATTTCGCATATCTAATAATTTATATTAGATAATTCAAGAAGGAAAATTAAAGTCTTAATTTGAATTTAAATTATATTAATCCAATACCATAAGTGTAACTGAGAGTTCAAGGGTGAGTGAGGCCAACACTTTGAGAAAATTCTTACTCGACTCTAGCTTGTCTGACTAGTTTCTTTATTTATTTATTTTTTAAATTTTGTATCGTAATTATTTAAAATTTATGATTTATATTTAGACCGAAGAAATTACTCTAACTCAAGAGATATTAAAAGATAAGACCAACACATCAGGAATAGAAGTGACCGAAGTTCCAGATGCAGCCACAACCAAGATACCAGGATTGCCATAATATCCTATGAATCATTATCCAGTGGTCCTTCCTTATCAACCTTATGGTGGAGTCCTCCCTATTCCTTTTCATCCTGTTCCAAATGGCATGGCGTACTTCAACCAATATCCTTCTACTGCCGGAATTACATCATATCCTCAGTTTTCTCATGTCTCATGGTATTCTAGTGGACCCAGTGATAGCAATACATGGGCTGGACTTTTGAATGATGTCATCAACAACAAAAAGCCATAGAGTTATAATCTATATATTATATTTTTAATTTAGGCATGTTAAAATTGTTGATTATATCTTCCTTTCAAGTGCTTGTGCTATCAATTTATAAAAATTAGGACTGGTTTCACAGGATTAGATTTACAACATAGGATATTTTTTATTATTTTTGTTTTTATTATTTTCTTGTGGGCATATGAACCGTCTAGTGACATACGACATTATATTTTGTTTACGTTTGTGTTGGTAGTCTCTATTTGACTATGTATGAATTTATACTCTTTTGGTGATTGAAATTTAGTTCTTTTATACTCTTTTATACTCTTTTAGTTCAGTGGCATCGTCTTTCTTGAAAGCATATTTCTCTTGTGGGGATGACCCTACTCTTTTATAATCATGAGAGTCCATCTATTCTGAAGTTATCCTTGAGGCTTCAAGTTCTTTCACTGTGCTGTGCTGGATCTAAGGCTATCAATGATCCAAAAGGTTAGTTAATATGATCTTGATATCTTGAGCAGAAACTGTTGTAATTATCATTATTGTTATTGTTGTTGTTGTTATTATTATTCTCATCATCAATGCTTTTTATAGGAAAACTCTAGTTACTAATGCTTTTTATATGAAAACTCTATTCCCCCTTATGAAAAGTGCCCGTCTTTTTGAGATTTTGGGTTGTTTGGTTATGAAAATTATATCTGAGGTCATTTGAAAGATTAAATTTGTTAAACTGTTAGTTGGGATATTTTTAAGCTGTTCTTTTTTCTTGGTATCTATAGGGCATGAGAGTCATGGAGTTCATCTCTGTCACAAATGTCGATGGCCTTTCCCGAATCCACATCCAAGTGCCAAGCACAGGCGTGCTCACAAGAAGATCTGTGGAACCATTGAAGGTTACAAGCTGTGTTCCTCCGAGGAATAATCTCGCTCAAACGGCTCAGATGATGGACATGGTTCTAATGATGATAAAAAAATCCCCAAGTGATTTTTTTTTCTTTTTTCAGAGTGTAAATATGCAGTGTCTAATGTAATGTGTTGATTTGGTGAGAATATATGATTTTTTATGTATAAATGGTCTTTGATATTAGTGCTATGTTCTAAAATGGCTAGGTTGTTTTATGTTTGTGCTGATATTCTATTTATTAGGTTATGTCAGGTCCAGAGGTCTTGAATATAGGCAACAAGGAGAAGGATGATAGTGAAATTGGAGATAAAATAAATAGATCAGAAGATGAGGTATTTTTAGATGCAGTTGCAGACTTTTCAGATAGTCAAGGAGTTAAGGAATCTCTGTAGGAAGGTAGTTTGGACTCAAGTACCAGTGTGGAACGGGACGGCAAAGATGATCCAAAATTTTCAGGGTCTTCCAAGGACAATAATTTTTTATGGTAAGAACTAAGATGATAGGTTTAAATCACATGTTCTCTTAATTTTACAGCTCAGTAAAATACTTGTGCCTGAAAATTTGAAAATTAGAGGAAACTTATTCTTTAGGTTGTGAATGATTATATAGATTGTAAGATTAGTGGAGATATATACTCAAGAAAATTCAGAATATATTTATAAAGAATAATTTATTCTCTCTTTGGACATCTGTAAGAACTAAATGCAAAAATTAATATATACTTATGATTTATGATGATAATTAATAAAGCAAAACAACTAAGGACAAAATGAGACATTAGAAGAACAAAATCTGTGTAAAAATTCCTAGATGATATATTGAATAACGGAATAAAACCAGCTTGCTATTTATAGGAGATATACTAGTTCAGGCTTTTTCTATTTGTTCTAAGGCTTCTATTTTAGGAGCTTCCTTAACACTGAGATTACTAATATTTGGTAGTTGAAGAGTACATAGAAGAAGGCAGAAGTTTGCAATACTTATTATAGCCATGGATTTGCAACAAGAGTAAAAAAAAATTGCTGATGTATCAGAGAGTGAAAGGAATTGTAGGTCAAATATCCTGTTTATTTTTGAAGGTATCAGAGAGTGAAAGGAATTGAAGAGAGAGAACAAAGAGAGTGAAGGAATGCTGTTTTTTATGAGAATGAAAACTACTAGATACAAGTTGGTGAGTGTGTATTTATACAAGGATTAGTGTCTAACAAACTAAACAAATGTATAGCTACTTCTTAACAGTATAGTGACAACTATCATAACCTCTAACTAACTTTCTCTAACTTGACTAATATCTCTAACATGCTCCTTCAGACTGAGGCTAGTAGAAGCTTTTGCTAAAAAAAGATAGGGATTTTTTTTATGATAATGATCTTGACCTTCTTGGGCATGTAAGCCTAAAGATTATTCAACTTAATCTCACTGTATTTTTGTTTGCAGATTCTAAAGTGATCTCACAATTCAAAAGTTCAATTTTCATGTGCTCTAGGCATGGAGGCTGTGGTGTGAAGAGAGGCCATTGGAGCTTATAGATGAATCATTAACTGACTCAGTTGCTGTAGCAGAATCTGAAGTGCTAAGATGCATTCACATAGGGCTTTTATGTGTACAAGAGAGACCAGAGAATAGGCCAGACATGTCAGCCATAGTTCTAATGCTGAATGGTGAGAAACCATTACCAAGGCCAAGGGACCTGCTTTTTATCCACATCAGTTTGGCTTTTCATCAAGGAATTGTGCAGTAAATTCAGCTAATGAAATTTTTGACATTGTTAGATGCTAGATAGTTTATTTTAGAGTTTAACATACTTTAAGGCAAAAGAAAAACGTTCACTCTAAATGTATATATCATTACAACATGTTCTTACTTATAATTATACATGTTCTTATAATTATACCTATGCATATACCTATACCTCATTGAGTGCACTTTCTTGTCTATTATATAGTTTCATTTCTATTTAGATTCAGGATCCACCAAAGGGATATTTTTCTTACGCTTCCTTCTTTTACTTTGTTCCTTCCTCTGAATTTATTTTTGGGTATTTTTCATATTTTTGTGTGCACTTCTTTTCAACTTCAACCCCATTCATAGAGTATAAATAGGCATGACTCATAACCAAAAAATATCAACGCTCAACACCATCCCTGAATCATAGTTACAAGTACTCCTATTCAAGCACTTCACAGTAGTACCAAATTCCATTTGAAGTATTTTGCTACTGTTATGAGAAATGTCATTTATTGTAAGTTGAATTGGCCAATTATCAATATCATCCTTGAGCTTAATGTTGAGATCCTTCAGAATAAATTTTTAATCAAATTCTAACGCGCATGGACCTGAGTAACCGTGAGTTCATTGTTGCTTAATGTAGAATGGTCACCAATCACATCTCTCTCAATAAAGAACCCTGGCTTCTTTGGCTGAGGTAGTTCCCATTCACTACTCAGCATCATAAGCACATATAACATGCTTGGTCGATCTTCTGGATTTTGTTGCACACATAGTAAACCGACATGAATTGTTCTTATGACTTCTGGCAAATTAATTGAGTCTCTGATCGATGCATCAACTATTTCTAAGCACTTGTTGCTACGTGATTAGAAATGTAAATAAATATTAGGGACAAATGAAAAATTAATTCTTACATCGGCAAGAAGATTAAAGTAATGGTCAATATCGATGAATCCTTTATTTCGCTTCCCACTAAATATTTCTAATATTAGTACACCAAAGCTATAGACATCAGATTTTGTTGAGTACAGCCCACCAACTATGTACTCTGGTGATAGATAGCCGCTACACAAAACATCAACATACAATTTCAAATCAAGAAAAAACGATCTTATTCATTCCTATCAACATGTCATATAAATGCTTACTTAGCCACTTACTAAGTTCCAACAATATGTCTTGTATTTGCTTCGCTTTCATTTCCTACAAAGCTTCTTGCTGTTCCAAAGTCCGAGATTTTAGGATCCAATTCATCATCTAACAAAACATTCCTAGCCTTGAGATCTCTATGAACTATTCTATTTCTTGAATCTTGATGAAGATAAAGAAGACCTTTGGCAATCCCATTGATGATACGAAAACGCTTTGGCCAATCTAGTAGCTTTCCCTTCTCACAATCTATTTTAAAGAAAATGAGTTGGACTAATATTCTAATGAGGCTTTAAGAGTTGCATAATCATTCTTAAATGAAAAGAAGAGTATGGTT
>NC_029789.2:120572336-120576119 GCF_000816755.2 Arachis ipaensis | reverse complement strand
GAAGAAGTCCAAGCTTTTGTTGCTCATAAATTCATAAATCAACAATCTTTCTCCAGCTTGAATGCAGCACCTAGTAGCCTTACAAATCCCTAAAGCATATTTAGTACTATGATCGTGACTTCACTAGTATTTTAAGGCACAAAAAATAAAATTATTTCTATGCCATTGAAGAAATATTAAACCAAATATAAGATTGATAATGACAATCAACAAAGAATTAAATAGCAAGTATTTCCTTCTTTTATCGCTGTCTTAGTTCCTTAAAACTCTCTGGTTTGCTCATCAATTTTACAGTGATAAACTAAAAGTCATTAAGAGAGACAAAAATCTGTTTAGTCAAGAAGGTAAAAACAATACAAATTTAAGCTAGATAAGTAACAAGGATCAAATTCTTTGTAACATTACATGCATATTTAAACCAACTGCCTATTTCTGCTATTGACTACTAGGAAAGAGTTAAAACAGTACTATTAATTTGGTTTCAATTTTCAAAAGGAATGCAGCTCTTCAATTTTCTTTTGAGTTTTATAAAAATGATTTGTAACATGCTCTATGAATTATAATTAGCCAAACTTCAAAGATTTAGAGTTGTATTACTAATTATGATATAAATGAAACACTCATATATGAAATAACATCAAATAGCGTGCTATGGTGAATCATAATAGATGCAGTGAAAAATCAAGAATCAAAAATCAAAGAACAGAATCAACTCAAGTACAGAACAGGAAAAAATAGAAGCATTAAAAAATTATAACAAAAATCAAGAATCAAGAATAGCAACCAAGAGAATACCAGAGAACTGCAGAAAATATGCCAACCAAGAATCAAGAAATTTAAAAATCATAACTAAAATCAAGTACTACAATACTTAGGAACAAAGCATAATTAAATCAAGAACAGAACAGAAAAACAAATAGAAGTAGTGAAAAATCAGACCAAAACAAATCAAGAATCAACCTGAGTCAGAGGCTCCATTCTTGATGATGCAGACAGAGAGTGGCAGAGTGCAGGGAGGAGTCGAGGAAGACGCGGTGGCTGCCAGAAAGGGAGAGGCGCTGGACGACGGCGGATGGACGGGGCTCGACGATGGAGGGCGAAGGGGCATTCAAAGAACTTGCATAGAGGAGAAAGACGCAGCATTTGCCCAGTTGAGTGATTTAGCCTTCCTTCTCCTTTAGGTTCCTTTCCGGGGGTGGCTAGCTACCGAGATCAATGCAGTCAATTATTGCTAGGGTTTTGCCATTTTGGTGAGCTTCCGAGGGGAGGAAAAGTGTTGAATCCTTCTCCACGAATCAGATCCCAAAGTATGAACCCTAGAGTCGAACCCCGAGGTAACGGCGGAAAAGCGTTGATCTTCCAACGACGGCAAGTTTCTGAACTTTCCGATGGACGGATTCCAGAGAAGGAGATTTCTGGAAATGGTTAAGAGACAGAGAGAGAGGATAGGAAAGGAGAGAAGAAGATGAAGAAGACTGAAACCTTCATAGGCGTGAACGAGATGGTTTATAAACTCAGATGAAGAACAAATTTGGTTTTTTATTTTTTTTAATATGTTTAACACAGATGAAGAACAATTTTGATTTTTTATTTTTTAATATGTTTTTGTTTTGTTGTTTCAATTATTTGAAACTATAAAATTAGGATTAATTGAATTCTAAAATTTGATTAATTTAAAAGGGTATTTTTATCTAATCAAATAAAGGAAGGATGTTTAAGTCTTTTTATAAAATTAATAAATAAATGTTTTTTTATTTTTATTTAATTAAAAGGGTGTTTTAGTAAAAGTGGTGATATACTATATATTTAAAAAATAAAAAATTAAATGTTGATGTGAAAAATAAATTTCACATGTCTTATTGTTATTTGTCCATATTTTAAACGTATCAGTACGTATGAATTTATCATCGTACCATAGCAATCACCCATTTTTATATAAATCGAATTGATTAAATTCAATTTAAGAAAACACGTACTAAATCAAAGCAACAGGATTTGATTTACATGCATACTGAGTTCCCTAGTAAATTGAACGAAATCACTTCAATTTTAATATCATAGTAAATTGAATTGAAGAAATTCGATTTAGCCACGTGAAGCAGCCCATGGTAAATCAAAGCCAATGAGTTTTGATGGTTTTAGTAAATCGAAACCCATAGATTCGATTTACATGCAATTGGTCCTTCTACTAAATCGAACTCAATGGCTTCGATTTAGGGTAAAACTTATTATGTATACAAATTAAATTCATTTCATTCGAACTACAAAACACACAAACCCCACACCTAACTCCACCACGCAGATCCAAAAATCTTGGAAAACAACCTAAGAAAAATTGAATCTGTACACATGGAGGACGATCTGAATCATCTATATCGGCTAGATGGAGTCGTGCATATTGCTGGCGCCGTCCACCTTGAAGTTAGTGAAAGAATTTTTTTACACGAATTAGTGATTTTACATATGTTAACATAGTTCGCGTGGTAAGAGCTTATAGTCGTTAATTACAGATCATGAAAAAAATTTTTACTATATGTGCATGTTAGAAGTAGTAAGCTATTAGGTGGTTAAATTTTGATAACTTGAAATGGTACATAAGAAGGTTACCTAGGATTATAGGATATGTTAGAATTTTGAATTTATTAGCCTTATATTCAACGAGACTTGGTTTATGACTAGGGTTAACTATAAATTTTTTGAGTTAGTTGAAAGAATAAATATAAATATTTTTTGGATTTGTGATGCACTTAGGGCAGTTTCGTTTTAGCATTTACTATTTAGTGTTTTGTGTTGGGTCCTATGAAAAATTTGTTGGCCGATATTGTAAATAATTTTTTAAAGTTACAGCTTGCAATGTTTATGATTTTCAGAATTTTATGCATTGAACACTGTTTTGTCATGATTGTGATAAGAAATTTTCTGTCATTGTCCAGTCCCATCGATGCATCACCAGTATGAGACGGCAACACGCGATGATGTCATGAGGATTGAGGATTTCGATTCGAATCTCTAGAACTATAGATACCACATCCACAAGTTTCGCCAACGGTTCTGGAGTCCTCACCTCGAAAAACTGACGATGACAATGGAATAGAACTTGTAAATCTTTGTCACTGTTAATAACGAATGAATCATACTTTGCATAATCGCGTAACACGGAAATCAGGATTTTATAGAACAACTTCTCCACCTGTTTGACGCCATACAGGCCTAGTTTCTGGAGTATAGTATTTTTAAATTCAGTAAAACTCGTTGAAGGTTTGAGAGTCTTTATCAGTAAACTTAATTCTTGATCGCGTTTTTTTCTTAATGGACCCTCTATAGTGCACTAGAGCTAAAAAAACTCTCATCACTAGTCATTGTGAATCTCACTATGGTAAAACATTCACGTTGAGCTCGTATTTATATACGTTAGTACTCTATAAATTAAATTAAATGTCTTCGATTTAATCATATAGTACAATAAATAGTAAATCGAAGCTAATAGTATCGATTTACCCTAAACCCTATGAATCATTGTAAATCGGCTTCAATGGACTCAATTTATCTAACTGGTGTAAATTGAATTCACTTGTTTCAATTTAATGGGTGTATATAATTCGAATCTATTAGTTTTGATTTACATGTGAATAAGAATTTGTATGTAAATCGACTCCTATTGCTTTGATTTAGTACGTGTTTTATTAAATCGAATTTATATAAAAATACAAATTGGATTGAGATAGCCTTTTACAGATTGAAAAATTCACATCATTTTGTCAAGGGTTTGATTTATTAGCGTGT
>NC_029789.2:120571263-120572293 GCF_000816755.2 Arachis ipaensis | reverse complement strand
AATAATAATTAAATCATACAATAATAAAATAAAGAAGAGGTGTGTACGGACCGAGTGAAAACGATTAAGTGTTAAGTTCCTTTCCAAACGATTACAAAAGATCTAAAGGAGTAGAGGTGTATGGGCCGGGTGCAATTAATTTGAAAACAAACAAAGGGGTAAATCCTAAGAAAGAGCACGTAATTTTAATGGAACATTCAGAAGTCGGACAAGTCCCTTTATGAAAATAATTTCGGGTACATTGAAGCTTAACTTCTTGTGCAATGTGGAGCTTTTGGATTTGGTAGCCTTTTCTAGGGCACGGATTTGGTACGCCCTAGTTTGCGTACGGAAATGCTAAGGTATTCTTTGACGTACCAGTCAGCTAAAAACTATCAGAAATCAAAATATTTGTTTTTATGGGTCTTTTTTTAATTACACATAAAATAGAGGAATAACTTTTTTTTTAAATGAATATATTTCACTCAGTTGTTAAAAGCTGCTAACTTCCTCCTCTAAATTTTCTTCTTCTCCTTTCGCAAGCGCCCATCCTTTTCATTATCTCCACCACCAACAACGACTCAACCCTCCCACCGCTTCTCCTACTTGTTCCTTCGCGCTACCAACTCCTTCCCTTTCCCACTCAACCATGGTGGTTTTGGCATCGTCTTCTCCGGTACGTCCGAAGTCACTACCCACACTCTGCCGAAAATTACATAACTCATACCGTCCATTCCTTCAAAAGTGCCCACGTCCTCATACTCAACAGTGAGATCCACTTCCATAGCATAAAGATTGGTGAAGTCATTGACTAAAGTTGGAGTCTTTGTGAATCACTGTTGAAAATCATCGCTCAAATTATGAGCTGGGTCGGTGGAAATTATAAGAACAGAGTTGCCAACAGTGACGAGAAGAATCGAGAGTATTGAGCTACATGTGGTTTTGCCAACGCCACCTTTACCACCAGCGAAGACCCATTAGAGAGCTTTCTGCTCCTGTTTCTTTCAAATGTGTTTCCAAATATTCTGTCAAAGCCTAAAAGAAAATTCGG
>NC_029789.2:120568704-120570670 GCF_000816755.2 Arachis ipaensis | reverse complement strand
AAAATCTTTATAAGATTAATAAAATTAATATAACAAAATTAATATAATAAAATTACTAATTATATATATATAATTAATCAAATTATTCTAAAAATTACTGATTTAGAGTTTAAGATTTAAGGTTTATGAGATTTTTATTTGTGTAATATGAGACTTCTTTTTCTTTTTCGTATTATCTTCTTAAATTTTTTTGTGTGTATTCTCTCTACTTTCTATGTACTCTCTATCTGTACTAACTTTTACGATATCTTATTATAATTAATACTCTACATAATTAATAATTTTTCATAACATATTACTATAGTTAATAAAACTAATTTAATAAAATTATTAATTTCTCATATCATATTAATATAATTAATAAAATTATTTTAAAAATTTACTAATTTTTTAAATCATATTTCTTTAATTAATAAAATTACTAAAAAATAACTAATTTTCTAAATTATATTACTATAATATGTAAGGCCCACATCCATTGGTGAGGGGAACGAAGCATGCCTTATAAGGGTGTGGATACCTCTCCCTAGCATGACGCGTTTTGACGAGTGAGTGTGGGGGGCTTCGGCTAGCATCCCTATCGTCAAAGGCAAAACCGTGAGGCCTTGTGCTCCAAAGCGGACAATATCGTGCTAGCGGATCGATTGGGGAGGGGAACGAAGCATGCCTTATAAGGGTGTGGATACCTCTCCCTAACATGACGCGTTTTGACGAGTGGTCTGGGCTGTTACATAAGACATAAAGTTATTCTAAAAAATTACTAATTTCACATGACATGTTACTATAATTAATAAAATTGTTTTCGATATCATTTAATTATGATTAATAAAATTAACGTAATAAAATCACTAATTTTTAACATATATATTACTATAATTAATTAAGTTACTTAAAATATTATTAATTTCTCAAAACATCTTACCTTGAAAATATTTAAAAACGCCGAATCTCCTTTTAGTCTTTGACAGAATATTCGAAAACACAGTTGATAGAAACAGGAGCAGTGTGGCTATGGCGGATTAACAGGACGGTGCAGAACATTCTAGAACAAAAAGCTCTCAAATAGGTCTTTCCTGGTGGTAAAGGTGGCGTTGGCAAAACCACATGTAGCTCAATACTCTCGATTCTTCTCGCCACTGTTGGCAACTCTGTTCTCATAATTTTCACCGACTCAGCTCATAATTTGAGCGATGCTTTTCAACAGTGATTCACAAAGACTCCAACTTTAGTCAATGACTTCACCAATCTCTATACTATGTAAGTAGATCTCACTGTTGAGTATGAGAACATGGGCACTTTTGAAGGAATGGACGGTATGAGTCATGCAATTTTCGGCAGAGTGTGGGCAGTGACTTTGGGCGTGCCGGAGACGGTGCCAATGCCACCATAGCTGAGTGGGAAAGAAAAGTTGGTAGCGCGAAGGAGCAAGTAGGAGAGGCAGTAGCGAGGATTGAGTCGTTGTTGGTGGTGGAGATAATGGAAGGGGTGGACGCTTGCGACGACAAAGGAAGGAGAAGAAGAAAACTTGGAGGAGGAAGTTAGCAGCTTTTAACAACCGAGTGAAATGTATTTATTTAAAAAAAATAAAAAAAAAATTATCCCTCTATTTTATGTGTAATTAAAAAAAAACCCATAAAAACAGATATTTTGATTTCCATACTTTTTGGCTGACTGGTGCACCAAAGAGTACCTTGGTGTTTCCATGCACAAACTACTCTTGCGTACCGAATCCATGCCCCCTTTTCTAAGACAAAATTATCGGTAGTACTTTTCAAATAACTTAGCAAAATACCCATTTTAATAAATATTTAATCTACGAAATACTCTGTTCAAAAATACAATTATATTACGTATATACAAAAGATAATTATTAAATAAATTATTTGTATAAAATATATGATAAAATATAAAATATATATTAAAAAATTAAATAATATATATACTTCTAATTTTTATTTAAATAAAT
>NC_029789.2:120558326-120567192 GCF_000816755.2 Arachis ipaensis | reverse complement strand
TGTGTTATAACATTTTTTTATAAAATATCCATTTTCAGTTCATTTTTCTTCTTTGCTCACTTTTTTATTATCCACCTATCATATATAAACACATATTATTCTTTCACAGTCGTGGTGTTTGATTCGTAGAAGAGGCTCTTTGAATACTCAGCTTTATATTCGTACAATCACTTATAAGCATACGTATTTTAATTGTTGATTTTAATTAATATATATTATATATTTTTTATAATTTAGATCAATAATTAAAATAACTAACTCGTCTTTCCAATGTACTTAAAATGTTTCCTTAAAATGTTTCCTAAAATATATAACGCATTTTGCGAAACCACAACTTGGTGACTCTTCATGACTTCATGTTCCAAAACATATAAACAAGCGAATTTACAATACCACCCTTGTTATTGATTCAATTTCAATGTCATCTTCTCGGATAGACCCCAAATAATTTCTTACGAATTCAATTATACTTTGAAATCATATTTATTTTTTTGTCCTAATTATGTTGTGAGTCAACCAAATACATACTTACAATCAAATATTCATTATTACTAGATATTTTAGTTTATTTTTGGAAGAAATAATAGAAAAAAAGTAGTGAAATATTTATAAAGAATACAAAAGAGTTATACATTCTTTTATAGTTGTTAAAAATTTATCTTTATATATCTCATTTACAGTATAAACGTCATAATTATTCACGTATTTTAGTTACAGAATAAACGAGATAAGATTACATATATCTCGTTTATATTGTAAACGATATATATATTTTATTTCTATGTGATCTTATCTCATTTATATTATAAATAAGATAAGAGATTCGATGCATTTTGGTCAAAACGCTATAAATTATTTATTTTGGTAAATAAAATATTTATTTTATTTATTAAAAGAAACCCTTGATTGTGTGTCAGTTGCTTGAATATTATATATATCACTATATTATTTTATCCTAATTCAATTAGATTTATATTATCTTTTCAGGTCCCTGTTTGGCAATTGTAGTGTTGGATGGAAACATGTTATTAGATTATTGGCCGTTATGTGATTAGCCCACATCAAGCTTCTTAGTGCTTCTAATTCTCTATCAAAAATGGAAATTTAATTTATAAAGGCCAAAAATCCAGAAGCTGTTGCATGGAATATGACAAGTTTATATTAGCAGTGTGAAAATATAAAACCAAATTATAATGGGCATTGGGTTACTTCTTCGCGCACTGGATGAGGACCCCAGCTTGCAACCATGTTAGATCATGTAGACGTCAACACTAGAATAATTCAGAAAAAATCTAGATATATAAACAGGAGAAATTTTTTGTGTCTCTCTACTCTATCACTCTATGTACAGGTCTCACTAGTTACAGGCTTACAGCAATAATGCCCTTCCTTTTCTTTTGTGTAAATAATTATTTTTTATATTAAAAAATTGAATTAGATTTATTTTATTATATTATATTATATTTTACATATGAATATATATTCCATATATTATTTTTAATGAAAAAAATTTAATAACCAAACTAACCATTAATTATATTGGTAAGGAATGATCCATGGTAAAAAAAAAAAAAGAGATTGAGTGAGAGGACATGAGATAGCAATGAAGTCGGTGCTGACTATACTGGGAAGAACGAAGAAGTTACAAGCCATGAAAATTCAACGACTCGTTAAGGAAGGATGCACTGTAGAAAGAGATTGCGTGAGAACGTGCTTCAATTAATGGGGTAGAATTTTAATATTTTAAGAAATTATACAATTACCCATCTCAAATAATAAATTATAAAATAACCCAACTATAGTTAAGTAATGACCAATTAAAATGTAACACATCATGAAGGGTAACTTACATGTTATTTTAGAGGGGGTTAGGTAGAATTCACCTCTTTTTTATTATCTTTTTAATCTCAATTCTTCAATTATTTTATTATTGTTATAGTCTCAAAAAAAATTTAAACTTTAACTCTTAATTTTTTTTTTCATTCGTCATGATCGTCATCATCATTACCATCATCGTCACGATTATCATCGTTACCATTACCATTATTATTTTCATCTTCATTTTCACTATCATAATCGATGCAGCAAATCTGACACAATTAAACACCGATTCAAGAAATAACGTTGACACTTGACAGAACGCGGTTCTGTGACGTGAGAAGGCGACTACAGAAAAAATTTGCGGCAAAAAAAAAAAGAATATTTATAGATGATAGTTTGTGTGAAGTTGAAAAAAATAAAATAACAATGTGGCACAACAAATGGTTGGAAGAGGAAAAATAATGATAGAGCACACAAGAGAAGCACCCATTAGATTTCAAAGAAAAACATAGAGATTAGAAGTAATCAGTTAAGAAATGATTAAAAGAGTGAAAGTGTGAGAAGTAGAAACAACATCTATGCTATGGAATGTGGTGGAAACTGGAAAGTGGAGACCGATTTGCAAAAGAGCAAGAGGTTTGAACTTTGATTCTGCAGATTCTATAGTTAAGGTTTCTTAAGTCAAATTCAAACACTCTTCTTTAGGTTATTAAGGTTAAAGTTTGAGGATTTTTTAACAATAACAGTGGTAGAATAATTGAAGAATTGAGACGAAGAATATAATAAAAAAGAGTAATTTAAAAATTAAAAGAAAATTAATGAAATCTATTTTAGTTTTAATAATTGATTATTTGCTCTTTTTTTTCATTCAATTCTCTATTTTGATAATAGCGAGGAATTAGAAAGAAAAATAAGCATCACATGGTGTAGTAGTTTCTAAAACCATTACATAGTGCAGTAATTATAAAAAAACCGTGAAATTTTGTGTTGGACAGAAATCATTGCAGAATGTAGCGGTTTATGAAAAAATTTCGCTGACCAAAAATTGGCTATAGTAATTTTTAAAAGAATATTATCTTGCATAAACCGAGGCACATAGTAGCGGTTTATGCATAGTGCTATTAAAATTTTATTCTATTTGTCGTCCAATTTGTTAATATAGAAATTAATTTAGATGGTATTTGTTTTGTCGATTTTTAGCAAATCGATGGTGGTTCGATTCTAATAGTCTGCGAGCGAAACCTACTACTCTTTTGCAAGTACCAGTCTTTCTATAAGTGCATCAAAGGTCTTCAAATTAGACGAGCATTAAAAAAGGTTTAAAGGGTATGAAATAAAATAATGGAAGATAAACTGACTAAAATCGAAAAGGTTTGCATTGAATTTAAACAAAGCGATAGAATGCCTTCGACTGAATCAAAGAACTTTTGACATAGAAATTAAAAGTGCTAAAATATAAATTTAACAAGAAAATCAAAGTTGCTTGAAAGATAAATTGAACATGAAAAGTAAAGTTTTGTAGGAATTATAAATGAAAAGTAAAAAAACAAGTGGAAGGAACCCTATAGAAATTTGACTCGAGGCAGACTCAGAAAGTCGCTGGGATGTGAGTATGCATGAGTAATTTCTGAAATAAAGTTCCAACCCTGGTTTCCTAAAACTTTCTAATATTTATAACCCATTTCTATAACCGACCATTAATGACATGATGCCCCTTGTGTGCAAAACTTTGGGTAACCGTTCCCTCTCTTTTGCCCAAAAGTGTTACTGAAAAATCCTTAACTCGAGAAAACCTTCGATCTGCCTCATTCGAGTAGCTGCTCGATTTATCATGTCTGTCGAATCCGTGCCAACAGTTCCCCACTTGATGCCTGCACGTGCATCTCTTTTGATCTCTGCTTTCATTTCGAAACTTCATTAACGTTTCGAATCAGCTTAACCTTCGAAAGTAATTATCTTGACTAACAAATTGCCCCTTATGATTAACGTGTTCGTTTCTCAAAGTCACTCCTTAGAAGACAAAACACTTAATCTTAATTCAGTCTTTGATTATCTTACCTGGTCATAATTGTCATTTACTTTCTCCATCAATTTTGACCCGTTTGACACGTCTCCCACGATTCTCAGTTTTTCTCTCCACCACTTCGCCTTCCTCGCAAAGATACATCTTTTCTCTTTGAATCTTCTCTGTAACAACGATTAGGAAGCAAACCTTATTTAACTTAAACTTTCCATCATTATCTTTTTCCCTTTTTGAATCTTCGCTCCTTGAAACCTTGCATTTGGCGGTTCCATTGTGCAACTGCCATTTTTATCTCTCATTCTCCTCCTTATTCATCAATGGCTTTCTCATCTTCTCACGCTACTCAAGATAAAGGTAAGGATCTAGCAACCCAACAACCAACTCCTCTGTCTTTGCACATTCTGAATCAAATCAATGATGAAATCATTGGAGACCCTCAACTTCAAATTGACCACCCCAGAATCCTTATCCTCTTCACCGTAAGTGACAAAATTCACAGTTTCGTTGGCCCTATTGACAATTTAGAAAGGGCAAACAGAAGGCTTCCTCTCTTCTCAAGTGTCCAAGGGAAAGATTTAATGATTAGTCAAGACCTCGATATTTCTTTTTTCACCAATCCCCAAAAACCCTTCAGAACACAACCCCAAAGTTACTCCTCGAGGAACTGATTTTTTGGCCTGGCATAGGCGTCTGGCATCAGAGAAGAGTGTTGCCTGGGGCGTTCTTGGGATCCAAGACCTTCTTCGACTTTCTCATTTTTCTCCTTCAACGCATTCTTTAATGCATCTTTTCTTCTTCTTTTTTTTCTTATTTCTTTCTTTTTTTTAATTGAATGAATATGGGTTCATCATTTTTCAAGTAATTTTACAGTATTATATATATTTTCTTCTTCTTTGTTTTATTTTTTTATTCTTGTTAAGAGAGTAAAATAATAAGAAATTTGAAAAGATAAAACAAGAAGAAAAATATGAATAAGAAAAAAAGACAATTATCAAATCAAGTTCTGAAATTAGTTTTGAACAATTATCTCGTTGTTGAAGATAATGAATGATTTAAGTTCAGATTGTCAATTGAATCAGAGCAAAGTGGATTATTGTTTTGAATCCAATCAAGTGGCTGATGTGTGGTTTGATTCTAGTTAATGTTTTCGTTGGTAATTTATGATTGTATAGATGAATAATGTTATTTTTGTTTGTGAAAATTGCTGTTCGTCATTGATGGTTTGAATTGAATGTAACATAGGAGTTCTGCATTAAAGAAAATATTTTTGTTGCAGCGAAGATATAAAACCAAGATATTTATGTGTATTGTTTAAGAATTTTTGGTGTTTTTATATTAATAAATTCTATATAATTCAAAACTCTTCCTCTTCTTTCTCCTCATCTTCTACTGCTTCTTCTTCTTTTCTTTCATCATCATCACTATCTTCTTCTTTTTTTTTCTTGTTCATCATTTTCTTCTTGTTTTACCTTCTCAAGTTTCTTCTTGTTTTACTCTCTTAACAAGAATAAAAATAAAAAAAATCAAACAAAAAAGAAGAAGAAACACATAATGTTACAAAATTACTTGGAAGACGATGAACTTACATTCATTCAACTAAAAGAAAGAAAGAAATAAGGAAAAAAAAGAAGAAAAAAAATGAAGCATTGAAGAAAATATTTTTGTGTATTTGCAGCAAATTTTAATGTAAAACTAAGATATTTATGTGTATTGTTTAAGAATTTTTAATGTTTTTGTACTGATAAGTTCTGCATAATTCAAAACTCTTCCTCTTACTTCTCATCATCTTCTGTTGCTTCTTCTTCTTTAATGCATTTTCTTCCTCTTCTTTTTTTATTTCTCTTTCTTTTAGAAAATGAAGCATTGAAGAAAATATTTTTGTGTATTTGCAGCAAATTTTAATGTAAAACTAAGATATTTATGTGTATTGTTTAAGAATTTTTAATATTTTTGTACTGATAAGTTCTACATAATTCAAAACTCTTCTTCTTACTCCTTCTCATCTTCTGTTGCTTCTTCTTCTTTAATGCATTGTCTTCCTCTTTTTTTTTTTTAATTAAATGAATGTTTGTTCATCTTCTTCCAAGTAATTTTGCAGCATTATGTATTTTTTCTTCTTCTTTGTTTGATTTTTTATTTTTATTCTTGTTAAGAGAGTAAAACAAAAAAAAAAACTTGAGAAGGTAAAACAAGAAAAAAAATGAATAAGAAAAAAAGATGATGATGATAATGAAAAAGAAGAAGAAGCAAAAACAAAAGATGAAGAGGAGGAAGAGACAGAGTTTTAAATTATACAGAACTTATCAGAATAAAAATACACCAAAATATTTCCAAAATACACTGCAATATTTTCAAAATACACTGCAAGTTTTTCAAAACATCGAAACGAGAATGAAACAGACTCATCACAATAACAATTCAGATTCAGAACTCCTATATCAAAATTTTGCTACAAATGTACAAAAATATTTTCTTTAATTTTGAATCAGGCAACATCATCAATATGGCAAAAATTCAACGATAACAATAACGACGATATGTATAAGAAGAAGACGACGATGACTATAACCAGGGACGGATGTATGTATATGAGTATGGGTTGCCCCTATTACAATTTGAAATTTTTTTGAGTAGTATATGATAATAATATTTATTTGCCCCCACTAAATTATTAAATTTGACCCCACAATAATTTTTTATTCAACTTTTGGTACTTCATAGTCAATTTAAAAATTTCATATTAGATGTCATTAGAATGATCAATTCTCAATTTAAATGAAATTTGTGTTTTTTCTTAGAAATCAACTTGAAAGAGTATTATTTATCTTTTTTTATATTAGTTTTAATTTTTTTTCTGTAACTACATTAACTAAAAGAATTTTTTAATTATGAATCTCAATAAGAATTGACTTCTAATTGTATAAGAAGTAAATTTCTAAATAAGTATTTACTTATATATATGTAAAAGAAATACTACACATCCAAATCTTTTTATGAACTAAGTCTATCTAAGTTAAACAATAAAACTTAAAATAATATTAGTCATAACTGATTTTTCTTGTCTTAGACAAATTTGATTGGACTTGGTTAACAAAAAAAATATGAATATGTAGCATTATCCTATATAAAAAGACATATATTTATAAGGGTAAAGTATATTTTTTGTCCCCAAAGTTTGGCAAAAATTTTAAAAATACCCCTAAGTTTTATTTTGTTTCAATTTTGTCCCAAAAGTTTTCGATTTGCATCAAATATATCCTCGGCCTCAGAGGCTAAATTTTCAAAAAATTAAATACCAATATAACAATAATGTATGAAAATTATGCTTGATTTGCTTGTGTTGAGGGGTTGTTCTTATGAAATTGTTGTTGAATCGATCTTAAATTTTTTAAAAAATTAGCCGTCAGGGGTATATTTGATGCAAATCGAAAACTTTTGGGACAAAATTGAAATAAAATAAAACTTAGGGATATTTTTAAAATTTTTGTCAAATTTTAAGAACAAAAAATATACTTTATCCTATTTATACATGATTATTTTAGTATTTTAATTTGTAAAATTAGATATTATAAAAACTAATCATGTTATATTTACATCGAAAATAACTACCTGTGTATATATATTAAAATAAAAAATACACATTAAAAATAAATTAAACAATATATATATTTATACATAGATATATAGTGGTTAATAGATAATTTAATATTTAATTTTTTATATACACATATTATTTTTATTATAAAAATTATTATCATGTTATATAAATTTTACCCCACTATCAAAATTTTCTGGATCCTTCACTGCTCCCGATCTTTGACTTTTTTTTGTACTACATTGTTTTAGGTCATGAACTTGTGTTGAAACCCTCACAGAGCTCGCAAAGTCACTCATCTGTATACTCTACAGTAAAACGTTCAACATGAGTTAAAGCAGTAGTATAAAAATGTTCAATACAAAATAATAAATTTCTAAATAAGTATTTACTTATATATATGTAAAAGAAATACTACACATCCAAATCTTTTTATGAACTAAGTCTATCTAAGTTAAACAATAAAACTTAAAATAATATTAGTCATAACTATTTTTTGTTGTCTTAGACAAATTTGATTGGACTTGGTTAACAAAAAAAATATGAATATGTAGCATTATCCTATATAAAAAGACATATATTTATAAGGGTAAAGTATATTTTTTGTCCCCAAAGTTTGGCAAAAATTTTAAAAATACCCCTAAGTTTTATTTTGTTTCAATTTTGTCCCAGAAGTTTTCGATTTGCATCAAATATACCATCGGAGGCTAAATTTTCAAAAAACTTAAGACCAATATAACAATAATGCATGAAAATTATGCTTGATTTGCTTGTGTTGAGAGGTTGTTCTTATGAAATTGTTGTTGAATCGATCTTAAATTTTTTAAAAAATTAGCCGTCAGGGGTATATTTGATGCAAATCGAAAACTTTTGGGACAAAATTGAAATAAAATAAAACTTAGGGATATTTTTAAAATTTTTGTCAAATTTTAAGAACAAAAAATATACTTTATCCTATTTATACATGATTATTTTAGTATTTTAATTTGTAAAATTAGATATTATAAAAACTAATCATGTTATATTTACATCGAAAATAACTACCTGTGTATATATATTAAAATAAAAAATACACATTAAAAATAATTTAAACAATACATGTATTTAATTTTTCGGATCCGTCACTGATTATAACGATGATGATCATGATGATGAAGATGATGGAGGAGAAGGAGGAGAAGGAGGAGAAAAATTCCAATGAAAAAAAAAGGAGAAAGAGGAGAAAGAAGTAGTGTTAGTGACAACGATAATGAAAAAGAAGAAGAAGAAGAATGTACACGCGTATAGAGTTATATTGAAAAATAACTTGTATGTTAAGAATAATTGTAAAATTTATTAACATGTAACTTACTATAGACTATTTACTAAGTATTAAGTTGGGTTTGTTGACAAATTTGACTTGGTCTAGACCTTATTAAAAGGCCAAA
>NC_029789.2:120555028-120558312 GCF_000816755.2 Arachis ipaensis | reverse complement strand
GCCAAACAAATTATTTCATAATCTTGAGTTTAATTTATTAAAAATTTAAATTTTTAAAATAGTTTAAATCCAAATTTATTTTCTGTTAAGTTAAGCGGCTCAAAAATTTTAATATGGGAAAGAAAATGGTGATTTGGTCAGAAATGGGGAACATTGTGTTTTATCCAATGGTGGACGTCTGGTGTGCATGGTCAACACGCAGGGGGCGTGTTGACTGCTACACGTGGGTGCGTGATGATGACGTGGCGCAGCTTGAGTGGTACACGGGAGCATCACGTGGGGGCGTACTGACGTAGCACGTGGGGGCGTGGTGATAACGTAGCGGAGCTTGAGTGGTACACGGTGGCATCACGTGAGGGCGTGCTGACATAGCACGTGGGGGCGTGATGACGTGGTAGCAACACGTGGGGGCGTGCTGAGTTAGCAGGTGGTTGAGGTGCAGGTGGCTGAGGTTCTGGTGGCTGAGGTGCTGCTGGGCCCTGAGGAACATACGCCGACAAACTCAGCATATGTCCGAATGAGCGCACGTATCAATCCCGATACTCCGAGGTTGGTATGAGGTCCCAGGTCGGAAGCAGGTGCAGATCCCGCAGTCGAGTGTTTCGCCTGTTGCCCCACTCCTCTATCCATTTCCCATGCAAAACTGTCCAGTCATAAAGCTGCACTCCGCGAAGAGCCATGCAATGCTGGTCTAGTGGAATGTCCCTTGGTATTCACGGGGGAGGCTGTGCAAACCCAAACTGACGCATCACTCGATCCGCAGGGTGCCATTCAATACACTCGAACAACAACAATGGAGCAACGATATCACACACATCAAGATGTCTATGTAACTCGCCGGGTATAATCATTCCTTCGTACGGCCGCCACTCAAACTGCCACATATAATTCGTATGTCATAAGCCTAACATTAATGTCTGGAACTAGGATTCATTAGAACCATAAATATTTACCTCCTGCATGTAGTCTATATCATGCCTAAATGTCACAACGGTCTTCTCTAACCACGCTGTGCTCCGTTCCAAATGAATCCATCTGAAACATGATACAGTGAAAAAATTTACATAAGTAACTGTAATTGAAACATGCATAGTGAATATAATCTCCGACAAGAACCATAAATATTTACCTCATGGCAACTGGTATCTCAGCAGGTGGAAGGATATGTCTCGGTACGGGCGCAATACACGGCATTCGCTCCAATGCCCAAACAAATAACAGATTAAGAGCGCTATTCATCTCCTTCGTATCATATCGTGATGCACGGCATAGTGCTCTGTAAAGATGTGCGAGACATGCTGAATCCCAACTATAAGTATGGATCCGCTCGAAATCGCAAAGCAACGGTAGATACTTCGCATGGGCGTATGCGGTCGACTTATCTGTGAATAGGGTCGACCCTAACATACAGAAGATCTGACATCTCACGTATCTCCTTATGGACTCTTCAGTGTCCAACGGCTCCGCATCTCTGATACGTCGAACCCAACCAAGCTTTATATAGGATTTCGAATTACGACTGAGTACTGGTTCACGTCCGAATATTTAATATATATTTTATTTTAGTATTTTTATAACAAAAAATTAATTTAAAATTAACAAAAAAATTATATTTTAACATATTAAATAACAAAAAATAACAGAAATTAAAATACACAATAAAAATATAATTTACCAATTTACATAAATTAGATGATACAAATAATTTATAATATGTTCCTTTGGAGCATTATAATTACGAATCATTTTTTAAAATAAATACAAAATAATATTTTTTTCTGCCTATTTTTCCACTCTTTCTCCTTGTAGAGCAGCAACACCCTTCCCCTCTTAGTTGAACCGCAACCCCCCTTCCCCTCTGCTTCACACACTAATGTTTTTCTTTCCTCTCACTAACACACTTTCTATACATTGCAGTTGCGGGAGGCTCTTTATATAGAGCAACTTAGGCCACGCTTGCTGTTTACTGGGATGAGATCTGTCCCCTGCATGGCAGCAGCTGCAACACACCCCCGTGGTACAGGCACATCGGGATTCCGCAACGCCAGCTCCACCACGCCCCTGCGTGGTGCCAAATCCTTGCATGTCCGCCGCGTTACCATGCCCCCGGCGTGCTGCTGGGGTGCTGACATGCTGCTGAGGAGCAGGGACACCACGTCCCTACGTATTGACCGAAAGCTCCACCGTCCGGTAAATCACCCCACCTTCCAATATCCTTCCAAAACACCAACTTCTTTCTCATAACAAAAATAATTTTCGAAGTTAAGCCAGACTAAACACAAGATTTTTGATAAATCGCCTAATTTTTTCATTCCTAAATATAAGTAGTAAGAAAATATAAAAATATTAAGAACAACTCCAATGAACAAAAAATTGAGACCCTATTTCTGACAGGTACAGGAACTCACCGATGGAGGAATGAGAAAAAGAGTTTCTGCACAGATTTTGAAGAGAATGAGTCTCTCTGAACAGGGAAACAGGGAGTCCAATAAAAATAAATAATTAATTAAATAATTATATAAAATATTAATTAATTAAATAATTATAAATTACATTAATTTTAAGTATTTTAATTAATTAATTAAGTGGGACCACAATAGGGACTAAAGTTAGTTCTTCCTAATGGAGAAGAAAGAGATGGTTTGAGTTCTTATTTACTATTTATGACGCAAAAGTTGATGTGGAGTTACTTTTTATGACAGGTGGACCACAAATAGGAATTGGGATGAGTTTCTTACTGGTCTAATGAAAAGTTCAATTTATTTTTATTTTTATTAAATTTTTATAATTATATTTTTTAAATTTATTAGTTAAAAAATTAAAATTTTTATAATTTATTTTAATTTATTATTAAATAAAATATAAAAATATTAATTTTTATGTTTTAATTTTTATATTCCATTCTCGATTTTTTTTTTTGTCTTTATCTTATTCTCGAATAACAGCCTAGGAGACTGATTATCTTGGTTGTTCTCTATTCAAGTATTCATACTTTGGTATTTTGCGGACTATGCATGTCAAGAAGTCTGTCAGATTGAATTTCTGATTTTCTGACTCGAAAGTTTAATTTAAAAAAATTCCACCACATCCAAATCATAGGATAAATTTTATCCGAAATATGATTTGCCCCTTATAATTCTCCCTGCACGTCGCACGCAATCATCCAAATTGTTGCCAGTTCCAACATTCCTGAAACCCTATCAAAATTCAAAAATAATGACTCCGAATAATCCCCATTCCCATCCACCCCCCGATCCCCGCCGTCCCCTATCATTCCCAGCGGT
>NC_029789.2:120551536-120554424 GCF_000816755.2 Arachis ipaensis | reverse complement strand
TGCCACACTCCTTTCCTCCCTTCTCACCCTCTCCCAATCCATCCTCAACACCACCACCTTCTTCACACAACGCCGCAACGCCCGTGAGGCCACGCGCCAAGTCTCCCTCCTCCTCATCTTCCTCCAAGACCTCCACGCTTCCCTCCTCCCAAACGACGCCGTTCCCTCCCTCTCCGACCTCCACTTCTCCTTCCAGAATCTTCACTTCCTCTTACAAGATTGCTCCCGCGAAGGTGCCCGCCTCTTCATGCTCCTCAAGTCCCGCCACGTGGCATCCCAATTACGGTCACTCTTTCGCACTATCGCTGCCACCCTCGACGCGCTGCCCCTCCACGTCATCAAAGTTTGTTGGGAAGTTAGAGAGTTAGTTGAGTTAGTTAGGAAGCAAGCCAGGAAAGTCACCTTCGAACTCGATCCGGAAGACCAAACGGAAGCCCAACGAGTTAACTCGGTTTTGCAGCAGTTCGAGAGAGGAATCGAGCCTGATTTAAACGCCATGAAGCGAACCCTCACCTACCTCGAAATCAAGACATGGATCGATTGTAACAGAGAGGTGAAGTTTCTAGAAGACGTGATGCTCTCTTCCGCGTCCTCTGTTTCCGACGAAGAAGAGGTTTCCTTGTTGAGCGGTTTGATTTCGTTCTTGTGTTACTGCAGAGGAGTGATATTCGAAGACGTTGATTTCCCGTCTCTTCATGAAAATTCCCAATCCGAGGGAAGGAGCAGCGGTGGCAGTGAAGAGTTGAGCTGCGAGAAGCGGCCGCCGGAGGATTTCCGGTGTCCGATCTCACTGGAGTTGATGATTGATCCGGTGACTACTTCCACCGGCCAGACTTACGACCGCATCTCGATTCAGAAATGGCTTAAAGCTGGAAACAGAGTGTGTCCCAAATCAGGGGAGAGGCTCACCAACACAGAGTTGGTTCCAAACACGTCACTGAAAAGGCTCATCCAACAATTCTGCGTTGATAATGGCATCTCGGTAGCCAAGCCAAGCAACCGGAGTCACCACCGCACTGGAGTATCAGCCGAGGCTGGTAGTCCAGCAGCGGCGCACGCCGTACAGTTCCTCTGCTGGTTTCTTGCCCGGAAACTCGCCTTTGGAACAGAGGAGCAACAGAACAAGGCTGCTTACGAGGTTCGCCTGCTCGCGAGGTCTAACGTTTTCAACCGGACGTGTTTGGTTGAGGTTGGGACCGTGCCGCCTTTGATTGATCTTCTTAGCACCGGTGACAGAACAGTGCAAGAGAATGCAGTTGCTGCACTGTTGAAGCTCTCGAAGCATAGCAGTGGCCAGCAATGTATAATGGAGAGCAGGGGTTTGGCGCCAATTCTCAAAGTGCTAAATAGAGGGCTTAGTTTGGAAGCTCGCCAAATGGCAGCTGCTACCATATTCTATCTTTGTTCCGTGAAAGAATTTAGGAAAATCATTGGAGATAATCCGGAGGGGATTCCCGGTTTGGTGGAGATGATCAAAGAAGAAAGGAAAACAATCCATTCTTGTTTTGCTGGCAAGGATCGGCTACATAGATCAGAGGATGCTATAATGTGTGGGAAAAAGAATGCTGTGGTTGCGATTTTTGGGCTGCTCTTACATCCCCAGAATCACTCAAAAGTGCTGGCAGCCGGAGCGGTTCCTGCAATTGTTAGAGTGTTATCTTCTTCCTTGGACAAAGCTGGTCTCGTCACGGATTGCCTAGCAGTTCTAGCTGCATTGGCCGAGACAACCGAGGGAGCAAGGGCCGTGTTAGAAGCTGAGGCATTGCACTTGATCATTTGGATCTTGAAGTCCGAAACCTCGCGTGTGGCAAAGGAGCACTGCGTGTCGATTTTGATGTCTCTTTGTGTCCATGGTGGTTCAGGGGTTGTAGCTTTTCTTGTTGCGGAATCTTCAATCATGCCTTTGCTATATTGGATCATCACTGATGGTACCCCTCATGCTGCAAAGAAAGCACGCTCCCTCATCAGAGTTCTACAGGAATTCAATGAACAAAGAACTTCTGGATTGGTTGGGTCCTCATCAGTTTTGCGACAACCATTGATTCATATGAGTTAGTTAGAAAGCTTCTTCCTCCTTATACTTTGTAAATTCTAAACGATATAGATATGTGAAATTAGCTCCGTGTTTTTGAAGAGCTAGTTTCAATTAAGTACATAGCATTATACTCTACTTTTCTGCTGCTTTTCCATACACACAGACTCATGTTAGATATAATGATTCTATGTTTTAAAGTGTCAAATTTGTAGCCCATGTTATATTATACGAAATAAGGTCTAAGGTTTGAAGACTTAGAGCACATGGTTCTTGTGATATTAGTGCAGTTCAATTCAATATTCGTTTTTTTTTTTTTTTTTTCAGTTTTTATTTTATTGCCATGAGGCTTCGTTTCGAAGGGTCTATAAGTTTATGGTGAAATATTCCTTCAAGTGTGTGAATTCATGCAAGTATATACCTCTTAAGTGTTTTAATCTAAACTTGTTTTCTATAGTCAGATGGATAGATGCCAATTACTTTTCTTTTCTGTCTCTATTGCACTTCTGTTCCATTTTTTCAGTCAAGAAGCCAAGTGTTTTATAAGCGGTGCACAGTTAGGTTGGCCTGGTCTTAAACTTTATCAGAAATGAAATCTGGGTGAAGTAATTTAAAATTTCTATTCTACGATTCAAGTTCTTTTACTTTTTGCTGTTATTCCTAGGAAGAATTATTTATTTTTAAAGAAAAAAAGAAAACACGGATCCCTTTTGTTACAAGGAGTGGAGTGTGAAGATTCTTTTATTGTTGAAGGCAATATTGGAAATAAAAATGGAATAAGTATTTGTTTTTCTAAGTTGTTAGGTGGTTACGTTTTGGTGTTGGTTTGTTGATTTTTCTGTCACTTTGTATTGAG
>NC_029789.2:120545519-120551406 GCF_000816755.2 Arachis ipaensis | reverse complement strand
CAAATGATGTATCCAACCGATCAAAGTTTTCACTACAAGTTTCATGTCATATTGACCATGTTTGAAATTTTCTAAAATATATATTCAGTTTTTTCTTATAATCATTGCCATTTACAACGAGAGAAAGTTGATTGCTTTTTCATCAATATTTTTAATAGTTCACATCGAACCACATCAATAACTAAAAATGGGGTGAATTGAATTATCAAAAACTTGGATAAGTTTTTAAAAATATATGAAGCAAGCAATATAAACAAATAAATAAATTAAGAATAAAGGAAAAATAGTCCGTTAACATTTAATGTGTGTTTTTGAGAGACATATAACTTTCTAACCAAAATTAAATACTTGTCAAGCCCAACTAGTCATGATTGACCCAAAGCGAAGTCTATTCCCAGACAAGACTAACAGACCCAAATCTCTATTGATAAAATTAAAAAAAATTAAATATATAATCTCAATCAAAGTAAGACAATAATATATAAAAGTTACCACTTACAGTTTTGTATCATGAAAAGGCTATTCGACGTTTTTTTCTATTTTTAAAATCATCTATAATTGAATTTGTGTCAAAAATAGCTGCTAATTCTTTTTCTATATAGATGACCAAATTGTCTGCAAAAAATTCATCAGTCATCTTACTTCGGAGTCTTGTCTTAAATATTTTCATTGCTGAAAAAACTCTTTCTGTTGTTGCTGTAGACTCTGGTAGAGTCAAAACAAGACGTATTAATCTATCAACCATGTGATAAGTTCTTGATTTTTCCGTTTCTTGTAACTTGTTGCACAATTCAAAAAGTGTACCAATGCCTTTCAAATAATTTGGTATATCATGCTGATAATGTTGTAACTAAGATTTCAAAATGGTAGATACTACAATGAAGATTTTATAATTGTCTTCATGTGAATATATTTCTTTTTGACCCTTGGATGATGGATTGTATGGTTAGATTTTGATATTTATAAAAGTGTTATTTTTGTTTAAAATGTGGCTAAATAAATAAACCACACTTTTAACAAAGCATCTTCATGAGAAGATATTTTTGCCATCTTCATTGTAGTATCCACCTTTCAAAATATTTAGCTCATTAGAAGGAAAGTCAAAGGGATAAAACTTCTCTGCTAACTTGCTAATTTCTTCAATATTAAATGATTTGAAATTATCCTCAGGATCCAAAGCACAACTCAAAGTCAAAAGCTCTATTGTTTACTCATTAAATCTACTATTCAACTCTTGTATTTGAGAGTCAATTGTTGCCAAGAATACATTTATTCGATAATGATGCTCAACTGTCACACTTGGTTGACGAGATCGACCTCTTCCAAAAACATATTGTACACTCATATTAGGGACTTCAAATTCATGCTTTTCACAAAAATCTTTAAAGTTGTTGCACAAGTATCAGTGACATGCACAAGATCAAAGAATCTCTCTTTAACAAAACCATCTAGAGTAACAAATCTCAAAACAATGGTCATTTGCTCTTTTTTAGATTCATCTCTAACTTCATCAACAATAATACAAAATTTGGCATCTCCAATCTCTTCTCTAATTGAATTTCTCACCTTAATAGCAAGAATATGTAGAATTTCTTTTTGGACATCATTTGAAGTATACTTAGCATTTTTTTTGGAGCATTTTTCAAAACATTCTTTTTCACTCTTTTATTGTAAGATCTAAAAAATTTCAACATTTTCAAAAAGTTACCTCTGTTGCTTGAACTTTGGCTTTCATCATGTCCTCTGTATCCGCAGCCTTGAAATGTCAACCATCTAATGCAATCTATAGATGCTCCTAGTCGAATTCGATTCTTTTCAATCTCTTCTGATATTTGTTTATGAAGAAGTTTGTCGATATGTTGTGATTGTTTCATCAAATCATCACATGATTTCAGCGCCTTATGATGGAATGGTTGGGACCTTTGCTAATGTGATTCAAAAGATCACATTCTTTTTCACTATTTACTTTCTTCCAATTTCTGAAACCATTCTCAATAAAAGCATTTGAACCCGTATTGATTGAAGGTTCCTTAGCAAAAAGAAAGTATGGAAAACAATATATAGCATCATCTTCTATAAAATATTCTAACCAAGATGGGAACAATTTAAACCATGAAGCTTGAAAGCGACAATGACTTTTATCACTAGAAAATGGATAATTATCAAGAATTGGTTGATTTGGCCCAACTTTAATATAAGCCTGACGGATTTCATCTCTTTTATTTGGAGGAAACTTTCAAATCATTGGTCGCATTCCAGGATCTCTTTCCGAACGAAAAACATCCAGTTGATTTGGAAGAAGTTGTGGACGCTTTGAACTATTCAATGGAGAACTTGAAGTAATGAAGTTTGATGACCCCTTAAGTATCGGAGTAGTAATAGTAGAAGCATCTTCATTCTCTTGATCTTTTCTTTTAAAAAATGTATCAATGGTTTTGAACTTACTCATAATTCAAATGGCCAAATAAGTTCCTATAATTAAAAATATATTTAGCAAAAAGTGTAAATTACAATCTAAATCTTTATAAAATATTTTTTTTAATAAAAATTAAAATTTTGAGGGCCATTGCCCCTTTACTTGTATGTATCTCCGCCTCACTGTGCAACCTCATCAATCACATTTCATCGTATCAAAAAAACCTACTAACCCATTCAAGCCCTTTCTTATATTTGCTAACAACCCCATAGCAACTCCCATCTAACTTCACCCACGCAACCTTAAATCTATACACCAAGTGGCACTCGTATGAAAATTATATATATCTCCTCTATTAGGCATATATCCACCCAAGTGATTACCAACCCACACAGCCACAACACCAAAATATATGTCCTCCAAAGGATCACCACAACCCTGAGTAAACGAAGAAGAAAGCAGGGATGAACGCAAGGTCAGAGGCAAGGAGCTTACCGTAGATGACACCAAAGAAGAAGCAGATATGTCACTCACAACAGAATAGTTAAAAAAAACGTAAAAAAATTCATCAATTATTTTTTGTGTTCCTTCTTATATTGGACTCTTGATTTTATACTCCTAATTTTATATTTGTGAAAACATCTCCAACCACTTCAATTTTAGTAAAACTCTGTGATTGCAAGATGCTAGATAAAAATTCACCAGTTACATATTTTCTTGTATCCAATTCTTACTAAAAAAAATTTAATTTGACAGTATCCTTTCTCTCCTCCATTTACATACAATCTCATTGAAGTCTCTCATAAAGACGGACATAACCCTGTAATATAATTAAATTCCTCCCACACATCAAATTTCTCTTCTCTTGTATGAGTTCTACACATCAAAGTGAGATTATTTTTAATAAAATCCGTTCAACACACCACTAAAACTCCTCTTTATGACAACGACTCATTTTAAATATTATTTCATCCCAAATTAACAGTAAACCACTTGAGGCACCCTCCGACCCAACGTATTCTCATCCCATAGCATTACTTCCCGATTTTTTATTACATCAAACTTCGTCACTATCTGCCATTTAATCTCAAACAAGCCTAACGTATTCAATTTAAATTTTTTCTTGAGGTTTTTGACCATGTTCAATTTTTCATCACCCATTAATTTCCTAACATTCCAAGAACAAATTATTTTAATAAATTATTACACACCTTTTTTTTTGGGCCTGCAACGTCTTGCTTTCTCTTTCTATTTTGTCAATCTTTTTCTGAGCAATTTTTTTATTCTGTACTTGGAGAATAGTCATAGGCTTGTTTGGATGAACTTTAAAAAAAAAGATATTTTTTTGGATGAACTTCTAAAAGTAATTTTATGTTTGATATCTCATGCAAAAAGATTTTTTTATTTATCAATTATGTTTGGATATAACAATATAAGAGTATTTTTTGTTTATTTATTACATGAAAAATATATTTTTTTTAAGGAAAAAAGATCTTTTAAAAAAAGATGTAAATTACAGCTTTTTAAAAAAATGATTTTTTTTATTTTTTTAGTACTTTTACTTTTATTACTAGAAATTTGTCAAATACGCTAAAAAAAATATCTTTTTTTTTCATTAAAAATATTTTTTTTTATCAAGATAATAACACCCAAACAAGCACATAATATCATCTTATTCATTGTATAAAATTGCACCTGATTTCAAACCCGAGGCACTAAGTTTTTCTATTTTCAAGAATCTGTTCCTCCAAAATACTATCTATGTTTCTCCTTACTTCCTTCATTCTTGTCCGAACCACCATCATCAACCACCCTACTTCTTCATCGTGTTCCGATAGCTCCCATGTCCCTTTGTCAATGTTGTTCCCTTTATGCCGGAATCATTCACAATGTCATCTCTATCACCCGTTCCCTCATCAACGTCTTCCGCACCATCATCATCAACATACACATCCAACCCACCGGACCTTCCATTCGGGAAAGTAGCGGCTTGGTTCTCCCTCACCAACTCTTCCTCGATCTCACGACCCAACATAAGTGGCGTCAGTGATGCCCATCTCCCTTGCCACTTGAGCCTCCCTTGCCTTGGCCGGCCTTTATCTTCCCTTCTTTAACACCGATTTGGTCTCTCTCGGTCATCTCCAGGGCAAGTTTCGTAGATACAGCTTCCTGCAGACTTGTCGTAAACTCTTTCCTAGTGTGCCCATCTCTATCGTAAAAATCGTGCTCCATTTTTATCAAACTTGATTCGGATTCTAAACCCAACCAAACATTACCGAACCGGTTGATTAAGGAAATCGGGCCCAAGAATCATTTTCTACTTTTTTTGGACATTAAATTATTGGGTTTAGCACCAAGCCTACATAGAACTTTCTTTTTCTTATTCCTTTTGCCCCTTCTTTCCAACCCATTAAAGTTACCTTCATAAATTCATGTTATTATATTTTCAAAATCAGCTTCATAATTAATATAATCACATCCCACAAAATTTGCTCTTCCTTTCAATTCCTTTATAAATTGGTTGATATGTTACCATTTTTATCTGATTTTATTTTGAATGATCATTAATTCACTCATTCAAAATAATTTCAAGAATTATCAATCTGTCCTTATCTTCTCCGTCTTCTCTCAACTTCCTCATCACCACATTGGCTGCCTGGTCGTTGAAAACCGCCAATTTTATAACCCATGCACTCCTTAAGCTCGTACCCATACACTTCCTTTCCACAACTGTTCTTCGTTGTTCACAACTATTGTCAATTTTTTCATTAGTTTCTTCGTAACAATTCAATCAAAAAGCCTCCCTTCCCACTTCTTTCACTAGCACATTGAATTCACTGATACCTATTGTGATATGGACCCATTCATTAATTATATCCATGATACAAGTATCAATTTGCACTCGCCAACACTAAAAGACATGCACGATTCTATCACTTTGTCACAACTGACTACTTCTCTCCATTGGCCTCCTAACATACTAAAGGTATCTGCTGACCACGATTTTTTTTTTGTGTATTGTATTTGAATATAATGTACAAGACACTAATGTAATATCTAATATTATGTTTAGATACATATGAACAAGACTAAAATAGACATATCTCTCTTGCTCTCCTCTCCCTCTTTCTATTTCTTACTCATTCTTTGTCATCCAGTTGTTGAAGGATGGTGAATGAATGATACCTGCTATACCTATTAAATTTCAATTCAGTCTCTCTTGTCTAACTCAACATTCAAAAATTTTTGGAAAGACGTAGCAGTAAAAATCTCTTCATGAGTCTCTTATCTCTCTTCATAAAAAAAGAAAGATGATAAAAAATATAGAAACATAATAAAAAAAATATCATAAGAAGAAGAAAATTGACCCTATTTTTTTGTTTTAGATCGTGCATAACTTAGAAAATTAAATATGTTATTTTTTAAATTTTCGTTTTTTTTTTAAAAATTTTTATGTTTTTATTTAATATA
>NC_029789.2:120544735-120545494 GCF_000816755.2 Arachis ipaensis | reverse complement strand
AATTTAATATAATTTGATATAATTAAATGATTATGTAAAATATTATAAATTATCGATATATTAATATTAAGCTCTATCAAATTTAAAATTTTTAAAATTAATTTTTCAATTACACAGTAAAAGTAAAAAATTTACCTAGATGTATCCAATGCAATATAGATATCTAATTGACACATTAGCATTTGACTTGTTGACAAATAACAAAGTCTTACAGTTAAAATAAATCAATTAAAGTATTTAATAGGATAATAATATAAAAAGTGTATGAATTAATTACACATAAATTTATGATCTTAATAACAATTCATGTATATATTCTCCTCCGGTATAAATATTATTGAATATTAATACACAAAATTAGATAAGATTACCAATTTACATTTCAACTTTCCTCTTCAATTTTTTCGTTTCTTGAGGAGGGAGACATATATTTATAAGAATTTATTTAATGGGCCGGGCAGCTATTCAACCACTAACCAAGAGCCACAACCACAAATATCTTAGCTTTTTAACATGAAACATCATCGACCAAAAAAAAACATGAAACATCATGTTTTAAATGTGTTGCATCCGAAATGAGATTGCAGTTGGTGCTCCTAAAAAAAATACTAAAAAATTGTCAAATTTTATTATTTTTTGCCATAATTTATATATAGTTATTTTAATCTAATTCTAAAATACTTTAATTTATTAATGATTAATTAATAACTAAAAATAATAAATTTTAATAATTTCTAACATTTTTTTTTGAAAATAATC
>NC_029789.2:120539363-120544551 GCF_000816755.2 Arachis ipaensis | reverse complement strand
TTTGGATTGAAAAATGCAGGGGCCACATATCAGAGGCTGATGAATAAGGTGTTTGCCCCCCACTTAGGGAGCTTAATGGAAGCATATGTCGACGATATGTTGGTAAAAACCATGGAGGAAGTCGACCTCCTATCCGATCTCTCACAAGTCTTTGATACCATAAGGTTGCACGGGATGAGATTAAATCCTGCAAAGTGCGCCTTCGCAGTGGAGGCAGGAAAATTTCTAGGATTCATGCTAACACAAAGAGGGATCGAAGCCAATCCCGACAAGTGTAGAGCTATCCTAGAGATGAAAAGCCCGACTTGTTTGAGAGAAGTCCAACAGTTGAATGGCCGACTAGCAGCTCTCTCCAGATTTTTGGCAGGATCAGCATTAAGATCCCTTCCACTGTTCTCCCTACTAAAAAAGGGGCACCAGTTTGAGTGGACTCCCGAATGCGAGGAGGCGTTCCAGGAGTTCAAAAAGTTTTTGAGCCAACCTCCCATCTTGACCCGACCTATAGCCGGAAAAGACCTCGTCCTATACCTATTCGTGGCAGACAGGGCTGTCTCAGCAGCCTTGATAAGAGAAGACGAGGACAGTCAACACCCAATCTACTTCATCAGTAAAGTTCTACAGGGCCCTGAGCTAAGGTATCACAAATTAGAAAAGTTTGCCTACTCCTTAGTAATAGCCTCTCGAAGGCTACGGCCTTACTTTCAGGCTCACACAATAAGGGTCCGCACGAACCAACCCATGAAGCAAATCCTCCAAAAGACGGATATTGCAGAAAGAATGGTACAATAGGCAATAGAGCTCTCCGAGTTCGACTTGAAGTATGAAACTCGGACGGCAATTAAAGCCCAGTGCCTCGCCGACTTCATCGCAGAATATGCAGGGGATCAAGAGGACAAACCAACTACCTGGGAACTCTACGTGGATGGGTCCTCCAATAAAACAGGAAGCGGCGCAGGCATAATACTGGTAGATGAAAGGGAAACCCAGATAGAGGTTTCCCTCAAGTTTGAATTCCCAGCCTCAAATAATCAGGCAGAATACGAAGCCTTGATCGCAGGATTGAAGCTGGCAGAAGAGGTCGGTGCTATGAAGGTGATGGTATACAGCGACTCCCAAGTGGTGACCTCCCAAATAAGTGGGGAATATCAGGCAAAGGACCCAAATATGAAAAGGTACTTGGAAAAAGCTTCGGAGCTCCTGGGGCGCTTTGCAGAAACCGAGGTGAAACACATAACTCGGGATCTAAACAGCAGAGCAGACGCCCTATCCAAGCTAGCAAGTACCAAGCCAGGAGGAAATAACAGAAGCCTGATTCAAGAGACTCTCCAGGAACCTTCAGTGGTAAAAATGGAAGACACACTAGAAGTCTTTGAAGTGGTCGGATTAAACCTCGGATGGATGAACCCCTTAGTCGAATACCTAAAATTCGACATCCTCCCTAAAGAGGAAAAAGAAGCCCAAAAAATCCGAAGGGAAGCGCAACACTATACCTTGGTGAAAAATGTTCTCTATAGAAGGGGGATATCCACACCATTGCTAAAGTGTGTACCGACCTCAAAAGCCACCGAGGTGTTGGAGGAGGTGCATAGTGGAATCTGCGGGAATCATCTTGGAGCCAGGTCATTGGCCAGGAAAGTGATCCGAGCAGGATTCTACTGGCCAACCTTACAGAAAGATGCCACAGAATTTGTGAAAAAGTGCCAGCCATGTCAAATGCATGCAAATTTCCACGTGGCTCCCCCACAATAGAGTCCTCCAACTTGGTGTAGGCCTTCCGAGCATTCAGCAAGTCGTTCTTTACAGACACAAGATCAGCAAATAAACTATTGTAGCTGGCTTGCGCTGCTTTCCTTAAACCTACCTCCATGTTGCATTGAGCCTGCAACTTCTGCCCCTTCTCTCTGAGGCTGTCCCTCTCCTCCGTCAGTATGGCGACTTTCCCCTCCAACTCCTTCTCATGCTCCTGATATACACGAAGCCTACCCTCCAGCTCCTCGACCCTCGAGGTCGTCCCTAAAGAGCTGATGGGAGTCTTCTCAAATATATCCAAGAGTTTGCCACAAACCCCTGCCGTCTTGAGACTCTCCTCAACCACAGTAGTGAGGTAGTGCCGAACAGAAACATCATCCATACTCATACGAGCATAAGGATAGATGTTCTTTCGGACGAACGCAAGAGCGTCCGCCTCACCAGAAGCGCCAGACTCTAAGGTCTTGCGCTTCTTTGGCTCTGGTTCGGGAGTAGGTCGGACGGGAGGGGGTGGCAGAGAGGGAGCAGAGGAAGAAATTACAATAGGTTGAGAGGAAGTCCCGACGTTCCGAGGAGGAGGAGGGGGAGAGACAACCATTCTAACACCTCCAGACCTGGCTCGAGACTTTGCCTTGGCTTCCTGAACCCTCTGGTAAGACTCTTGAGCATTTTTCTTTGCCATCTCTACAAAAACAAATTAGTAGCTAAAATCAGACAAAGTCGGTAAAAGAAATCGCAAGTCGGAAATAAGCAAGAAGTGCAAAAAGCTACCTAATTGTGGCTGGACAAAGGCCGGCGACCCCTGGAGAAATTTTTTAGTATCCAAGTATGGGGCCCAGGGCTTGGTCATGTGGAAGAGGTAAAAGAAAATCCTCAGAGAAGTCGGAAACTCTAAGGCCTGGCTGATGAATTGGTAAATTTTCAAAAAACCCCAAGAGTTGGGGTGAAGCTGGGTGGGAGCAACCCGGCAATGACGCAATACAAACATTTCAAACTCTGAAAAAGGGAGAAAAACGCCCAAACGAGTGACCATACTCTCATACATAAAAAAGAAATGAGGGGCCGTCTCGTCAGCCCTCCCGAAACAAACCCGGTCTTCTGGACCCGGGACTATCAACTCATACTTCGGCTCATCTTCTTCAGAAGTGCAAATTCTATAGTGAGTACGAAGGTGGGTAATAAATTCAGTATCAACCGAGGGCTCCTCCCCTAGGACCGTAACATCAACCCACTGGGAAAGAGCATCTATGGAAGCCATTTTCTTTTTCTTAAAAAGGGTGACAAGAAACCTACAAAAGAAAAGGAAAATCAACACACGGTCTCTAAGGGAAGGGGTACGGAACTAAAGCCTACAAACCAACCTACCTACAAAATAAAGGCACGCAAATAGAAAGCATGTCACAGAAAAGAAAAAAAAGCTAACCTTTAAGTCTGAAACCAAGACTGGAGGAAGTAAAAGCCTTCGAAACACAAGAAAGCAGCACGAACGAATGCAAGGGAAATTTGAAAGATCGCAGAAACGAAACAACGAAAGAGAGGGAAAGTATTTATAAGAACGTTAGGGGCATAATGGTAAAATGGGGGCAGTCATTAATGAAGATGCACCGTTACCAAGGCCATTAAATCTCTACGCACACCCCTAACGGACATGACGCTTGATTAGACGTAACTGTCAGAACCGAAAGGTCAAGAAAAATCACGTCGGTTCCTAAACCATCACGTCGGTCCTCCTGCAAATCGGCCAAAACCCCGAGTTGAATACTGGAACCCAACTCTTAAAAAGAAATTGGGCTCGAGTAGGGGCACTATTCATACCCTGGCCCAATAAATAGGGCCCAAGATCTAAGATCTAAAGCCCAACCCAAAGGGTTGGCCCTCCCCCAGTACCAGCCTTCATCCCAAGAAGTCGGTACTGAACACGACCTGCTCCAAAGAAGTCGGATACGAGGGTTAGCTGGCAGATAACACTCATTCGAATGAGTAACTGCCCCTAGAAACTCTCTAACCACTTCATAGAGCCATATCTTAACCTCCCTAAGATATGGGAACGGTTATCCACCTAAAAAGGTGGCACTACTCCAGCGGTGGTTATTGGTTCACCACTATAAATACCCTGACTTCCCTCAGGTATCACTAAGTCCAATACATTCTAAACTTGCTTATACCCTTGCTAACTTAGGCATCGGAGTGTCTTTGCAGGTACCACCCCCCATTCTTTCACACGTGCAAGTCGGACGGAGGAACACCGAGTTTCGGGCAAACGCGATAGTCTCCTCCCTCACACGTTTGGGCCTACCAACGTCATCCGGCCCACCAATCTCTGGTTACCCACAGTAACACTACCATTTAACATGAATCTGGGGTGTAAGTCACCGAACCGAAATTTACCGTAAAACCGAGCTGAAATTTATAACAATCGAATAGAAAAAAAAATCAGTTTTTTTATTTTTTTTTTTGAATTAAACTGATTGGTTCGATTTAATTTTCAGTTGGTTCGGCAAAAATCAAACCGAACCAAATTGAAGAAGTGGCTTAATAATGCATTGAAATATAAATTTTAGACTTAACAAATGTGTTTGTTTTATGTTTAGTTGTTGGAATGAGTTGAAATTATGTTGAATTTGAATGTAATGTAATGTTATTTCAGTTTATTGATTGTTTTGAACATCATTTTATTGAGATTAACTTTCTATTAGTTAGGATTTAAAAACCGAAAAAACCGACCGAACTAAACCGCTTTTAGTTTAGTTCAGTTCAATTCGATTGTTGTACAGACAACAAACCGATTGGTTGGTATTCTGTGAAAATCGAATAAATTGATTTGATTGAATTTTAGTCTAAAATTGAACCAAACCGAACCGATAATACTCTTAATGAATCATGCTAGATGAATATTACAGTGGACTACTAAAATTTAAAATTTAAAATATATATTATAAATGAAATAAACTTATGCTTTTATATATATACAAATATAGAATGATTGATTTGGTTATTAATTTTTGATGTGTACGTAATATTTTTGTATATCTGAGTTGCTTTTTACTCTAAATATATACTTACTTTGGTCACACCCTAGTTGTTTCCTTTTTGATTCTCCAACTCCAAGTTTAAGCACAAACCTTCCACGTGCGATATATTTTGTTTTTATTTTCATTACCAAAATACTTAGTAGCTCATCACAATGTGTTTTATATTAGGTTCAAATACAATTTTACAAATCAACTTCCCCAAAATTGGCACAATGTATAGAAAGTTTGAGTCCAAATACAAACCACCTTGCCCAAAATTGCAAGATTGTGGAGTGTGGGTTCAAATACAATTCACCTTGCCCAAAATTATACCATAATCGCATAAAAGTTTGGATCTAGTTTCGACTTTATTTTATTATTATTATTATTATTATTATTATTATTATTAAGACAAATATTGATGATAT
>NC_029789.2:120534755-120538916 GCF_000816755.2 Arachis ipaensis | reverse complement strand
CTCACAAATCGGCTACGACCCCGAGTTGAATACTCGAACCCAACTCTTAAAAATAAATTGGGCTCGAGTAGGGGCACTATTCATACCCTGGCCCAATAAATAGGGCCCAAGATCTAAGCAAAGAAGCCCAACCCAAAGGGTTGGCCCTCCTCCAGTACCAGCCTTCGTCCCAGAAGTCGGTACTAAGCACGACCCACTCCAAAGAAGTCGGATACGAGGGTTAAGCTGGCAGATAACACTCATTCGAATGAGTAACTGCCCCTAGAAACTCTCTAACCACTTCATAGAGCCATATCTTAACCTCTTATTTAACACCTACATGTGTTCAGTTATTAATATTTAATAAATAATCTGCCATCATAAGATTCTTCACCGACATATATATTGATACTGGATCAAGGTAGGCTTAGGTGGGGAAACTTAAAGCATTTTAAAGAGTTGGGGAAAGAATCCAATTTTGTGGATGATATGGAAGCCATACACATGGTATGGAACTTGCTGGGATGCCCCTAAAGAAGAAGTATTTTAGAAGTGACCATTTTGTTGGATGTTTGGTATGTCTTTAGTTGTTGGCAGGGATGGACATAAGGAGGGGAGTGGCGGCCTCGGCCCCCAACTTTTTTTAATAGTAATAAATTATTATTATAATTTAATTTTTTTAAAAAAATATTTAGTATTTAATTTAATATAAATAAAAGTTCAATCTAATTTAAATATTAATAATTTTTAATATCTAAAAAATAAGTAATAATATTAAAAAAATTTGAAAAAGATATTATTACTAATATTTTTTAATTAAATAAAAAATTTTAAATCTCATAAAGTGAATTTTTTTTCTTCTTGTGGCCTTTTTTTTATTCGTTTGGTATTAATTCTTTTTGTTTCAACTGCTACAATTAAGAAATCTTTTTTAACTATGAATATTGTGAAAAATAACTTAGAAACAAAATAAAAGATGAATTTCTTGTTAATTGTCTTTTAATTATATTGAAAAGAAAATTATTAAAAATTTTGACACAAATTCTATTATCGGTGAATTTTATGATACGAAGAATCGACCACTTCGTTAGTAAAAAATATACACATATTTTTTTACTTTAAAATATATTCTCTATCTGTATATTCTTATAATACATCTTATATTATATAATTTTTTTTACATAATTTTTAATATTATGTGTTATTGGCCCCGTAATATCATTTCTAGATCCGTCCCTGGTTGTTGGGTTTTGGTATGGTCCGAAATCCGAACTAAGCAAGACATTAAAGACGTGGGACCCGTCAGTTAATGTTAGGGGAAATCATACTAAATAACTCTGATATTTGTCTACAATTTTAATTTTATCACTAGTATTTTATAAATAATCTAACGTTACCTCCTCGCTAAAATTATCAATAGTTACTAATTTTTTCTTCTAAATTTATTCTTTTTGTAGCATTTCTTTTTACTTATTCCAAACAATTAGGTAACCATAACAATACCCCGTTTTAATTATTTTTATAAATTCATATTTATTGGCGTTCAAACTGTAAGGGTAAAAATATTTTTTTTTTCTATTATTTACATTAATTACGTTGTTGGCAGGGATGGACATAAGGAGGGGAGTGGCGGCCTCGGCCCCCAACTTTTTTTAATAGTAATAAGTTATTATGTATAATTTAATTTTTTTAAAAAATATTTAGTATTTAGTCTAATATAAATAAAAGTTCAGTCTAATTTAAATATTAATAATTTTTAATATCTAAAAAATAAGTAACAATATTAAAAAATCTGAAAAAGATATTATTACTAATATTTTTTAATTAAATAAAAAATTTTAAATCTCATAAAGTGAATTTTTTTTCTTCTTGTGGCCTTTTTTTTATTCGTTTGGTATTAATTCTTTTTGTTTCAACTGCTACAATTAAGAAATCTTTTTTAACTATGAATATTGTGAAAAATAACTTAGAAACAAAATAAAAGATGAATTTCTTGTTAATTGTCTTTTAATTATATTGAAAAGAAAATTATTAAAAATTTTGACACAAATTCTATTATCGGTGAATTTTATGATACGAAGAATCGACCACTTCGTTAGTAAAAAATATACACATATTTTTTTACTTTAAAATATATTCTCTATCTGTATATTTTTATAATACATCTTATATTATATAATTTTTTTTACATAATTTTTAATATTATGTGTTATTGGCCCCGTAATATCATTTCTAGATCCGTCCCTGGTTGTTGGGTTTTGGTATGGTCCGAAATCCGAACTAAGCAAGACATTAAAGACGTGGGACCCGTCAGTTAATGTTAGGGGAAATCATACTAAATAACTCTGATATTTGTCTACAATTTTAATTTTATCACTAGTATTTTATAAATAATCTAACGTTACCTCCTCGCTAAAATTATCAATAGTTACTAATTTTTTCTTCTAAATTTATTCTTTTTGTAGCATTTCTTTTTACTTATTCCAAACAATTAGGTAACCATAACAATACCCCGTTTTAATTATTTTTATAAATTCATATTTATTGGCGTTCAAACTGTAAGGGTAAAAATATTTTTTTTTTCTATTATTTACATTAATTACGTTTTCAGGTACATATTATATCAATGAAATATTTAAATAAATTATAAAACAAAATAATAATATAAAAATTATTCAAAATTAATTAAATGATAAACTTAAAAATTTATTTAAAATAAGTAACTAAAATAAATAAATTTTTTATTTAAATTAAATAAATATATAAATTACGAAAATACATAAATAGTGAAATATTTATAAAAATACACTATGAGGCACATTTTGGATACTGAAAAATTAACCCAAGAATGAGTATATCTCAGCGTTTGAGATTTTGTACGGTGACCGAGTGACGTCAAATCATATCCTGAATGTATCCAAAATATGTATTAAGATAGGGATCAGATATTGAGCACCCAAAATATGTGAAAATTGAGAATGAGATCTCAGTATCTAAAATATATACAAGCAGCGTAATTGTGGTCTTAGCATCCGAAATACACTCGGATGCCTATATAAAATCACTGCACTCGAGTTTGTTGTGCATAACCATCATTTTTTAAAATTTTTTAATCTTCTAAATGTTTAAGTTCGAGTTCCATCACAAAACATGAACCCTCGAAAATATATCCATAATGGAGACATTAATAGACCAAATATTACTTGGCACGTAGTTAGATGCATACGCATTCTACTTCATTGAGTGATATCTTTTTATTTTGTGGTTTTTTAATTTGTGTGTGCAATTTAATCTTTATTTTGGTGATAATAGTGAATGATAATGGTGATAAGAAAAAGATGGATGAGTGGTAAGCGGTGGGTGAGAGAGTTGGAAAAAATATTTTTTATTTTATTTTTATTAAAAATATTTTGGTCCAAAAATTATTATTTAGATAAAAAATAATCATTTTAAAAATAATTTAAATATTGAGGATGATTTTAAAATAAAAAATATTATAGACAAAGATAATTTTAATTTTAACAATAAATCTTAAAAATGAAAAAAAGTACTTAACGTTTTTTAATTGAATATTTTCTTTTGAAAACATCCAATACTCAAATAACTACATATTTTACATCATTTAAGTACTCTTTTATATATAATCTATAGAAAAATTCTATGGTATTTACTGTAAAAATAAGTATGATATACCGATCTTACGTGTAAGTCACTGAGGATTGAAGGCAATTTTTTTTAAATAAAAAAATAAATTACAAAAATACATTCTAAATATATCAATGAGACATACATCACATTAATTTGTAAAATTTTCAGCCGTTAGAATTGATGCATCTATAGCACCATTATAGAAGAAAAGATGTGAGAAATTATTAGTTATATTTGAATAAAATTAAAATTAAAATAATTTCACTCATAAAAATATACATTAATTTAATATTTATTAAAATATTTAATTATTTTTTTAGATGTGAGAAGTTATATTTGAATAAAATTAAAATTAAAATATTTTCACTCATAAAAATATACATTAATTTAATATTTATTAAAATATTTAATATTTATTTTAATTTTATAATTTTATTAAATTTATAATTAATTATTATAATTTTTTAATTAAATTTTTATATTATTTTAATTTTGTAATTAATTTTTTTTAATATAAAAATATTAGAATTAACA
>NC_029789.2:120526232-120533411 GCF_000816755.2 Arachis ipaensis | reverse complement strand
TTATTTAGAATATTTTTTTTTTAATTTAATCTTTTATTATTTTTTATTTTAAAAAAATTGCCTTCAATCCTTAGTGACTAACACGTAAGATCAGTATATTATGTTTGGTTTTACGGTAAGCACAATAGAACTTTCCCTAGTTTATATCCATCTTTTTTTTTTATAGTTGGTAAAAATTTTCGACCCAGTTATACTATACACACAAGCCTTTTTAGCTTACAAGTCTTATAAGTTGGGCTAAATCCAACAGAAACTACTCTCACCCAACTCAAGCGTGTTAAACACGAGCGTTACTCAACCGTTCCTAAAACGCGCTACTCACCATTATGAACGACTCTTCTTCTTCTTCTTCTTCTTCTTCGATCAAAACCACAACCGTCAAGATTCAAAGCACATTCGAAAACTCTGAAGAAACTTTTAAACTCCTCGCCAACACTCGACGAAATCAACAAGCAAACATCAAAATTTTCATTAAAAACCACCAAAAAGAAAGAAGAAACAATATTCAAGGTACTGTTTCACTAATCTTCGAAGTTTTTCAGATTTCTCTTTCTGATTTCGAAGGTGAAGTATTATATCGTCGTATTTCTCTTTTATTAAGTATATTCATTATATGTTCTTGGTTTAAAGTAAATATTACTGTTCTGGTGAAACTGTTTAAGTCGGGGATATTGTTTTACGTACTCTTTAGTGAATGGTTTAAGGTATTTTTTCATCTATTTTTGTGTATGTTTGCATGTTTGAAAGTGAGTTTGTATACATATAAATTTTGTACTGTATTGCAAGTGAACTCATATTTGGGTGTATATGGCTGATTTTTAGGTGTATATCAATCGAATTCGAATGTGACTGATGTTTCTAGTGACATTTTGAACTTAAATATTATTTTGAACTCATATAATGTTATGTAATCCAAAAAAATACAGGTGTATGTAACTTATATATATCAAGAGTATTTAAGTGTAACGTGCTTGTTCTTGCACTTGTAGTGCCATTGTATGCATGTTTGGTTGACTTGAATATCATTTTGAACTCATATAATGTCGTGTAATCAAAAAAATAATCAATGTGTATGTGACTGGATTTGGGTTATGTGGCTGGTATTTAGGTGTATCTGGCTGTTATTTGGGTATATGTTGCTAGTATTTGGGTGTATGTGACTGTTATTTGGCTGGTATTTTTATCTATTAATAATATTTTTTATTCCTTACTGTAAAAATGACAAGCAAGAGCCAAGGTGGAAAAAAAATACAATGTAAGCGCGTGCGCGCCCACACACACACACACACACACACACATATCTTAGACTAAGTCAATTTTTCCTAGTATAAATATAGCTTATTTAAATGACTCTCTTTTTGCTTTGTTTATAGCAAACCAAGAATTTGAGATGCTCCACACGACTATTGAAGGAACAGTTTGAAAAAATGAGCGAGGCAAAGAAGGGCATCGTTCAGGAATTAGGATTTGGTGGTCTGATGCATATTCCGCCGATGAATGTGCCACACAAACTGTTGAAGGATTTGGCTAATTCCTTTAATTTGGAAAAAAATAAATTGGGAAACAAGGCACGGTTCGTTGAAAATTAAACCCAAAAAAATAGGAGCTGCCCTTGGTCTCAATGCATCAGGTAACTCATTACAGAAAATCTTATATATATATATATATATATATATATATATATATATATATATATATATAATCTCAATCAAAGTAAGACAATAATATATAAAAATTACCACTTACAGTTTTGTATCATGAAAAGGCTATTCGACGTTTTTTTCTATTTTCAAAATCATCTATAATTGAATTTGTGTCGAAAATAGCTGCTAGTTCTTTTTCTATATAGATGACCAAATTGTCTGCAAGAAATTCATCAGCCATCTTACTTCGGAGTCTTGTCTTAACAGTTTTTATTGCTGAAAAAGCTTTTTCTGTTGTTGCTGTAGACACTGGTAGAGTCAAAATAAGACGTATTAATCTATCAATCATGTGATAAGTTCTTGATTTTTTTGTTTTTTGCAACTTGTTGCACAATTCAGAAAGTGTACCAATGCCTTTCAAATGATTTGGTATATCATGCTGATAATGTTGTAACTGAGATTTCAAAATATTTAGCTCATTAGAAGAAAAGTCAAGGTGATAAAACTTCTCTGCTAACTTGCTAATTTCTTCAATATTAAATGATTTGAAATTATCCTCAGGATCCAAAGCACAACTCAAAGTCAAAAGCTCTATTGTTTGCTCATTAAATTTACTATTTAACTCTTGTATTTGAGAGTCAATTGTTGTCAAGAATACATCTATTCGATAATGATGCTCAACTGTCACACTTGGTTGACGAGATCGACCTCTTCCAAAAACATATTGTGCACTCATATTAGGGACTTCAATTTCATGCTTTTCACAAAAATCTTTAAAGTTGTTGCACAAGTATCAGTGATATGCACAAGATCAAAGAATCTCTCTTTAACAAAACCATCTAGAGTAACAAATCTCAAAACAATGGTCATTTGCTCATTTTTAGATTCATCTCTAACTTCATCAACAATAATACAAAATTTGGCATCTCCAATCTCTTCTCTAATTGAATTTCTCACATTAGTAGCAAGAATATATAGAATTTCTTTTTAGACATCATTTAAAGTATACTTAGCATTTTTCTTGGAGCATTTTTTAAAACATTCTTTTTCACTCTTTTATTGTAAGATCCCAAAAATTTTAACATTTCTAAAAAGTTACCTCTGTTGCTTGAACTTTGGCTTTCATCATGTCCTCTGTATGCGCAGCCTTGAAATGTCAACCATCTAATACAATCTATAGATGCTCCTAGTCGAATTCGATTCTTTTTAATCTCTTCTGATGTTTGCTTATGAAGAAGTCTGTCGATATGTTGTGATTATTTCATCAAATCATCACATGATTTTAGCGCCTTATGATGGAATGAGTTGGGACCTTTGCCAATGTGATTCAAAAGAGCACATTATTTTCCACTATTTACTTTCTTCTAATTCCTGAAACCATTCTCAATAAAAGTATTTGTACCCGTATTGATTGAAGGTTCCTTAGCAAAAAGAAAGCATGGAAAATAATATATAGCATCATCTTCTATAGAATATTCTAACCAAGATGGGAACAATTTAAACCATGAAGCTTGAAAGCGACGATGACTTTTATCACCACAAAATGGATAATTATCAAGAATTGGTTAATTTGGCCCAACTTTAATATAAGCCCGACGGATTTCATCTCTTTTATTTGGAGGAAACTTCCAAATCGTTGGTCGCATTCCAGGATCTCTTTCCAAACGAAAAACATCCAGTTGATTTGGAAGAAGTCGTGGACGCTTTGAACTATTCAATGGAAAACTTGAAGTAATGAAATTTGATGACCCCTCAAGTATTGGAGTAGTAATAGTAGAAACATCTTCATTCTCTTGATCTTTTCTTTTAAAAAATGTATCAATGGTTTTGAACTTACTCATAATTCAAATGGCCAAATAAGTTCCTATAATTAAAAATATATTTAACAAAAAGTGTAAATTACAATCTAAATCTTTATAAAATATAAAAATTATATTTCAATTCAAAATATAATATTAAAATTCAGAACAATAATACTAACATTGTAGTATAAATAATATAAAATTATAATTAAAAAGTTAACTAATAAAAAAAATAAATATACAAACTAACATATAATAACATAAACTTAATTAACAAATAATAATAAATTAAGCAAATAACTAAATATATAAAAAACATAAAAAAATTAGACAAGACTAACAGAAAAATAATAAAAAAATATAAAAAAAATTACAATGCTAGATTAAATACAATTTATTTGTTCTATTTTTGTATGACTATGTCTCTTTATTATTAGTTCAATAATTTTCTTGAAATAAAAAAAAATAAAAATAGAACCTTTTTTGAGAAAGAGGAGTGAAGAACTACTTGTTGAATTGCTATCTTTTTTTAATCTGCAAAAAAAAAAAAAAATCAGAGTCAAAGAGGTAAAAGATAAGAAGATTAAAGAGATAAAAAAGAAGAAGAATAAGAAAAGTTGTTACCTGAAATTCTGGAAAGTGAAGGCAGGAAGGAAGGGGCGCTGGAAAATAAAAAAAGGGGGCTGAAAAAGTTATGGAACAAAAAGGGAGGGGCTGGGAAATAAAAAAAAAGGGGCGGGAAATCAGGAATGGGTTATTGGGCTGGATTTTTTGTATGAATTAAAAGGGGGGCTATAGGAGACCTATTTTCCGAAAAAGTGAGTTTTAAAGACCTTTCTGAGGAGAACAAAGAAATTTTTAGAAGGTTCCATGAAAAAACATTAAAGAATCTAACCAATCAGATGATGGATATCGGTGTTGACAACGATCAAGATCGCCTAATGTTCAAGAGGATTTTCATCCTCCATATTCAAATGGCATTTTTGTTGCCAATTACCATAAACAAATTATCTCCTGTCCACATCCCTCCAATTTTTCGACTGGACAACATAATGGAGTGGAACTGGGGCAGGCATGACCTCAATTTCATCATCAAAGGCATAACCAATTACCATTTAAAAAAGAAAAAATCGATTGATGGCTGTCTCTATGCCTTGATGATAATATATTTTCATCAAACAAAACACACAGACAAGAAAGGAGAAGCAATCCCTGAACTGCCCTGGGTTAGCAATTGGAATAGGAAACTACTGGTTTAGAGGATTATAGCAGAAATTGATGGTCATATAGTAACTGAACAGAATACTTTCTCTAATTTGGGTATATTTGATTTATGTAGATGGTGTAAACTAATGTTTCAACTGTTTCAGGGTATCGTCAAGAGGGCGGAAGTGAAAAAGAAATTAAAGAAAATAAAAGAGAAAGAAAAGAAAAAAAAAGAAAACGAAAAAAAAAAAGAAGAAGGTAAATTCATCCGAGAGTGATTCATCGGAGAGTGAATTTACTTTTTTCTCTGTGTCTGAGTCTGAACAAGACACAGAGGAACCAAAAAAATAAAGAAAAACCAACCGAGACAGCTAAAAGGTAAGTAATATTTGGGTGTATTTTGTCATTTTTAGGGTATTTTTTGCTAATGATTGTTTGCTCTCCAGATTGGTATTCAGAAAAAGAAAATAGATTGTGGAGGATTTCTCTTCAGAAAGTGAAAGTGAATCCAATGATGAGTAAGATTCTAAAATTGTCATTGCATTACTTTCTTTTCTGTTTATTATCAAAATTTGATGTATTAACAGTGTTTCTCATTTAATTTCAGAAGTGAAGAATCGTCATCAATAATAAAATAAAAATAAAAGAAAAAAATTCAGACTCCACTCAAAAAGTATGCACTGCTTTCAGAAATATTTTATCATCAATTTTATTGTGTTTGTCTGATTCATATTTTTTTTTTATTTTCAAGACGCAATCCAAAAAAAGAAAGCACATTGTTGAGGATTTGTCTTCTAAACAACAAATTGAATTCTATGATGTGTAAGATATGTTGTAAAGCTATTTTACTCTTTATCATCAAAATTTTATTTGTTAACATATTCTTTTGCATGTACTGTCAGAACTAAAGAAATAGAAGAATTTTTCATAGAATCAAAAAAGAAAAAACCAACAAAAAGGTTGCACAGGAGTATGTTGAATTTGGGTGTATACTGCCGATTTTAAGGTATTTTTTGTTATTGATAATTGTTTTTTCTTTTACAGGATGAAGGAAGCTGGGCTCCCATCGACGGAAGCTCACTATGATTCATCTAAAACGCAAGATCTTATTTGATAGAATTTCGAGATCCTGATTTAACTAAATAGTATTTTTACTGAATGATGTTTATTCTGTGCTTAGAATGCCAGAGGTGAACTTAGGAAGTGAAAATGATCCTGTGTTTCAAACACAAACGGATCAAAGCAGCGTAAACTAACAACAAACCCACGGATAGCATGTAATTTTTGTTTCTAATGCCATTTTCTTAATTCTTTTGTTACCATCTTCTTCTAATTCTGTATATATTTTTTCAAAAAAAGTCCTTTAGTTATATTCAAGAAAAAAAAGGCAGGAAAAAAAGAAAAATCTGCAACTACGTAAGTTCTCGAAAAATAGAGGTTGTGTTTCTTTTCATTGCTTCAGGTGTATTTTGACATTATTTTGGTGGATTTCAGGTTGGGTCTGAAAGAAGAATCAGTCAGTGATCCAGCTCAACAGAAGATGATCATTGTTCGGATGGAGACACATTCACAATCTGAACCGCTTGATATGTGAGTTTTACAACTAAATTTCAACCTTCTAATAATATATTTTAAGGGAGTTTGTTAACTTTTTATTTTTGTCTTGTTTAGAATTCCGATTCAAGTATGCATGCCTCCATCGCAAACGACAATAGCAAGCCCTATGCAAATTGAACCATCCCCCAAAGTCTCCGAACGAGAAAACTAGCGAAGAAACAATTAAGGGGTAAGAAATAATATTTGGGAGTATTTGGTTATTATTTGGGTGTATTCGTTTCTTATTTGTGTGTATCTCATATGAATTGAGATGTAATTGGTTTTTCTCTAATTTAAAGCCTTTTTTCTAACCCTGCAGTACTCCACAACCCCAACGACCTGCTGAAAGCACACCCACAGTGCCAATAGCTTCTTCTAAAATGTAAGTTCTACACAATATAACTCTCTTTCGATATTATTCGTCTATTCTTATTCTTATAGTATCTTATATGTCAACACGCAGTAATCCACCCCCTCAAGCCACTGCTGCATTGATGATGATGGCTAGCACAGCATCTTAGATACAAAAGAATTTTCGGCGCCATCATTCAGCCTTGGCTTCACTGATTCGAGTCGGGAAGAAATGCTGACTTAGGAGGGATAACCGGAATCTGAGAAGGAAAAAAGTCCTGAGACGTCAATACTAGTTGAAGAATTAGAAGAGCTGGTGGAGCAAGTTGCAAACACTGGAGTTGCGGCAGCCTTGAAATTTGCAGAGGATAGAAGTCCCTCGCTCGAAAAGCAGCCTACCGACCAATTTTTTAAAAAGTTTGAAACTCCTGCAAGGAGGAAAAAATTGTCGGCCGACCTGAAATAAAAGTGCTACCTTTGAGCTACACATATAAAGACCTACGTGTATATTTTGGATAAATCAATCCTTAAAATAAAGTATAAAATAGTACTTAAAGAATTTAAAAATCTCAAAGTAGTAT
>NC_029789.2:120496460-120525680 GCF_000816755.2 Arachis ipaensis | reverse complement strand
ATATATATTGTTACGATGGGTAACCGGAGATTAACAGGCTGGACTCGTTAGGCTGATCCAATCGTCTGAAAAGGGAAGCCTTCGAAGGAAATCACGTTTCTGGGCCTCCGTCCGACTTGTGAATATGAGTGAATGGGGATGGTACCTGCAAAGACACTTCGATGCCTAAGTTAGCAAGGGAGTAAGCAGGTCTAGAGAGTATTGGGACTTAGAGATACCTGAAGGGTGTCAGTGTATTTATAGTGGTAAGCCAATAACCACCGTTGAAGGAGTTCCACCTTTTAAGGTGGATAACTGTCCATTTATCTTAGGGAAGTTGAGATATGACTCCTGGAAGTGGGTTGAGAGATTTTAGGGACAGTTACTCATTCGAATGAGTGTTTATCTGCCAGCCAATCTTCGTCCCCGACTTCTTTAGAGCAAGTCGTGTCAAGAACCGACTTCTACAGGGGAAGGTCGGTGTAGGTGAGGCTCAATCCTTTGGGTTGGGCCTTTCATTTGTACCTGGGCCGTAGCGTTGGGCCAGGGTATGAACAGTGCCCCTACTCGAGCCCAATTTTCTTTTAAGAGTTGGGGTCGAGTATGTAACTCAGGACCGTAGCCGACCTGATAAGGAACCGACGTGATGTTTCAGAACCGACGTGTTTTAAAAATTCTCAACAGTCGCGTCTAATCAAACGTCGCGTCGGTTAGGGATTTGTGTATTCATATGCGGGGATCAGTTACATTGGGAACGGTGCCTCCCTTTAAATGACGGCTTCCGTTTTTATCATTATGCCCCCAACATTTTTATAAATACTTTCCCTCTCTTTCCTTGCTTCGTTTCTGAAAACTTTCACACTTCCTCTCGTCTGTTCGGAAGAAGCTCTTGTTCGAAGGAATTCACCTTTCTCTGCCCCTATCCTTTTTTCAAGCAAAGGTTAGTTTTTCTCTACTCTCTTTTTATGAAGTGCTTTCATTTGCATGTTTTTATTTTAGAAAGGAGGGTAGGCTTCCAGTGATTCTAGTGATTCTGTTTTGTTTGATTCCAGGCCCCTTAGAAACCCTGTTTTTGATCCTTTTTCTTTTTTCCTTTGTAGGTTTCGTCATACCTTTTTAGGAAAGAATGTCTTCTATAGAAACCTTTGCTCAATGGGTGGACGTTACTGTTTTAGGGGAGGAACCCTTTGTAGATACTGACTTTATTACCAATCTCCGTACTCATCATAGAATTTGTACTTCTGATAAGGATGAGCCGAAGTACGAGTTGATGGTCCCGGGTTTGCTTCGCGAGGGCTGCTGAGGCAGCCCCTCATTTTTTCTATATGTATGAGAGCATGATTACCTGTTTGGGTATTTTTCTTCCTTTTTCTGATTTTGAAATAGCCGTCTAACGTCACTGTCGTGTTGCTCCTACCCAACTTCACCCAAACTCTTGGGGTTTTCTGAAAATTTACCAGTTCATCAGCCATGCTTTGGACTTTTCGACTTCTCTGAGAATTTTTTTTCCTCTTTCATATGACTAAGCCCTTTAGTAGGCAAAATAACAAACAGCAATGGGTGTCTTTCCGAGCTATACAAGGTCGGAGAGTCTTCACCTTTTTTGACGAATCCTTTCACGATTTCAAAAATTATTTTTTCAAAGTTCAAGCTGTAGAGGGTCACCACCCCTTTTTTCTAGATGAGAATTCTTCTCCTCGCTTTCCTCTGTACTGGTTAGAGGCCTCCCCCTGTGAGAAATATAGTTTGGATAACTTGGATGAAGTGGAGGCAGCCATTGTGGGGTTCCTCCGAGAAGTGTGGGAGAGGGCCCCCTATCTGGATACAAAAAAGTTTCTCCAGGGGTCTCCGACCTTTGTCCAGACACAACTAGGTAGCTTTTTGTTTGTTTATATTTTCCGACTTGTTTCTTCCGACTTGTTTTGCTGATTTTAGCTACCTAATTATTTTTTACAAAGATGGCGAAGAAGAATTCCAGGGAGTCTTACCAGAGAGTTCAGGAGGCCAAAGCGAGGTCCCGTGCCAGAGTCGGCGGCGTCAGGGTAACTGGTCTTTCTCTTCCTTTTCCTCCCCCTCCTTCCCACAATTTAGGGACCCCTTCCCTACCTATTGTCCTTTCTTCCTCAGCTTTTTCTCAGCCGTCCCCTCCTCCCCGATCTTCCCCTGAGCCAGAAAAGAAGAAGCGCAAGACTTTAGAGTCTAGCTCTTCTTTTGAAGGTGAGGCTAAAGTGGATGCACCTCAGTTTGTTCGGAAGTATATCTATCCTCATACTCGTATAGGTATGGATGATGCTTCCGTTCAAAACCACCTTACTATTCTAGCTCAGGAGAGTATCAGGGCGGCTGGGGTGTGTACAAAGTTCCTGGATATTTTTGAGAAGGTTCCCCTCAACTCTTTGAGTTCAACCTCGAGGGTTGAAGAGCTGGAGGGGAGGCTTCTCTTATATCAAGGGCAAGAGAAGGTGCTGAGGGAGGAGGTCGCCAAATTGAAGGAAGAGAGGGATGGCCTCCAGGAGAGGGAAAGGAAGTTGCAGGCCCAATGTTCCATGGCAGAGGGCCTGAGGGAGAAGGCGCATGAGAGCTATTCGAGTCTGTTCAAGGATCTCGTGGAGGTGAAGAATGATTTGATGAAAGCTCGGGAGGCCTATACCGAGTTGGAGGACTCCATTGCTGACGGGGCTGAAGAAGCATGGAGGATCTTTAAGGAACAGGTCGGGGTTCTTGCTCCCGACCTGGATCTCTCTCCTTTGGATCCGGATAAAATTGTGGTTGACAGAGCTATCGTTTCTCCTCCCTCCCCCCATTATGTCACCGAGTCTAAGCTAAAGACTCGGGGCAGAGGATAATGGAGTCTCCTCCACGACCAAAAGATGCCCCGAGTTCTTCGAAGACTCCTGGAACTTCCACCCCATCTCCTATGGACACTTCTCTTCCTGGTGCTGATGGCGCTTTCCCTAACTCTGGTGATGCTCCGACTACTCTCCCTGACTCTGGTGGTGACGTCCTTCCCAGCTAAAAAATTTCTTGTGGCTATATGGGGGCCCTGCTTGTGGGCCCACCTTTTTAAACTATTTATTTTTATATTTGTGGTGGTACTTTGCTGACATTCTCTTTAGCCTTTTATGGCCGTTAACAAAAAATACCCTTTTTTGGATAAGGGTTTAAATTACCTTTCTCTGTTTGTTGTGCGCATGCTTTTCTGTTTTGGGTTTCGAAGAAAAACCTTTTTTGGATCTTTGTTTTGAAAAACCTTTTTCTTGGCTGACTGTCCCTTTCTTTAAGTTTTCCTTAGTAACTCGGGACAGCCTTTTGCCTTAGTGCTTTTACTAGGTTTCCTGATCTCTTTTTTGGTATTCCTTATACTCATCTTTTTGATTTATTGAGTTCTTATGACTTAGGTTATTTTCGTGATGCGTTTTTTTTTTCTTGGTTTTTCCGACTTATGAGTCGGATTTTCCGAGTTTCTCACGATCAACTTTTATAACCTCTTTACACCGACTTGTACCTCATCGTTTCATCCTGACGACCATCTAGGTCGGTTCATGGGATTTTCACGCTTTGTCGAGCTTAAGTCGGAGCGTTTCGTAGAAAGAAAGAAAAACGAGAAGGAATTTATAAGAGATAAAAGATCTTTATTTATTTGCGAAGGTACTTTTACTGCTACTAAGGGTTTTTTGTTATCTGTGATCCCTTAGTCTCTACTGTGATGCCTCGTTTAAAACCCCCCTTAGAAAAAACCCTTTTCTTTTTGGGAAAAAATCATGAAGTTGGGAAAAGAGTACATCATGGAGTAGAGTTCACTTAACTATAGTACCTTTTCATGTTACAAGCATGCCACGACCTTGGTAACTCGGTGCCGTTTAGGTCGGTCACCTTATAATAACCTTTTCCTAAGACCTCACTAATTTTTTATGGTCCCTTCTAATTAGCAGCGAGCTTTCCTTCCCCCGATTTGTTAACTCCAATGTCGTTTCTGATCAAGACCAAACCGTTTGGGGTGAAACTCTTTCGAATGACTTTTTTGTTGTACCTGGTAGTCATCCTTTGTTTCAATGTTGCTTCTCTTATCTGGGCTTGCTCTCGGACTTCGGGGAGCAATTCAAGCTCCTCTTTGTGCCCCTGTATGTTTCCGACCTCATCATGGAGGATCACCCTTGGACTTTGTTCGCTGATTTCTACTGGTATCATGGCTTCTACGCCATAGACAAGTCGGAAGGGTGTTTCTCCTGTGGCAGATTGTGGCATCGTCTGGTAAGCCCATAACACTTGTGGGAGCTCCTCAGCCCAAGCTCCTTTTGCATCTTGTAGTTTTTTCTTTAGTCCTGCCAGTATGACTTTGTTAGCTGCCTCGGCTTGTCCATTTGCTTGTGGATGTTCCACCGAGGTGAACTGGTGTTTGATCTTCATACTGGCTACTAGGCTTCTGAAGGTAGAGTCGGTGAACTGGGTTCCATTATCTGTAGTAATGGAATAGGGTATCCCATATCTTGTGATGATATTTTTGTAAAGGAACCTCCGACTTCTCTGGGCTATGATGGTGGCTAATGATTCTGTTTCTATCCACTTTGTGAAGTAGTCTATTCCCACAATTAAGTATTTAACTTGTCCTGGGGGCCTGGGGAAAAGGACCTAACAGATCCATTCCCCATTTTGCGAAGGGCCATGGAGAAGTTATACTGATGAGCTCCTCGGGGGGAGCCACGTGAAAATTTGCATGCATCTGGCATGGTTGGTACTTTTTCACAAATTCTGTGGCATCTTTCTGCAAGGTCAGCCAATAGAACCCAGCTCGGATGACTTTTCTGGCTAGCGACCTGGCTCCGAGATGGTTTCCACAGAACCCATTATGAACCTCCTCTAGTACTTCAGTGGTCCTTGAGGTCGGTACGCACTTCAGCAATGGCGTTGATATTCCTCTTTTATAGAGGATATTTTTCACCAGAGTGTAGTATTGTGCTTCCCTCCGGATTTTCTTGGACTTTTTTTCCAATATGGGGAGGATGTCGAATTTTAGGTATTCGACCAAGGATTCATCCATCCGAGGTTTAGCCCGGTTATTTCAAGGACATCTTGTTTGTCCTCTGCTTTTACCACAGAGGGTTCTTGGAGAGTTTCCTGGATCAGGCTTCTATTATTCCCCCCTGGTTTAGTACTTGCTAACTTGGAGAGGACGTCTGCTCTGCTATTAAGATCCCGAGTTATATGCCTGATCTCGGTTTCTGCAAAGTGCCCAAGGTGTTCCAAAGTTTTTTTCAAGTATCTCTTCATATTTGGGTCTTTGGCCTGATACTCTCCATTTATTTGGGAGGTCACCACTTGAGAGTCACTGAATATCATCACTTTTGTTGCGCCAACTTTTTCTGCCAGCTTTAATCCTGCAATCAGGGCTTCATATTCTGCCTGATTATTTGAAGCTGGGAATTCAAATTTGAGGGAGACCTCTATTTGGGTTCCCCTTTCATTAACCAGTATTATGCCTGCACTGCTTCCTGTCTTGTTTGAGGATCCATCTACGTATAGTTCTCACATAGTTGGCTTTTCCTCTTGGTCTCCTGCATACTCCGCTATGAAGTCGGTGAGGCATTGGGCTTTAATTGCTGTCCGAGTTTCGTACTTTAAGTCGAACTCGGAGAGCTCTATCGCCCACTGAACCATTCTCCCTGCAACATCCGTCTTTTGGAGGATTTGCTTCATAGGTTGGTTCGTTCGGACTCTTATCGTGTGGGCTTGGAAGTAAGGCCGTAACCTCCGTGAGGCTGTTACTAAGGAATAATCAAACTTCTCTAGTTTGTGGTACCTTAGTTCGGGGCCCTGTAGAACTTTGCTGGTGAAGTACACTGGATGCTGTCCGACCTCGTGCTCTCTTATCAGGGCTGATGTGACAGCTTTGTCTGCTACAGACAAATATAGGACGAGGTCTTCCTCAACTAGAGGTCGGGTTAGGATTGGAGGTTGGCTCAAGAACCTTTTGAACTCCTGGAACACTTCTTCACATTCTGGAGTCCATTCGAACTGACATCCCTTTCTTAGTAGAGAGAACAGTGGAAGGGATTTTAATGCTGACCCTGCCAAGAACCTGGAGAGGGCTGCAAGTCGGCCATTCAGTTGTTGAACCTCTCTTAAGCAAGTCGGGCTTTTCATTTCTAGGATGGCTTTGCACTTGTCGGGATTTGCTTCGATCCCTCTTTGGGTTAGCATAAATCCTTGAAATTTTCCAGCCTCCACCGTGAAGGCGCATTTTGGGGGATTTAACCTCATCCCATGCGACCTTATGGTGTTGAAAACTTGTGAAAGGTCTGTTAAGAGGTCGGTTTCTTCCCGGATTTTCACCAGCATGTCGTCTACGTAGACCTCCATTAAGTTCCCAAGGTGGGGAGCGAACACCTTGTTCATCAGCCTTTGGTATGTGGCTCCTGCATTTTTTAATCTAAATGGCATGACCACGTAGCAGTAGTTTGCTCTAGGCGTGATGAATGATGTTTTTTCTATATTCGACCTGTACATCGGGATCTGGTTGTATCCCGAGTAGGCATCCATAAATGAAAAGTATTAGTACCCCGAGCTGGAGTCCACTAGAGTATCAATGCTTGGGAGCGGATATGGGTCCTTGGGACATGCCTTATTCAGGTCGGTGTAATCGACGCACATCCTCCACTTGCCATTTTGCTTCTTGACTAGCACTACATTCGCTAGCCATGTTGGATATTTAACTTCTCTGATGAAGCCGGCTTCTATGAGTGCTTGTACCTGCTCCTCCACCACTTGGGCTCGTTCCGAGCTGAGCTTATGCCTTCGCTATTGTTCAGGTCGGGACCCTAGATATATTGAGAGCCTGTGGGAAATGAGCTCGGGGTCTATCCCTGGCATGTCGGAAGCTTTCCAGGCAAAGATGTCGGAATTATCCTTTAAAAGCTTTGTCAACCTTTGCTTTAAGTTTTCTTCTATGTTGGCTCCTATGTTGGTATTTTTTCTTTCCTCTTCGCCGACCTGTATTTCTTCAGTTTTTCCTTCTGGTTGTGGCCGTAGCTCTTCTCAGGCTCTTGCTCTGCCGAGGTCTATGGTGTGGACTTCCTTGCCTTTTCTTCTCAGGTTCAGGCTTTTATTGTAGTATTTTCTTGTCAATTTCTGGTCTCCCCATACCGTTGCTATCCCCGCATATGTCGGGAATTTCATGCAAAGATAAGGGGTAGACACCACTGCTCTGAGTCGATTTAGGGTAACTCTGCCAATTAAGGCATTATATGCTAACCCCACGTCGATGACTATAAAGTCTATGCTCAGAGTTTTAGATTTTTCCCCTTTTTCAAAGGTCGTGTGGAGGGGTAGAAATTCCAGTGGTTTTATTGGCGTGTCGTCTAGTCCATACAAGGTATCAGGGTAAGCTCTTAACTCCTTTTCATCCAGCCCTAGCTTGTCGAATGCGGGCTTGAAAAGGATGTCTACTGAACTTCCTTGGTCTACTAGAGTTCTGTGGAGATGGGCATTGGCTAGGATCATGGTTATCACCACTGGATCATCATGTCCAGGGATTACTCCTTGCCCATCCTCTTTTGTAAATGAGATAGTAGGAAGGTTGGGTGATTCGCTCCCGACCTGGTAGACTCGCTTGAGGTGTCTTTTGCGGGATGACTTGGTGAGTCCGCCTCTCGCAAATCCTCCCGAGATCATGTGTATGTGTCTCTCGGGGGTTTGTGGTGGTGGGTCTCTTCTATCTCCATTAGGGCTGGAAGTGAGTCAAGCCAGCTCATGAGCCAGCTCGAGCTCGACTCGTTAACAGCTCGATAAGCTAAGCTCGTGAGCTGGTGAGCCAAGCTTGAGCCTAGAATTGAGCTCATAAATTAAATGAGCCGAGCTTGAGCTTGGATAAGCTCAGCTCATTAGCTCGTGAGCTGGCTCGATTATATATATACATATTATAAGAATCTTAATTATTTAGTAATATATAAGTTATAATTTATTGATATAGAATTATAGATTATGTATTTATGTTTCTCTTATTTGAGCCGGCTCGTGAGCTCGAGCCAGCTCGTGAGTTTTTGGTGAGCTGAGCTTGAGCTTAAGAAATAAGCTCGATTGTTAATGAGTCGAGCCGTGAGCCAAGCTCAATTTTCGTGAGCCGAGCTTGAGCTTGGCCTAGCTCGGCTCAGCTCAGCTCACTTCCAGCCCTAATCTCCATCATCTCGCTTTCTTTTTCCATGAAAGTCCGACCTTTCCATGAGATATCTATCAAGTCGGCCTTCTCTGGCCAGCTTTTCTATCACATTTTTGAGGTCATAGCAATCATTTGTTGAGTGACCATACGTTTTATGGTACTCACAGTAATCGCTGCGGCTTCCTCCCTTTTTATTTTTGATGGGCCTGGGAGGCGGCAGTCTTTCAGTATTGCAGATTTCTCTGTATACATCCACTATGGAAACTTTTAGAGGAGTATAAGAGTGATATCTCCTTGGTCTGTCGAGACCGACCCCTTCTTTTTTCTTGGGCTCCCTTTCTTTCTCTTTTCTCACGTGGGGGTGCCCAAGTTGCCAACTCGGCTCTCGTAGTTTGGCATTCTCCTCCATGTTGATGTACTTTTTTGCTCTTTCTTGTACATCACTCAAGGAGGTGGGGTGCCTTTTTGATATGGATTGTGAGAATGAACCTTCTCTAAAGTCCATTTACTAGTCCCATGATGACTGCCTCAGTGGGTAGGTCTTGAATTTCCAAGCACGCTTTGTTGAACCTTTCCATGTAGTCTTGTAGAGGTTCTCCGACCTCCTGTTTTACTTCCAGGAGGCTCGGTGCGTGCTTTACTTTATCCTTTTGGATGGAGAACCTCATCAAGAACTTTCTCGAGAGGTCCTCAAAGCTGGTAACCGACCTTGGAGGGAGGCTGTCGAACCACTTCATTACTGCTTTTGACAGGGTAGTCGGGAAAGCTTTGCAGCGTGTTGCATCAGAGGCATCAGCCAGATACATCCGACTTTTGAAATTGCTCAAATGATGCTTCGGGTCCATGGTTCCGTCATAGAGGTTCATATCAGGACTTTTAAAGTTTCTTGGAACTTTTGTCCTCATTATGTCCTCACTGAATGGATCCTTTCCTCCCGAGGGCGACTCTTCTCGGTCGCTACGGGAGTCCCGACCTCTAAGGAAAGATTCTAGCTTTAAGAGTTTTTCTTCTAACTCTTTTCGTCGCTCTATCTCTTCCCTGAGATTTCGGTCCGTCTCTCATTGTCGCTCTAACTCCTGTTCTGGCTGTTCCAAACGACCTTGGTGGCCATGGACCAACCCCATTAGCTCGGCTGCATGGGGTGGCCCTTCCTTTCCCGATTCGCGTCCCTCTGAGGAGTTTACCTTCGGATTTTTTAACCCAGAGGTGCCTTCTCTTTGTTGGTCGTTGGCTCCCTGGTGAAGAGTTAGGTCCGCGTCATTGTTTCCGGTATCTAGGTTTTCTTGTTCGGAATCAGACGCTGTATGACCATCTTCGGGTGAATTGTCCACCATCACTGGTTGATCTCTCGGGTCCCCGGTAATGGCACCAATGTTACGATGGGTAACCAGAGATTAACAGGCTGGCCCAATCGTCTGAAAAGGGAAGCCTTCGAAGGGAATCACGTTCCTGGGCCTCCTTCCGACTTGTGAATATGAGTGGATGGGGGTGGTACCTTCAAAGACACTCAGATGCCTAAGTTAGCAAGGGAGTAAGCAGGTCTAGAGAGTATTGGGACTTAGAGATACCTGAGGGGTGTCAGTGTATTTATAGTGGTGAGCCAATAATCACCGTTGAAAGAGTTCCACATTTTAAGGTGGATAACTGTCCCTTTATCTTAGGGAAGTTGAGATATGGCTCCTGGAAGTGGGTTGAGAGATTTTAGGGACAATTACTCATTCGAATGAGTGTTTATCTGCCAGCCAATCTTTGTCCCCGACTTCTTTAGAGCAAGTCGTGTCAAGAACCGACTTCTACAGGGGAATGTCGGTGTAGGGTGAGGCTCAATCCTTTAGGTTGGGCCTTTCGTTTGGACCTGGGCCGTAGCGTTAGGTCAGGGTATGAATATATATGTGTGTGTGTGTGTGTGTTTTTTTTTTTTTTTTTTAATTTATTTTTCCATAATTTTTGAGAGATATTTAAGAAAATGGCTCAAGATCAAACACCATATTCAAAATTATGAATAAAAATTTTGTCAAGTTAGATCGTTTTAATGGAACAAACTTCAATCGTTGGAAGGACAAAATGATGTTTTTTCTTAGGGTTCTCAATATTGCACATATTATTGATCCAAAGACTACACCTATTATCGATGTTGTTGAAAATGCTCCACTAAAAAAGAAAGAAAAGATTACTCAATTAATTGAAGGATCCCCTTGACAAATTTCACCAACAATCAAAGAAAGTGTTTCATAAAGTTGACTCAAAATCAAGGCAGAAAGGTCGATGAGTTTTTTGTGATGAATCATGATGGCCAAGGACAAGTAGTTATTTCTCTGAATTTGGACTGGCTTTGAGCAGAAAACAAAAGAATTAAGCCAAATTAAAGCAAGAAGAAAGCTACATGTTCACTGTTAGACACAGGGTCTCCATTGAAATCTATGTTGTTTTGGATGAAACTCGATATGGAATTTGAGTCAAAATTAATGTCAAAATCACCTTCAGGGTAATAAGTCGACCATGACACGAATTCACCATTAATGGGTAGGCCAGTCAAGGTTGAAATGTCCATAAAAGTTGAGCTCATCATTCCATAAGGAAAGTAAAGGTTGTTGGTGGCAGGACACCAAAAGTACAAACTAGCCCCTAGTAAAGGAGTAAAGTAAGACAAATAAAAAATAGCTAATGCTAAGACATAAATGATATTTAGTGTTGAGTTTGGAAAACTTTAAAGAATGATGATGATCAAATATTGTTAAAAATAATTAAATTACAAAATTATTAAGTTGTTAATTTCATTGTATTGATTAATAATTTTGTTGTGTGCAGATTTTATGACTGGGCCGAAAATTAAACAAGTCCAACGTGATGATAATATTCAGCTTTGAGCAAAAATGTTATATGATATGTGACTGAATTATTATGTTAGTTGGGTCAGAAAATTATTGTGCAAGCCCAAATTTAATCTTTGTTGCAAGACCAACAAAGCTTGGTCCGAAATTAAAAGAAAGAAGAAAGCAAAAGTTGCATGCCTTCCACGGATACTCACTCCCCTCTTTGAATTGAATTCAAATTCATTTAAATGGACTTAATGGCATTGGTAATAGGAGAGAAAAAATTCAAAATTGATTTGATGGCTTTTATTACTCTCACACGTTACTAAGCATGGGGAGTGGAGAATTAACTCATTTTAATTTCATTCATCAATTACATTGAAAGCTTTTTTCTCTTCTCTCTCCTCTCTCTTTTGGTCATGTCTAGCAGAAAAAGAGGATTAAAGCAAGCTATCAGAGAAAATCACAGAGAAACTATGAACAAGCAAGAGGCTAAGGTGATGATGGCCTTAGCAAAAAAAAGATCCAAGTTATGGTGTGGCTGAGATCTTTACCACTAAAGGTAAGATGTGGTGAAGAAGCCTCAAGATCTCCATGTCCAAAAATGGTAGCAATCCATTTCGGTCAGAGAAGAAGATCCCTGGGGTATGGCTCGTTTCTACATTTTGTTTATCCATCACAGAAGGTAGCTACTGTAGCTACGTGGAGGAGGAAGCAGAAGTAGAGCAGATAGAGCTGTCAAGGATCAAGGGTTCATCAAGGGTCAGAAATCCTTCTTGGAGACCAAGTCAAGATGGAAGGCTCGGATTGATGAAGCTTGATGAGAAGGGATGAGAGAGAGGTAATTGCATTCTGGTTTTTGCTTTCAGTTCCCTCACTTTTCTCTCTATCCGAACCGGTTTTGGTGTTGAAGAAGAAGAAGTTGGCTCGGTTGACCCGTTTCAACCTTGGAGGCTTCCCCTTCTATAATAAGGGTGAACAGTCAAGGCTTGAGACAAGGAGAGTAAGCACAGAGTTCTCATAGCTACCCAAGCTAACAAAAGTTCTTCTCCTTCAATATTTTTTATTTTGTATTCTTTTCTTTAAGTTTTGTCTGTTTGAGTCTCATGGTGAAAAAGACAAACAGTGTGAGGTTTATAAGAAAAAGCCTGTGAGAGGAAAAAAGCAGAGTGTACAAAATTAAAGAAAAAGTCAAAGGTGTCCTAGAGGTCCTTTGTACATCTATGTGTTGTGTATCATGATTCTGTGGGAATCTCCTTGTAAGTTGGGTTAGCACTTAGCAGTTGAAAGCTTGGTAGGTGACCAAGTCAAGTTCAGGATTGGGGATAGATTCTGGACTTGTCTCGGATAGGAAGGATAGTTCCTAGGAAGAACTGGTGTCTGTAATCTGTATGATTATAGTGAAATTCCATCATCGTTGTGATGGAGACTGGATGTAGGCTGCATTGCACTTAGTAACTGAACCAGGATACTTCTTGGTGTGATTCTTTCTCTCTCTCTCTTCTCCTGAAGTTATTTGAAAGGGAAAAAAGTAACACTCAGCGAAAAGGGGCTAAGATTCAGCCCCCCTTCTCTTAGTCACTGAATACCATCAATTGGTATCAGAGCTTGGTCTAAAAAAAATCAAGCTTTGTAGCTTGGAGAAAAAGATCTTGATGGCAGATAACAGTGGCTCAAACCTGGTGGCTTACACTTTAACAGAAGGACAGTCAAGCAACAGACTTCCTCTCTTTAATGGAAAAAACTACACTTACTAGGAGAAAAGAATGAAGATTTTTGTCCAATCAGTAGATTACAGACTGTGAAAGATTATTCTAGAAAGTCCTCAATTCCCAACCACCACATGAGCTGATGGTGTGGTCTCTCTTAAGGGTGAAGCCAGTTGGACTGAAGAAGACAGAAAAATGGTGGAGCTCAATGCCAAAGCTATCAACTTGCTCAACTATGCGATTAGCTTCGAGGAATACCGACGGGTATCAAGATACACAACAGCAAAGAAAATCTAGGACAAATTACAGATCACTCATGAAGGCACAACCCTAGTAAAGAAGACCAGGATTGACATGCTAAACAGAGAGTCTGAAATGTTCTCAATGAAGGAAGGGGAATCAATTGATGAACTATTCAAAAGATTCAACATCATCATCAATGGCTTGGATGCTATGGGAATCACATATCCTGAATCTGTGCTTGTGAGGAGAATTTTGAGAAGTCTCACAAAAGAGTGAGAAACTAAGGCAATAGTAATATCTGAGAGTAGTGGCCTTGATTCTATGACTTATGATGATTTGAGAGGAAATTTACGTGCCTTTGAAAACACATATTTGAAAAAAGATTCAAAAAGGAAAGGAATAACCCTCAAATCTGTTACTAACCCTTTGAATGATGAATCCAGTGATAACTCATCTGAAAATGATTTTGTTTTGTTTGCTAAGAAATTCAGGAAAATGGTGAAGCTAAAGGAGAAAAAGAGAGGAAGCAGCTCAAGGAAGAAGGATCTCAGCAAAGTGATCTGCTACAACTACAAAGAGGTTGGGCACTTCAAATCCGATTTCCCTAAACTAAAGAAGAAAGAGAAGCCGAAAAAGGGAAAGAAGAAAGGACTCATGGCTTCTTGGGAAGACCTGGAAAACGATTCTGATGAAGATGAAGAATCAGAAACCAAGTCTCAAACTTACCTCATGGCAGATCACATAGAACAGGTAGTCTTTCATAACCCTAACACTGAAGACCTTCTTCTCATGATAGATCACCTCTCTGAAAAAATTAGATGCTTCTTAAATGAAAACCAAAATCTTGAGTCTCAAATTGAAATTCTTAAAGCTGAAAATGGTTTTCTTAAAGAAAAATTGAGAGAGGCTAAAACCGCTGTTAATCTTGTGGAAGAAAACAAGCGGTTGAAAGATGAAATAAAAGGTTATGAAAAACAGCATTCTGTGGATGCATATTTAAATTGTTTTGAAGAAAATGAGAAGCTTCTCAAAGAGGTAAAGAGACTCAAAGAGGACTTAGCCACTTTTGCTCAAAGTTCAGAAAATTTAAATCAACTATTGGCTAGTCAAAAACCTCTTTATGATAAAGCTGGATTGGGTTTTCATAAAACTGCAAAATTTGTTGAAAAATATTCTTTTACAAACATGGCATCATCATCAAATGATGCGAGGTTTCAAAACCCAACAAGCTTTGTGAAAACAGCTACTCATAGATTTTGTAGATTATGCAACCGGAATAGCTACTATCCTATTCAGGGTTTCTTTGATGAAAGAATGATTGGAAACAAAGTTTGTAAAATTGTTTGTGACTATAATGACTTGGGATAAAGAAGATGGTTTGACGTAAAAGAATCCAAAAAGATTTGGATACCTAAGGTCACTTGAGCTTATTTTGTAGGTTTGCCTAGCATCCAAGCGAAAGGACAATATGTGGTATATGGATAGTGGATGCTCTAGGCATATGACCGAAAAGGCAACCTTCTTCATTAAGCTTGATGAATATGATGGAGGGTTTGTCACTTTCGGTGATAATAGAAAAGGAAAAATAGTGGCCATTGGAAAAGTTAGTAAAAGTTTCTCTTCTTTTATAAATGATGTTTTACTTGTTGATGGTTTGAAACACAATTTACTAAGAATTAGCCAGTTATGTGATCTTGGGTATGAAGTTATTTTTAGAAAATTGGATTGCTTAGTTATTTGTGAAAAATCTAGTGAAATCTTGTTTGAAGTCAAAAGATGTAATAATGTTTATAGATTGACTCTTGAGGATTTAAAAGATCAAAAGGTGACATGTTTTACTTCACTTGAATATGAAAAATGGCTATGGCATAAAAAATTAGGTCATGCAAGCATGTACCAAATTTCTAAGCTTGTTAAAAAGAACTTGGTGAGAAGAATTCCTAACATTAAATTTGATAAGGATATTACTTGTGATGCTTGTCAACTAGGCAAACAAGTAAAATCCTCTTTTAAACCTAAAGATGGAATTTCCACCAAAAGACCATTAGAAATATTGCATATTAATCTTTTTTATCCAACAAGAACTCAAAGTTTAGGAGGTAAACATTATGGTTTAGTAGTGGTGGATGACTACTCTAGATTCGGTTGGGTTCTCTTCCTAGCTCATAAGAATGATGCTTTCCATGCTTTTTCAACTCTTTGCAAAAAGATTCAAAATGAAAAAGATTTGAAAATTGCCCATTTGAGAAGTGATAATGGAAAAGAACTTGAAAATCAAGATTTTAAAAAATTCTGTGATGATTTTGGAATTGCTCATAATTTTTCATGTCCTAGAACTCCTCAACAAAATGGGGTAGTAGAAAGAAGGAATAGAAGCCTTCAAGAAATGACTAAAGCCATGCTTTGTGAAAATAAGGTTCCAAAATTTTTATGGGCTGAAGCTGTAAATACAGCATGTTATATTTTGAATAGAACCATCATTCGGAAAGGTTTGAAGAAAACTCCATATGAGCTTTGGAAAGGAACCCCTCCTAATCTTAAGTATTTCCATGTTTTTGGATGCAAATGATTTGTGCTTAACAACAAAAAAAATCTTGGAAAATTTGATCCAAAATCCTATGAAGGAATGTTTGTTCGATACTCCACCACTAGCAAAGCATATAGAATTTACCTCAAGGAACATAGAACCATAGAGGAATCCATACACGTGTCCTTTTGTGATACTAATTCAATTTTCAGTGTTGTGGTAGAAGATGATGCAGGTTGTGAAGATATTATCAACCAGGAAGCCAATGAAGGAAATCCCAAAACTGTCTCAAGTGAAGATCCTGTCCGTCCAGAAATGTCTCATCAGGATGGAGGAGACATTTCAGTTTTGTTTCCTAAACCAGTCAGAGAATTCGGAACAGACCAGATTGCTGAAGCTCATCAAGGAAGATCATCACCTCAAAAGCCAAGAGAATGGAAGTTTTTGAAGGGTTACCCCCATGATTTTATCATTGGTGATCCTTTCCAAGGCGTGACCACTAGATCCTCAAGCAAGAAGCAAGTTGAACAAAGCAATATTGCTTTCTTATCCCAATTAGAGCATCTCAATGTAAAGCAAGCTCTTGAAGACCCCTCATGGGTTAAAGCCATGGAAGAGGAGCTTGTTCAATTTGAAAAGAATGAGGTTGGAAGGAGACAAATCTGGAAAGGTAGTGAACAAGCCAGGAAACAGGGGGAAACTGATCACAAGCATTACTAAACATAAGGCCTACCAAACTCTTTTGACCCACTCCATGACTCTAGCCCGTTTGATTTCTTCATCATTTTTAAATAATTTTTTGGAGGTTATCACATCAAATCTTTATAGGGAGAGTTTATGTCAAATCAAAATATTTTCCCATACTCTCTCTCTTGATTCAAGGAAAAGATCTTTCAGTTACTTTTTAAATTTTAAAAGATTTTCTTGATGATAACCGCTCCATTAAATGTCCATTATTCCTTTAATCCTCTATCCACTCAGCATTAAATGCAGTTGTAACCTCTCTCTACTCTCCAATCTATTCGGCCATCCCTTCATCTTCTCACTCTCCTTTTCAATTTTCTATCATGAAAAAGAAGTTGGCTCCAAGAAGAAGTAACCGAACCCCTTCCTCCAAAATTCTTCCACCCTCTTCTACTCCCCAAACTCACACCCATATTCACATACATTTCGCTTCATCTTCTTCCCCTTCTTCTCAATCAACTGAAGCTATGAGGAGGAAAGTAATTGCTCAGAGAACCTCTTCTCGCAAAAAGATTGGAAAAGAGAAAGAGCTTGTGGTCGAAGAAGAAGAAGAATCACAATCCTCTCCACCTCCATCACCCCCAAGGCGATCAACTCTTCATCCATCTGGCCGAAGCTCTCAGCGTTCCAAAGGTTATGTTCTGCGCAACACTAGAGAACCACCAAACCTGGATTCTCTAGACTTCAAAAATAAGTTCAACAAGAATAACTCTCACTTTGATCCGACACGGTTTAACTCTTGCACTATCTACGAGTTCCATGGTCAAGTTCTGATTAACCAACATCTGTGTGCTTCTCACATAGTAAATCTGGAACCCTGAGTGCAAAAGGGATTGACTTCATTGCTCTGTTTGATAATCTCAAGTGGACTCCTTTGTTCAAGATTCAAAAGCCGGTTTATCCAAATCTTGTTCACGAATTCTACGAAAACATGATGTACCATGACAGAGCGATTCATTCTTATATCAAGAAGGTTCATTTAACTCTAAATAGAGAGACCATCAGTGCTGTCTTAAGGTATACTGATGAAGGAGCCACAGCATATATGTCAAGAAAGTGGGACTCTCAAGTTGGGATCTCTTATCAGATTGCTCTAACTCAAGTCTGTGAGAATTTTTCTGCACTGGATGGGACTGTTCTGACTCACAAGGCTCTTGGTCCAATAAGAGCTATGCTTCACCGCATTATCAACCACATTCTTATACCACAAAGCGGTTCCTTTCAGAGAGTAACAGTTTGTGATACTCTAGTTCTATTTGCTATTCTCACTTCTTCATCTATTTCATTTGCATATTTAATGGTTCGTCACATGTGGGACTGCGTACGTAGTGATAAAAAGGCAAATCTGCCTTATGACATTTTTTTCACATGTATCTTTGAATATTTTCATGTTGATTTAATGAATGAGCCAGTAGAAAACAGGGTGTCTACCATCAAAAGAGGCAGAGTTTCTGGAACCGGGAAAGGAAACAAAGAAAAAATCTCAATACCAGCCATGTCAGTTGACAGTGATCTTGAAAGTGGTCCGTCTGAGCCATCTAAGCTTGCTGAGTCACTCAAGGACGTTGTAAATGAGCTTTCACATATGTCCAAACTGATGGCACGTTCCTACAAAGAAGCTCGTAAGCAGGCTTACCAAAATGAAAAAGCTTGGAACAAATGTAATGAAAGGATCAATTTGCTTCTCCAAAGCTTTGAAAAGGATCTGGCTCCCTCTGACAAAGACAATAAATTTTTTGACTCTGATGTTAATCTGTCCAATGCCTAATTGTTAGGCTCATTGCTGCCCATTTATGTTTGAACAATTTATAGTTTACTGCTCTGTTAAATACTGTTTTTTTGTTGATTGACTGTACTTGGATACTCTGGACCCTTTTGTTTTGGTTTAAACAAATATTCTGTATTTTGACATGTTATTTTCATTTGTTTTGTAAGACCCCCACTGATGACAAAATGGGGAGGAATTAAAAAGAGAAAAGAAACATGGCTGAATCTGTTGATACTTGACAGGGGCAGAAATCTGAATGATTTATTACTCTTGTGCTATAATCTTTTCTTATTTTTATGGTTTATGCTATGATTTCTGTATTATCATGTTCTGAATTTTTTGGTACTCTGATACTTTTTGCAAATTTCTGATCTGATATGTTGAATGAACTTTATGTTGCTGAATAATTTTTGTTTGATTAAATGTTCTGGCAGCAAATATTTTCAATAGGAATTATTTGTTTTGAACATGTTAAAGTATGTTGAGTCTTGGTTGCAATATACTCTGTACTTAGGCATACTTTATGTTTATGTTTATTTGTTGTGAGCGAAAAAAAAAATGCTTAGAAGATAAGAAATCAGGTTTTGTTTATCTTAATACATATGCTCAAAAATCAAAATGTTCAACATTCTTTTGTATCATATGTTGAATACATTTTGGAATGTATAAAGCTTGTTACAGGTATTGCTCCTATTAATCAAACAGCAAATATTAAGGGGGAGCTATGTGACAAATAGAAAGGGGGAAGATTCAAAATCTTCAAGGGAGTACTCTTAACTCTTACCCTTTTTCAATTCAATTTTTAATAATGTTTGTCATCAAGGGAGAAATTGTTGAGTTTGAAAAACTTTAAAGAATGATGATGATCAAACTTTGTTAAAAATAATTAAATTGCAAAATTATTAAGTTGTTAATTTCATTGTATTGATTAATAATTTTGTTGTGTGCAGATTTTATGACTGGACCGAAAATTAAACAAGTCCAACGTGATGATAATATTCAGCTTTGAGCAAAAATGCTATATGATATGTGGCTGAATTATTATGTTAGTTGGGTCAGAAAATTATTGTGCAAGCCCAAATTTAATCTTTGTTGCAAGACCAACAAAGCTTGGTCCGAAATTAAAAGAAGGAAGAAAGCAAAAGTTGCATGCCTTCCATAGATACTCACTCCCCTCTTTGAATGGAATTCAAATTCATTTAAATGGACTTAATAGCATTGATAATAGGAGAGAGAAAATTCAAAATTGATTTGATGGCTTTTATTACTCTCACACGTTACTAAGCATGGAGAGTGGGGAATTAACTCATTTTAGTTTTATTTATCAATTACATTGAAAGCTTTTCTCTCTTCTCTCTCCTTTCTCTTTCGGTCATGTCTAGCAGAAAAAGAGGATTAGAGTAAGCTATCAGAGAAAATCACAGAGAATCTATGAACAAGCAAGAGGCTAAGGTGATGATGGCCTTAGCAAAAAGAAGATCCAAGGTATGGTGTGGCTGAGATCTTTAGCACTAAAGGTAAGATGTGGTGAAGAAGCCTCAAGATCTCCATGCCAAAAAATGGTAGCAATCCATTTCGGTCAGAGAAGAAGATCACTGGGGTATGGCTCGTTTTTACTTTTTGTTCATCCATCACAGAAGGTAGCTACTGTAGCTACGTGGAGGAGGAAGCAGAAGTAGAGCAGATGGAGCTGTCAAAATCAAGGGTTCATCAAGGGTCAGAAATCCTTCTTGGGGACCAAGTCAAGATGGAAGGCTCGGATTGATGAAGCTTGATGAGAAGGGATGAGAAAGAGGTAATTGCATGTTGGTTTTTGCTTTCGGTTCCCTCTCTTTTCTCTTTGTCCAAACCGGTTTTGGTGTTGAAGAAGAAAAAGTTGGCTCGGTTGAACCGTTTCTATCTTGGAGGCTTCCCCTTCTATAATAAGGGTGAACAGTCAAGGCTTGAGACAAGGGAGAGTAAGCACAGAGTTCTCATAGCTACCCAAGCTAACAGAAGTTCTTCTCCTTCAATATTTTTTATTTTGTATTCTTTTCTTTAAGTTTTGTCTGTTTGAGTCTCATGGTGAAAAAGACAAACAGTGTGAGGTTTATAAGAAAAAGCCTGTGAGAGAAAAAAGGCAGAGTGTACAAAATTAAAGAAAAAGTCATAGGTGTCCTAGAGGTCCTTTGTACATCTATGTGTTGTGTATCATGATTCTGTGGGAATCCCCTTGCAAGTTGGGTTAGCACTTAGCAGTTGAAAGCTTGGTAGGTGACCAAGTCAAGTTCGGGATTGGGGATAGATTCTGGACTTGTTCCGAATAGGAAGGGTAGTTCCTAGGGAGAATTGGTGTCTGTAATCTGTATGATTATAGTGAAATTCCATCATTGTTGTGATGGAGACTGGATGTAGGCTGTATTGCACTTAGTAGCTGAACCAGGATACTTCTTGGTATGATTCTTTCTCTTTCTCTTCTACTCCATTTCTGATTCTGTTGCATAGGAGACAAAATTGAAAAATATCTCCTGACTGGTTACGAGACAAAAAGAAAATGTCTCTTGACTAGTTACGAGACAAAAAGAAGAAAAATCTCGTGAAGTTATTTCAAAGGGAAGAAAGTAACACTCAGCGAAAAGGGGCTAAGATTCAACTCCCCCTTCTCTTAGCCACTGATTACCATCATTCAGGAATTCCTAAATCAGTTTATATGTAGGTGCAAGTCGAGACATCCAGGTCGAAAAAAGAGGACTCAAATTTCTAGGGGAGCACTTTTAAAAACTCGATCAGTAAAGTATGAAGCCTTTACATTGTTACAGAAAATTAAAGGTAAATGTTCTTGTGGTGATGGGAAGAAAGAAAAAATAGAATCAATTTGTTCTTGACTTGCCAAAGGACCAAAGAAAGAGTACAAGACTCCATTAATTAAGAATGGCAAAAATACCTAGCGACACTTGAGATTAGAGGTTTCTACCTTCAGGTTTTGGGCTCTCAAAGCTCCATCTTTATCATAGAACGCTGTTTCAGCCACTAATAGAGGAAGAGGAAGGGATTTATCTCATTCTTAACTGTGAAAGGCGTGTTACTCGGAGAGAAAATGATTAGAGTTTTCAAGAGGCAAGTTTCTTGAAAATTGGAGGATGATTTGATTTAAGGAGTGGAATGTTTTATTCAAGAAAATTCTCATTAAAACCCAGAAAATTATGCATTCTCAGAAAAAGCATGCGTGTTATTTTAAACGAGGCATAATTATTTTTCAAATTTTAAAGAATTCAAAATGTTACACGTGCTCGGCACGAGGAATATTAAAACTGGTACTTTTGAACAAAATAACAAGTTTTAAAGGGATAATTTGTTGGTACAAAAATAGATTTTTCTCGACAAGAAGACGTTTTGACTGCCAATGATTTTGACTATAGAAGCAGAGACATGTAAGCTTGAAGTTGAAGAAAGATGGTGCAAAGATTATCAAAGTCGAAAGGTAGTTATTGCCTTTTCTTGAGCATCAAGGTTTGCTACTCGACCATCAAAACCAATTGGAAGACATGGGCGTAGAATTTGAGGAGCAAGCTGAAGAGATATGGGACTTAAAGATCAAAGAAGACGTGGGTATCAAAACTTGGGGATCAAGATTACTCGTGGTCAAGACAAGGTCATGGTTGAAAAAAATGAGGAAGTAAGATAGTGGACAACATGCTCCAAGACAAGTTCATCTCCATGACTTATAAATAGTAGAAACTTAGAAAAATTCAAAACTTCAATCAAGAACACTAGATCATCACATAAACTCATAAAATTCTCAATCTCTACAACGCAACGAAAGAATATAGAGTATAAGTGCATGTGAATGTTAGAAGTCAATTTTTATTTATTTATTTATTTATTTTAAATATTTGGTTCATTATCGTTTATTTTGTTTAAATTTTGTTATATATTATTTTGCTTTGATCAATATTTTACAATTTTTATTGTTGTTTATTTTTTTGATATTCTTTCACTAATAATTTTGACGTAAAAATATCTTAATACCATAATTAAGTAATTTTCAGATCGAATTCACTATTTTTTTCAAACAAATTATATCTACTCTTCGATATTCAAGATATTGATATAAACTTAATTTTAACATTCTATCAAAACACCCGGTTGAAATTACAAAAAATCTGGTGAAACAATTACAATAACCGATTGTTAATGTTTCTAAGAGCTCATACACAGGATATCACACAAAGATTTAATTAATTTCTCATGCTCAAGAGATAAATGCATGACATACACGTTTCTAAATATGTCGACGTCCAACAGCCCCACATAGCTACTCACTTATTGTTTGAACAATTCCAATAATGTCCTCTCACTTTCGATGTTCTCTTTCTTTCTTTTTTTCTTTTTTTTTAATAAAAAGAAAAAACACATAAATAATAATATTTAAATGCAATCAAAAGAAAAATACATTTCAAACAAACATAATTGGCTATCTAACATAATCATATATAAGTTAATTTCATAAAAATAAATTGTAATTTTGTAAAGTTCGTTTGACGACCTTTTGATTAAGATTAATGGTAATCATATTAAGATTTGGGAAATATTAGGGAGATAAAAAAACAGTCAGAATTTGTCTTATTTAGCATTCATTAATTGTCGTAACAATTAATAAATGCTAAATAAGGTAAGTTATGACTGTTTTTGGCTAATTTTCTTTGGTTACCAAACATTTTCGTTAAGATTTATACTAAAACAAATAGTTAATGACGTAGAATTAATTTATGTAACTTGATTCCCATGTAGCACCCAAAAGCTAAATGATCTTGTTTGGTTATAAAATTTTGTAGAGCAATAACATTTCTTACATAAAATTATATGATTATAACAATACTCTCACTCCCTCTTTCTTGCTAGTACCATGAAAATTTAAACCTTAATTACGCACTTGAATTAAAAAATATTAGAAATATCTTCTAAATAAATTCAAATAAATATACAAATTACCATCCTTAATTATCATATTTTCCTATATTTATTATATTCTCTCTTATACACTTTCTCCCCGTTAATTATCTAACAAGGTAACCAAACAATATATATAATCATATTTACATGAATTCAAAAGCGATTAAAAATATTAATTTTTTTTATTTATCTTTTACTTTTAAAAAAAATAAAAATTAAACTCCAAATTTGTTTGTCATAGAAATTTTAATAATATATTCTAAAATCAATTCTTCTAAATGTTTAAATTAATAATGTATTCTCAATACTTACTTGAACATATCGATAAATTAACCCTTAGACTAATCAAAGTTGGTTACAACGGAAAATTATTTTGTGATTGAGAGCTACAGACATTTTTGAAATATAAAGATTTGTTTGTTTGTCCTGCGTCGAACATGTATATCTTATCCTCGTGTATTTCTCTGCTCTAAAACAGTTCTCACAAGCCAGCTTCACTTAATTAATAATAATTAAAGCAACTATATATCTATATGTCTTTGCAGCTTCTTAGTTGAGCAAAAGTTTTCAAGCAATGGCGAGTCTTCCGCTATGGGGGAGAGTTAATGGATTTAATAATCAAGAAGGAGAATGTGTTTATGGGAGCAAGAATCTTGCAAGGAAGTTGCTTCTTCATCCTCCTAACTTCAGATCTTCTTCCACTCATGATAATCTTCTTCAGGTATATATATATGCATCGTCATGATATACGGTTACATGCATATATGCCAATAAGTTAAATATTTTATTTAAATATTAAAATCACCTACCAATATAAAATACATATGCACATATACATGATATCTTATTATTAGTATTATTTTAAGTATTTCTTTCTTTTTTGTTTAAGATCTAAAGCCAAGTTTGCAATAGGGAAAAAATTGCATTCAGCATAGTTTGTGGTTTCTAAAGAGAACAAATTTGATAGGATACTAAATTTGGTGACAACACATGCATACTAATCAAGCAGAGGTTTGAGTCTTAAGAGAAGACAAAAAAAAATGACTTCCGTATACTGTTTGGTTTTTTACTTCAGAAAAAATAAATTAGGAATATAATTAATTAATATTAAAGAATATTGAAGGAGAAAATGGGAACTAAAATATAAAAACTCAAATAAAATACTTAATAAGAGTCTAATCACAAAATTGTGAGTTCAGCTATACGTTTAGTGTTTCACTCGCATCAAACATATTACTTCATGAAGAAAATTAAATATTTTTAAAAAATTCAAGAAATTAAAAACCCCAATAACTGTGGTTCAATCAGAAAAATCGTTTTATATTAAAATAATAAATAAATTATAAATAAATATTTAAAAACATAATTATAATCTAATATAAACTTTAAAATATCACAACAACAAAAAAACGCTGTGTACCGTCGAATTTTTTGTTAGAAAAACGAAAAAAATCCGACGGTACTGAAATTACCGTCAGAATGAATCAGATAATATAAACCTCGCCGATAAATGTTTACTGTCAAAATTTTTTCATTCGATGAATTACCAGTTTGAAGAACCAATTAGTTACCAGCAGATTTTTTCGACGGTACTGTTGGTGCCAAAAGATGTTGTTTCCCGCACTATTACTATTAAATTATTCCCGCGGTAAATCCGACAGTAACGTCAATTTTTAAAAATAAATTGAAATAAATGGTCAATTTTAATTTTTAATTTAAATTTATTTTTTACACAATTAATGGTCAATTCATAAATAATGAAAACTATTATTTCAAATAAATAATACAATGTTCAAATAAATTAAAATTCAAGTACATCAAATAATACAATGAAATAATAAAATAAAACATTAATAACTACAGATTCAGGTAGTTCTCATCGTCATCGTTGTCGGTCCCGCGACCCTGAGGAGGCGGCGTAGAAGGCGGTGATGTCTATATACCACCAGAAGGATAATGCCAGGGGCGTACATATGAGCCTAGTACACCTCCATCTGAGCCCTCATACGCTGAAGCCGCTCTAGCTGCTCCCTCCACTCTAGCCTAAAGTCATCCGTATCCGTCATGTGTGTGAGGATCTCCTAATACCTCTCTCGATAATTGTTCAGCTTCTGAGTCTGCTGGTGAAGGCTTCGTTGGAGCTCCTGCACCTGCAACCTCAAATCCATGCCTTCCTCGGGTTCGACGGTTCAACTAGTGGCAGAACCTGACAACGGCCTCAACGTGGAGGTGCGGAGGCTACTGGAGAAGAACGACCTCATCTTGTATATGCAGTTCTTGTACAGAATTGAGGCAATTCTTGTACAAAGCCATCGACGGTGTCATACCCACTTTGCTGAGACTGCTAAGTCGCGGACTCTAGTCTCTATGTGTAAGACTCCTGTGTAACACAAGTTATTGTGATTAGTACGACGATATACAGTTAATCTCTAATAATTTTATATCAAAAGATCAGATGTATGTTTACTCATATAATCGCTCTAAGACAGCTGATTAGCAAATCTCGCTTTGTTCTCCTTTAGCATCCCATATAAAGTGCAGCTGTAACAAAGAAACTTTAAAATTAGTTAATCAAAATAGAAGATATAAACTAGTTAATAAGGTTTGAAACTTAAAAAAAAAAATCACCGCCCATTTCTGAAACCATCGCTCTCTGGTCTCAGCGGGAATCTTCTTGTAGTTGGGGCAGGGATGGTCGTACATCGGCTTGATGACATTGGTCATCTCCTGAGTACACCGGTTGTTGTTCAGTGCAAACCTAACAACAATTCACAAACAAAACAATATGACAATAACCATAATCAGTAAACAGGAAACACTAATCAGGCAACCAAACCTAAATCCACTAAATAAGAAACAAAAACTAGGCTCCTGCAGCAATAACCATAATTAGTAAATAGAAAACACTAACCAGGCAACCAAACCTAAATCCACTAAACAAGAAATAAAAATTAGGCACTTGCAGCAATAACCATAATCAGTAAACATAAAATACTAACCAGGCTACTAAATCTAAATCCACTAAACAAGAAATAACCAGGCACTTGCAGCAATAACCATAATCAGTAAACAGGAAACACATTCGGCCATTTAAACCTAAATCTACTAAACTAGAATCAATTTGAGGCACTTTCAGCAATAACAATAAATAGGAAAAGTGATGCTTACCCTATACCGCCATCAGACGAAATGGTCAACCGTACAATGGAAGGTGGTGGAGGGGCATCAGCTGCCTCACTTCTGTGAGAGGACTCCGAGGCCACGACATCCGTCGTTGGAGGTGGCGGTGCCGTGGCAGCGGCCTGCTAAGCTATAGGAGGTGGCGTCATCGCCGTAGATAGAGGCACGTAGTTGGGGTTAGGGGCCATGATGAACGGTCGGTCTGCTAAACCCACAACCTGTGACACTATCGAGGTAGTCGGCGTACAGGAAAAGGATCTAGAATTTTCGGGGGTACCAGAAGAAACCCTCCCTCTACCACGATCACGTCCACGACTAGTAGCCTGATCCCCAGCACCTCTACCTGTCATGATGTCTGCAAATAGCATACCAATTAACAGAAATTCAAAACAACAAATCAACAATAAATAATAATACCAATGTAATTTTTATAACGAATACCGCAACATTAACTTCAACATTTGATGATATAAACAGCAAGTATCTTAGTATAGAACCATTTCAACCATAATGTACATTATTGGATCTAAATCAGATACTAAGTGTGAAAATTACTTCAATCAAGCAACTTGACATTTACACACAACATACATACACAAACTCAGTTAGCAAATAATTTTCCAACACATTACAATACTTTATCACAAAGAGATTTAGTTAACTATGCCAAGCAAAAATTAGACATTCTAAATCACATAGTAGGTACAACATGCAATTTAAAATGGACAATAGACATAGAAGCATATAAACTCACACTTGGTGTGCACATACATCAAAGAAGCAAAATCAACGCAACTAAGTAACAGTTGACAATTCAAAGTCAAGTCAATACTATTCAACCAAATTTCAGTAATTATTCAACAAAATAAAAAGTCTTTTAACATCATTACATCAACACAAATTCAGCATATTCAACAAAAAATAACAGCATTATCCATCAATTTAGTCAATTTTCAACACTTTCAGCAATATAACACAAACTAATAATCCTAAAATTAATCTATCTTAACCACCTAAAATTCACTAAAATAAAAAAATTAACTCTAACTAAATTAACTAACTAAAATTAAAATAGTGAAACAACCTAACTAAAATAGAATTTGAAGAAAAAAGAAAAATAGAGTTTAAAAAACCTAAAATGCAGAACAAGGAGAGAACAGAGAAGAGGTGAAGATGCAGCGGCACTATGATGTTACCGGAGCTAGAGGTAGCGGAAGGGTGGTCGCCGAAGGCTGGGAAACTTGCTGAAGGCTGGGCAGCAGTGGTGCAATGATCGTGGGGGCGACAGTAATAAGGCGGCGCGGGGAGAAAGGAGAAGAGGGGAAAAGGGAGAAGAAGGGAGGGGTCGGCAGTGAGTTGACTGCAACGGAGAGGGGGCTATGGTGGTGGTCTTGATGGTGGCAGATGGTGGTCATGTAGAGAGTAGAAGAAGTGAGAGAGAGGGATGGTGGTGTTGGTGCTGAATCACGAATGAGGATGAAAAGGGTTCGTGATTTGAATTTACACCCTGTTACCATCGGATTTACTGTCGAAAAAATTCAATGGTACACCATTGTGGGTCATCAAAATGCAGTGTTTCACTAATTGGGGTTACCGTGGGATTTACCGTTGGATTTTTCCGACGGTAAAGGACGCGCCAATTTAATTTTTTTCTCCAAATATTTACCGGGCGGATTTATCGTCAGAAACCTAGATCTTCCAGTAATTACTTAACCTTACGAATTTGTCGTCGTTACCACCGGTAAATTCGACAGTAAATACGCCACTATTCTGTGACGCTAAATTCGATGGTAAATCCGATGGTACTCAACATTTTTCTTGTAGTGTATCTTGATGTTATCAACTAAAGTCCTCAGACCTTTAAAAAAAATACAAACTTAAAAGTTAAATAACAAAGAAATCATCAAGATCTAAGCATAATTAAATAATAAAATAGTTAAACAAACACAACAAATCATAAACACATCACTAACAATAATCATAATACATTCAAAATTAATAATCAGTAAACTAAAATCATAAATTCACAACACACATCAGCAGCACAACCTTCAAAATAATCAATATAATCAATAATCAAATAATCAATAAACAGCAGCAACAAAACCATAACAAATCAATAAATAGTTAATTAAAATTACAAATTCACAACACACAACAATAGCACAGACCTTCGAAATAATCAATAATCAATTATCAAATAATTAATAAACAGTAGCAGCAGAACTAGAGCAAATCAATAATCAGTAAATTAAAATCACAAATTCACAACACACAACAGCAGTGCAGAATTTCGAAATAATCAATAATCAATAAACAGAAGCAGCAGAACCAGAGAAAAAAAAGACAAAAAATGAATAGCTGAAGAACAAGCGAGCACTAAGGCACTAACCTTCAAAGACAATGCCGACAGACCGTTGACCACGACGAACAACGCCGACCAGATGACGGCGAGCATCTGAAAATGACAACGAGCAACTGAACACGACGGCAACTAGATGATGACAACGGATGGGCCAATCTCGCGGAAGAAGAGAGCATGGGTTGGAATTCGGAGACTTGGGGCAGTGGCTAGACAGACGACAGTAGCTCGAAGAACGAACAGCGGCAGTGGCTTGAAGAGATGCTAGGGTTTGAGAAGGAGGTCTTGCTCTTTCTGCTTGGCTTGAATGAGAGGAGAAGCTGCAACAGACAAGATGGCCATAGGCCTTGCGACGATGGTGCCTGTGGGCGCGACGAATGGCGACAGTCCTTGCGGTGGTGGTGGAGAAGCTAGGGCCGGATTTCTTACTTTCAGGCTTCATCTTTCTTTTTGTTTTGGGAGAGGATTTATAATTTGTTCAATAGTGTTTTAGGCAGAAGTGGAGAACGCGTGATTCAACTATCTATTTTTTTTCTAATTTAAAAAATTGGCCGAATTCTGCCGGCCGATTTAGCGATTTGTCAACTTTCTGTAAAATTGTGACTTTTCTATTTTAACCAAACTACAAAAACATTAAATTTTTTGGGTTGGTTTGATTAGCCGGTCCGATTAAAATCATGTTAAATATTTATAGTTACTCTGACTTGACTTAACTATGATTTGTGGTGGGTGTTCTTATTGTTATTATGGTTTGTGGTTTGTGTTATTATGTTTACCTACTATGTTTTAAACATACTATATTTTCCTAGGA
>NC_029789.2:120494884-120496101 GCF_000816755.2 Arachis ipaensis | reverse complement strand
AATAATAATAATAATAATAATAATAATAATTAATAATACTGTTTGAAGTTTTGAACGTTGATTGTATTAATTATTTTATGTTTGATCATTATATAGTATCATTGTTTAGTAAGTATAGGCACTTGAGCTAGGGGTGTTTATGGATCGAGGTGAAATCGAGTTCGATGCGACCCAGATTTAGTCTGAAATATATAATGAGTCTATTTGTTAGACTCAAATTCGGCCCTAAACCCGATGAAACTTATACACTTTCGGGCCACTATTATACCAGGTAAAAATCGGGTGAAAACTGGGCCGTTAACATTACATTACCTTGGTATCTTCTTGTAAGCTAGCATGTGAAAATATCTAAATTTTTAAGACTCCAACCATTATTTGACATGGTAAAATTTACTTAAAAAAATATAACAAGAACCAATCATTTTCTAAAATTAAAGCATAACCATAATCAATACTAATATTGTCTAATAACACCAAATTTTTAAATCAATACAAATAACACAATATTATGCCATTAGTCTAAAGTCTTATACATTTTAAACATAAAGCATTAACTTATAGTCTTATAATTACTAATAACATAAAGTATTAAAGTTTACAATACTTAAATTCCACATAAAAATAGTCATCATCCATCACTAATAACACAAAATATTAATTGTGTATGATGATCGGGTTGAGTTCGAGTGACCTGAGTTATGGCCCAGACCCGACCCGAAATAATGACAAAGTCTATGTTTGAGACCCTTATCCGACCCTAAACCCAATGAAATCACATTAAATTAGCTTCTAAAGTATTTAAGATCGGACCGGGTCTTCGAATCAGGTCGGACCATATACACCCCTAAGTTAAGCATCATATACACCAATCATATATATACACCATTAGTCTTGCTATTCATATTCATTTTATTTCTAATTTTTAAATAAACTGTTAAAGTGAAGTATCGCAAAGAAAGAATACTAAAAGGTCAACAAAATTTATTACTTTTAGTTGTTATTATTTTTAAGTTTAATTTTTTTAATCTAATAGTTCAATAAATATTTTTAATTTAATTGCCAATGAGTTATAGCTCAAATGGCATAGTCTTCCCATACTCAATTAAAAGGTTGCGGATTCGAGTCTCCTATCTTTAGTAAAAAATAAATAAATAAATATTTTTAATTTATATTTTTAAAAATATTAATGATTAACTACCAAAAAAAATTCAAATTAA
>NC_029789.2:120488116-120494580 GCF_000816755.2 Arachis ipaensis | reverse complement strand
ATTAATTAATAATTGTTTAAATTTTATTTTTTAAAAATATAAAATTATTAATTAAGTTATTTAAAATTAGCTGATTAAAATTTATTTACGTATACTTTTCTTTTTAAATATCAAGGCTAACTGTAACCAGAACTCAAACCTTAAACCTTCAAGGAGTCAACGCTTTAACGAATCAGTGATTGTCACTACACCAAATATTTTCTTAGTATAGTGAGTGCTAATAATTATATATAACATAAACATATGATAAATTCTATCCAACTTTCTTTAAAATAAGGTGATTTTTTCGATATTCAATTAATTTGAGGGTATTATATATCTTTTTACATGTTCCAATTAATTAATACTAAGTGTATTCATTAATTCCAATCAGCAAATAAATTTTTAATTTTTAAAAATAAAAAATAATGAATTTAATACATGAATTAAATACTTTATATATACATATCTTAATATATTGTACGTACATTTAACTCTGATTAAATTAAACCATCATATGTGATAAATTTTAAATAAATTATTTAAAAGAAAAAAAAGAAAAAAAATAGAATTGAGCTGTTGTATATGTTGCTGGAAAAAGAGGGAAGAACATAGAACCCTAATCATTTTCATCTAATTTCGTCTTCTTCTCTTTTCTATATTCACAAAAAAAATTTGTTTTCCTCTTCTTCCCTCTCCTTCGCTCTCTGGATATACCTTCTTTTTCCTCCTTCTAATATTCGAAAGTCGTCGATCTTGTTGCTGTAATCCAGAACAATCCATCATTTTTGGGTTAAATCTTTCCAAATGATTATAAAATTGTGACGGCATATGTGAAAGAACGATGGATTGTTCTGGATTACAGTAACAAGATCGACGACTTTCGAAGATTAGAAGGAGGAAAAAGAAGGTATATTCTGAGAGCGAAGGAGAGAAAAGAAGACGAAAACGAATTTTTTCTGTGAATATAAAAAAGAGAAGAAGACGAAATTAGATGAAAAGGATTAGGATTCTATGTTCTTCCCTCTTTCTCTAACAGCATATATAACAGCTCAATTCTAATTTTTTTTCTTTTTTTTTTAAATAATTTATTTAAAATTTACCACATAAAATACCAAAAAAAAAAAAATTTACCACATATGGTGGTTTGATTTAATCAGAGTTAAATATATGTACAATGTATTAAGATATGTATATATAAAGTATTTAATACATGTATTAAATTCATTATTTTTTATTTTTAAAAATTAAAAATTCATTTGCTGATTGAAATTAATGAATACACTTGGCACCAATTAATTGAAACATGTAAGAAAGGTATATAATACCCTCAAATTAGTTGGGTATGAAAGAAATCACCTTAAAATAATATGTAAATTATTTTTTATGATGTATCATATTTTAATTGGATATTTGCTTTTAATTTGAGTTACTATCTTAACCATAGTTAGATTATATTATAATTAAATTTTTAAAAGAGATAAATGTATAATTTATTAAAAGATTAGAAACTGGTTTTTTTTATTTTTCAAATCATGATAATGGTGGTTCTAATTTTAAATTTTTTTTCCTCGTTGAATGTCACTCAACAACTCTTCTTCACCCGTCAGCCTCTCCTGAAGTCTCGAATGACCGAACTCCAGAGTCCAGAAGTCACGATGGCCGACTCCTCTGATTCGTCTCGCCAACTCCGGTGCGTCTCCAACACTACGCACGTCTGTGGCTCCCTTGCTCTGCGTCGTCACGTTTTCTTGCTCTGGTGCGTCTTTCGTCGTCGCGTCTTCGTCCGTCGCTGCTGTCACCTATGGCCAGAGTCTATTTCGCAGACAGGTTGATTTTCTCTCTTTTCTGCGTTCTTAAAACTCCCCATCAGTTGGCTTATAATTTGATTACAATCAACGAGGTGGTGCTGCTTGGGAGGCGCGACGAGGATGAAGGAATATGGGAGGAGCGAAAGGCCGAAAGCCATTAACAAAAGATTAGGATACATCTTCTGAAAATAATTTAGAAAAAAAAACCATGTTTTAATTTTTAATACTTTAAAAAATTGTATAATTAATTACTCATTTTAAAAACTAATTTAATAATAAAATAGTCTAACCATGATTAACTTAATAACCAATTAAAAAATAACACATCACACATAATAAGTTACATGTTATTTTACACAATTTAATTAATAATTTAATTGTTAAATCACTAATTGAGTTATTTAATAATTTAATTGGATCTCAATTATCGATTCGATTCTAATAACTATAACAAAAAATTTTAAACTTTATCAATAGCTCAAGTAACTTTAGGTAGGACAGATGAATGGAATAGAATAATTTAATTAAAATTTATAAATAAAAAATAAAAATAATATTATAATTTTTTTTAAATAATAATGAGAATAATATGAATAAATACACAACATCCAAAATATATAAAGACAATAATCAAGTGATGAATTGCCCACATCTCTCTTACTATTTTCAATCTAATGAATATTATAATATTCATGTAGCAGGTTGTTTTCGCTGTTTCTTATAGAAAGATTTGATTAATCCTTTGTAGTTCACAATATAGTCCAAGTTCTTTATAGAAGAGTTCTATTCTTTTACTTTGCTATACCATTATATTGAGGTATATATATATAATTATGAATTGTCTATGAATATTATTTTCCAACAAAATGTAGCAAAATCACCATATTTGTATTATTTTCCATTGTCTATCCTAAAGAACTTTGATAATTTTCCTTCTAATGTCAAGCTATGATTACGCTTTGAATTCTTTGAATATTAGGAAACGCTTTGACTTCATCATGATAGGAAACATCTTCGCCGCCCTGCCGCTTTGCCGCCCTACTGTCCTGTCGCACCGCACCGCACCACCACCAGCTTCTTCTTCTTTGAATTGGATTTTTTTGTGAAATTTTGGATTTTTTTTGTGAAATTTGTTGTGGAATATTGTTGTTGCTGAAATTTGAATTTGGAATATTGTTATTGCTGAATTTGTCGATTATTATTCAAAGTGCATGTTGCTTGAATTTTCTGATGATGATGATGATGAGGCCATGATGATAATGGTGGTGGTGGTGGTGGGTTCTTGTTCAGCTTGGGCTTTTGGTTGATTTTAGTTGATTTTGGAGAAAGTTATGATGAAGATGATGATGACCATGATGATACTGATGGTGGTGGTGGTGGTTCTAGTTGGGCGTAGGCTTCTATTCTGGTGGTGGTGGTGGTGGTTGATTTTGGGATGAAGGGAGAAGGGAGAAGGGTATTTTCGTCCGAGGGACGATTTTAAAACAAACTTAAACTTTGGGGACCATTTCGTAGCAAAAAAAAAGTTGGGGACGATTTCGATTTTCGACCTCTACGTTGGGGACCAAAATCATACTTAACCCTATTAGTTTTATGTAATCAAATAGCTCTCTCTCTATGCGCCTTCAAGGTAGTGCCAGCCTTAGCTTCTCTCTTCTCTCTATCTTTCGTCCACTTTCTTTTTTCTTAAAAATTGTTAGAATATGATTAGGATCAATTAGTATTATTTAGTATATCTGAATATTTATTATAGGAGATTACGTCTTTATTATTACTATTCTCTTAGTACCTATAAATACCCTTTTATATTGTATCATTCCAAAAACAACTTGAATAGACAACTTGAATACACTCAATAATACACAAATCCTTTCTCTTGTTTAGTCTCTTGTTTCTAACATGGTATCCTCCTTGAAGAGGATAGATTATTTTTCTTGCGGTGAAATTACCGTAATTTTTTGTATTTTTTTCTCTATGTCATTTTTCTTTACCTTTTGTCACTCCTTTGATGCTTTTTTACCTCACCGACTAGCCTATTCTCTCCGTCTTGTGTCTTTTCGAGTCGAATGATCAAACACCAATGTCATGCGCTGTTTTCCTATTCTCATGAAGAAATCATATAGTTTTTGCTCTCTTTCGGCAGTTCCGTCTGTGTTCTCTCGTGACAGTTCCGTCTATGCTTCCTTCAGACAAGCGGCAGTTCCGTCTGCACTTCCTTCAGACTAGGGGTAGTTCTATCTGGCTTCCTTCAGACAAGCGGCAGTTCCATCTGCGCTTCCTTCCGACAGTTCTATCTGCACCCCTTTTATCAGTTTATGCAGTTTTTTTCTCTTTATTTTGTTGTTTTAAATAAGTTTCAAACTCAAGTTGTCACTTGAGTTTGAGGGGGATGTTAGAATATGATTAGGATCAATTAGGATCAATTAGTATTATTTAGTATATCTGAATATTTATTATTACGATTCTCTTAGTACCTATAAATACCCTTTTATATTGTATCATTCCAAAAACAACTTGAATAGATAACTTGAATACACTCAATAATACACAAATCCTTTCTCTTGTTTAGTCTCTTGTTTCTAACAAAAATGATTTTTAAAACGTGTGAGAATTAAAAAAAAATGTTAAATAATAAAAAATTACACTTAATAAAATAATTAAAAAATAAATTAAGAAGAATTAAGTTCAATTTTAATAACTTTTTTGTGGTGTTTTTCCCTTTGTGGTGGTATTTTTTAGTTTTCTTATGATTAATGTTAGTATGATGTTAAAAATTTGGAAGGAAAATATTATAAAAAAAAAGATTTTGGTTTGTAGAAAAATTTTTAGATTTAAAAAATGTTTAAATCTATGTAAAAAAAAGTATTATTTTACTATTTTGTAGCACATTTATGTAGATATAAAAACAAAAAGATTTATATTTGTCTTTATTTTTATTTTTTAAGATTTTTAGTAATTGAATATTGAACTCCTCTCTGATTATAATTTAACATATAAAATATTTATCTTTCTTTTTTTGATGTAACATTTATATTTTTACGCTATCTATAAGTACCGTTTAATTTTTTTTTTAAGGAAAAATGATTTCTTCTGATGGAAAAAAAATATTGATTTTAATACACCTTTTGGTCCTAAATAATTATTTATCGTTGGAATTTGATTTGGTTCTAAAATAATGTCTATTTAAGAAAGTTAAGTCATATCATTTAATTTTTTTGGAAGAGTATAAATAGACAATAAAAATATTAAATAATGTGAACAATTGATATATCGAATGTTCAATTTACTAGCTGTGTGGATAGTTATTCTAATATTAAGATTTAGGTGAGTAAATTAGAGTGTAGTGTGGTTTATTTAAATTGGGCCAATTTTAGAATTTATTGTTTATGTTGTTTAAGAAAGTCATTGGTTATTTGGTTACCTAACATAACCTAATTTTTTTTAACTAATAACCCTATTTAACAAATATTTATATATACTTCATAATAACAAAAGTACAAAATGCATCAATATTTAATTGATCCTGCTTTATATATATATATATATATATATATATATATATATATATATATATATATATATATATATATATATATATATATATATATATATATATAACACGAATTCTGAGTTTATTAGTAATATTGACACGAATTTTGAGTTTATTAGTAATATCACAAATTTTTGTGCAGGGTGAGAATTTGGATCATCAAAACCATACAAATTCAGAAACAGACAATGTGAAGGAGCAATCCATGATAGTGAATGGCACATCTCATGCATTTCGTGGTTGGTATGCTGATGGACCCTGGCAAGGTAATAATAATAATAGTATTATTGCTTCTTTTTATTTTAAGAAAAATGTATTAAATAGATATTTTTCTATCCCGAGGCTTAAACCTAATAAAAAAAGTGTATTCAACCAAGAAAGATGCAACAATATTCAACTTAAATTTTATATATATATATAGGTGAGTTCTATAGTGATTTATTGTTCAGTGGCTAAAGGTAACTTTCTTTTGACTTTCCAATAGAATAAGGACACGTGCATGAAATGAAAGAGTGCACTAACTTTCGGTCAAAACTAGCCGTTAGTGTTAAGTAGGGTAACATTAATAGTTTACCGCAGGGGCATGGATGGAATTTTGGGTTCCAAAAACAACACTTTGACATGGGCCAAAGTTTGGGTCTGACAAAAACGTATAATTGAAAAACTGGTTGGATGACTAAAAAATTCTTAGACAATAACTAAAATTTATAATCTAATTTATAAATTATCTTATTTAATATTTAATAATTATTATTAAAATAATTATATAATTTTAAATATAATAAATATATATTTATAGATGTATAATAAAATAATTGATTAAATTAAAATTTTTTCATACTAAAAATTTTTTGTTATCGTAAATCATAAATAATCTTAAATTTTAATTTAATTAGTTTGAAAATTTTATATTTGTAAAATTCAATAATAATCAAGACACTTCAGACAATGCACACGCTTTTTCAATAATAAAATGTTGGCTTAAACTAAAAGCGTGTGCATTGTCCGAAGAGTCTTGATTATTGTTGAATTTTATAAATACAAAATTTTCAAACCAATTAAATTAAAACTTAAGATTACTTATGCTTTATGATAACAAAAAAATCTTTAATATTAGAAAATTC
>NC_029789.2:120484177-120487612 GCF_000816755.2 Arachis ipaensis | reverse complement strand
ATTAAATTAAAAAATTTTCATATTAAAAATTTTTTGTTATCGTAAATCATAAATAATCTTAAATTTTAATTTAATTGGTTTGAAAAATTTATATTTGTAAAATTTAATAATAATCAAGACACTTCGGATAATACACGCGATTTTTCAATAATAAAATGTGGCTTAAACCAAAAGCGTGCGCATTGTCCGAAGAGTCTTGATTATTGTTAAATTTTATAAATACAAAATTTTCAAACCAATTAAATTAAAACTTAAGATTACTTATGCTTTTTGATAACAAAAAAATCTTTAATATTAGAAAATTCTTCACAAAATTTTTAATTAGGTCTCTGTATCTTTTTTTCTTTTAATTGAGTCTTTGCACTAATTTTTTTTTTTAATTGGGTCTCTACACTTTTTTTTCTTTTTATTTGAGTCCCTATACCAATTTTTTTTAGTTGGATTCCTATAAAATTATGTCAATTACTACCAAAAGGGACCTAATTAAAAAATAAAATTGGTACAAAGACCTAATTAAAAGGAAAAAAAAATATAGAGACTTAATTGAAAATTTTATGAAATTATAGAGACCAAAAGAATAATTAAATTTTTTTTAATTTGATTCGGTTAGCAAATCTCATGGATGTTTAATAACTTTTTAAATTCAATTACTATGATGCTATAATTAATATTTTTTATTGTATTAACTTTTATAATATAACTAGGCATTCAAGCATTTTTTAAACCAAGTCTTCAATCAAATTTGTCGCGCGTTTCTTTTCCTAGCTAGTACGTACATATGTATTACTGCTATTGCTTCTTCTTTTTCTTCTTTCTCTTCCTCCTCCTTCGTTATCTTCTTCTGCGCGCTTCTTTCTTCAACGTCATCTTCGTTGCTGCCACCATCGCAATCATCATTGTCGCTGCCGCCATCGCCATCATCGTCGTCATTGCCACCACCACCTCCTTCATCTTCTTCTTTAATGATTACTTCTTCTTCTTCTCTTATTTAATTTATTCTTTTTTTTCTTTCTCATGCTCTTTCATTATCATCATCGACACCGTTGTATTCGTCTTCTTTTTTTGAGTAAAAAAATGTTGATGTACAACACATAAATTTTTTAAGGATTACATGCCCAAAATATTGACACGCAACCAATAAAATACGCACAACATATAACTTTTGGTGCACAATACAAAAATCTTGGTGCATAACACAGAAATCTTGGTGTGCAATACAAAAATTTTTAGAGGACTACATACCTAGAACATTGACTAACCCAACTAACAAAATACATTCATAGCAAAAATTTATGTGTTATGTACAAAAATTTTAATGCTATGTGTAAAATTTTATGTTTTATAAATTTGTATGCTATATATCGATAAATTTGTGCTATGTATAAAATTTTTGTGTTATGTACGAGAATTTTTGTGCTATATCAATACATTTCTATACACTCAAATAAAAATTTATGTGCTGCAAAAATGAAAAAAAAGAAGAAACGATGACAAATGAGTGTATTTTTTTTGTTGAACTTGTGACAACTTAAATGAACTTAATTACAAAAATGCTTATACTTATAGCATTTATATTTAATTCAGTCATATATTTAGCAATAACTTTAATTGAACTTATATCTTTATATTAACGAATGGTAATACGCTTTGGAAAAAGTAAAGATTATAATGCTTTTTAAATTTTATATCCTAAATTTTAAATTTTAAATCTTAAATTTTAAATTTTAAATCATAAATCTTAAACCCTAAATTTTAAAATCTAATAATGAACTTAAAATGCTTATACTTATAGCATTTATATTTAATTCAGTCATATATTTAGCAATAACTTTAATTGAACTTATATCTTTATATTAACGAATGGTAATACGCTTTGGAAAAAGTAAAGATTATAATGCTTTTTACTTTTTATATCCTAAATTTTAAATTTTAAATCTTAAATTTTAAATTTTAAATCATAAATCTTAAACCCTAAATTTTAAAATTAAAATTTTACTTAATTAATTATTTAAAGATTAAAATTATTAGAATACAACTTTTGTAAACTACAAACACATTTACAACATAACATTCTCTATAGAAACTGCGAGAGGCTATAGTGGATTCAAAATTGAATGTAAACCGCTACAGGATGTAGCAATTTACGTTGAAACGCGTGATGGCCAGAAACCGCTACAAGGTGTAGCTATTTTTGAGAAAATTGAACCATAAAAAACTGTGAGAAGCTTATAGCAGTTTTTTTCTCAATTGTGTTGTTTTGAAAATCGTGTGATCCTGCAGTTGTTTCTTTATACAGAGAATGTCTATAAATATTCAGTATAAGGCAATGATGAAGTAGTATAGTGTCATTTTCACAAATGGAGAGTGAGGAGAGTTTTTTTTTATCTCTAATGCATTACTTTAGAAAAATTCAAAAAAGCAAAAGGCACGATGTTAAGTTTACTAATAGAGAACCAGTGAGTGTTTTTATTCGGTCATCAAATACATTGTCAGAGCTAAAAATCAGTATATTGTAAAAGGTGGGAGTGTGTGGGACAAAGTTAATGAAGAAGTTGTTCTACAAGATTCCTATTGCGGTTGCGCCAATTGGTGTGAAGTATGAAACATTTGTGATAGAGTCCGACGAAGATATACAGGTTTTGTTTCATTGTTGGCGAAATTTCCAGAAGTGAGAATACACGAGCTATATATGCCAAGCTAGAAGATGGCGTCGACAGTTCTGGGGCATTAGCACCAAATCCTCAGTCGACTACGGTGAAGGTGCTTCTACCTCGATGCTTGTCATTGCGCCTGCTTGTCTGTTGATTAATCCTCCATCTATTGCAGTTGGGATAGCTAGGTCACCCCGTCTGATTGCGGATATTGCAGGTGAGGGTGAACCGGATTGGGTTGAAAATGCGATGCGAGAGGATGATTCGGACGAAGAGCTTGCTGACATTATTGGGGAGAGTGATGAGGATACCCGGACTAACCATCAATACATCAGAGACCGTCAAGTTCCGACATACAACAACATCCTCCACATTTCTCAACTCTAAACTTGGAAGCCATCGATCAACAACCTAACATTGATCCTATCTTTGGGAGTCAAGGATTGCATGAGGGAAATGCTGCTATAAAATTACTATAGTCTCTCGCGGTTTTTTCATGGTTCAATTTTCTCAAAAAGATGTAGCGATTTTTGGCCATCACGCGTTCCAACATTAACTATTACACCTTGTAACAGTTTACGTTCAATCTTGAATCCACCATAGCCTCTCGCAGTTTTATAGAGATATAAATGTTGCAAATGCGTATGCATATTGAAAAGTTATATTCTAATAATTTTGATCTCCAAATAATTTAATTAGGTAACTTGTCTTTACAATAAATTATAATGATTTCCTCGTATTTCTCTTTACAATTTACGACATGCTTAGTATGAATTAAAGTATT
>NC_029789.2:120473647-120483615 GCF_000816755.2 Arachis ipaensis | reverse complement strand
TTTATTTAATAATTTGGACAAATTACTTAATTAAATTATTTAAAGATTAAAATTATTAGAATACAACTTTTGTAAACTACAAACACATTTACAACATTTAAATCTCTATAGAAACTGCGAGAGGCTATAGTGGATTCAAAATTGAATGTAAACCGCTACAGGATGTAGCAATTTACGTTGAAACGCGTGATGGCCAGAAACCGCTACAAGGTGTAGCTATTTTTGAGAAAATTGAACCATAAAAAACTGTGAGAAGCTTATAGCAGTTTTTTTCTCAATTGTGTTGTTTTGAAAATCGTGTGATCCTGCAGTTGTTTCTTTATACAGAGAATGTCTATAAATATTCAGTATAAGGCAATGATGAAGTAGTATAGTGTCATTTTCACAAATGGAGAGTGAGGAGAGTTTTTTTTTATCTCTAATGCATTACTTTAGAAAAATTCAAAAAAGCAAAAGGCACGATGTTAAGTTTACTAATAGAGAACCAGTGAGTGTTTTTATTCGGTCATCAAATACATTGTCAGAGCTAAAAATCAGTATATTGTAAAAGGTGGGAGTGTGTGGGACAAAGTTAATGAAGAAGTTGTTCTACAAGATTCCTATTGCGGTTGCGCCAATTGGTGTGAAGTATGAAACATTTGTGATAGAGTCCGACGAAGATATACAGGTTTTGTTTCATTGTTGGCGAAATTTCCAGAAGTGAGAATACACGAGCTATATATGCCAAGCTAGAAGATGGCGTCGACAGTTCTGGGGCATTAGCACCAAATCCTCAGTCGACTACGGTGAAGGTGCTTCTACCTCGATGCTTGTCATTGCGCCTGCTTGTCTGTTGATTAATCCTCCATCTATTGCAGTTGGGATAGCTAGGTCACCCCGTCTGATTGCGGATATTGCAGGTGAGGGTGAACCGGATTGGGTTGAAAATGCGATGCGAGAGGATGATTCGGACGAAGAGCTTGCTGACATTATTGGGGAGAGTGATGAGGATACCCGGACTAACCATCAATACATCAGAGACCGTCAAGTTCCGACATACAACAACATCCTCCACATTTCTCAACTCTAAACTTGGAAGCCATCGATCAACAACCTAACATTGATCCTATCTTTGGGAGTCAAGGATTGCATGAGGGAAATGCTGCTATAAAATTACTATAGTCTCTCGCGGTTTTTTCATGGTTCAATTTTCTCAAAAAGATGTAGCGATTTTTGGCCATCACGCGTTCCAACATTAACTATTACACCTTGTAACAGTTTACGTTCAATCTTGAATCCACCATAGCCTCTCGCAGTTTTATAGAGATATAAATGTTGCAAATGCGTATGCATATTGAAAAGTTATATTCTAATAATTTTGATCTCCAAATAATTTAATTAGGTAACTTGTCTTTACAATAAATTATAATGATTTCCTCGTATTTCTCTTTACAATTTACGACATGCTTAGTATGAATTAAAGTATTAATAATATTTTTTATTAAATAAATTAAAAATTGCTATATTAATAAGTTGAAGCATATCTTGTGCTATTAATATTGACATCTGGACAGGTGAAGCACACTTGTATAAAATGGAAAAGGTGATATTTGAAGGGAAATCTGAATTTCAAGAGCTTCTTGTATTTGAGGTATGCTTTGGCAAACAATATTGAGAATATTTGATAGTCCTTCCAAAGCTTACTTGTTTGCATTTCATAGTCAGCAGGACATGGCAAGGTTGCAATTCTGAATGGATATCTCCAACTGACAGAGAAGGATGAGTTTGCTTACCAAGAGATGCTCACTCACCTTGCTCTCTGTTCCATTCCAAATCCTAAAAAGGTTTCATTTTAAGCCATATAACATGGAATATTATCCATTGTGTACGTCAAATTAAGGAATCAAAAGGGTTTATGAACATTTCAGGTGTTGCTAGTAGGAGGGGGAGATGGTGGTATACTTCGAGAGATATCTCGCCATTCCTCGGTGGAGCATATTGACATTTGTGAAATGGACACTATGATCATTGATGTATGTATCTACTACCCTTCATATTTAACTTTCGCATGGTTTTCTTATCAAGTTTCACAAATTAAATTAAAATTATGAGTTACACATTTAAATAAAACTAAACAACCCTCTAGTTATGAAGTTTTAACAAATTAAATTAGCATGATGTGTAGCGCACTTAATTAAATTTAGGATAAAATACTATTTTAGTATGGACAAAGTTATAATTTTATCTCAAAATTTGAAGCGCCTTATTGTATTTCGAACATCTTATTTCATCTTATTTTAGTCATATAACCTGATACAATAAAATTAAGATTTTTTCTTCTAAAAAATACAATTTTGTTCATTATGATTTTTTTAGGTAATGACAAAATTGTAATTGTAGTAACTACAGTGATGGTTAAAGTGATTTAAGAGTGAAAATGACAAAAAAAAAAAAAAAAACAAAACAAAACAAAAGAGAGAAAAAAATAATAATAAAAAAATAATATTTTTGAAATTTTTTTAATTTTAACTAAGGAAAAAAATAAGACGAAATAAAATATTTAGATAAAAAATAATATATTTTAAATTTTAATAATGAAATTAGAACTTATGTTAAATACTAATAGTATTTTATTCTTAAAATTAAAGAAATCCTGCGCACGTATACACATAAGGCTCATCTAAAGTAAATAAAGTGAACAAATAAAAGTTTAATCATCCCTAAATTAGGACAATAATTAAACTCTTTTTTATATTTGATCATTTTTCAGTTAAAAAAAAATTCTTTTCCCATATATATATATATATACTCTCTCATCGATCATCACTTTCTTGATGTGTTTGATTGAGCTCACAACAGGTTTATAAGCAATTCTTCCCTGATATAGCTGTTGGTTATAAGGATCCTCGAGTGCATGTTCACATTGCCGAAGGTAACTAAAAAAAATATTAGATAAATTCTTAAATATCTTTAAGAATTATTTTTGCACAAAACTAATGTGCAAAATTAAAGTTTTATAAATTAGATAAGAAAAAATTTATTGCTATGTATATTTTATCCTTTCTACTTCATTTATTATTTGATGAAATCATTGAAGTAATTAACAATAACAATGTTACATATATAACTTATACATGTTTGAAGTTGAACTACTCCATATTTCAGCATATATACAAAAATTTAATTTTGATGGGCATGTAGGCATCGGGTTCATCAAATCAGTTCCTCAAGGCACCTATGATGTCATCATATTGGATGCTTTCAATTCAATGGGTAAACATTGTTCTTTCAATTCAATTGTGAATATAGTGATGATAAAAGTGAGAAATGAAAGAGGTGCATATATGCAGGACCATCTGCAAAGGTGTTGTCAAAGAAAAGCTTCTTAGAATCAGTTGCAAAGGGTCTAAGAGCCGGAGGAGTGATGTCTGCTCCTGCAGATAGCTTGTGGCGTAAAGGATTTGTGGTTGCAGATACCATCGCACTTTGCAAGAAAATATTCAAAGGCTCAGTCAATTATGCTTGGACAACCATTCCTGCATATCCCAGGTAATAACCTTTTTTATTTAGGAGATTCTATATGCTCTTATGCTGAAAATTTTCAGCACCTATAGTTAGAAGAAGTGTGTATTCTTTTTATTTTTGCACNNNATTTTAAAAATTTCTAATAAAAAATTTAAAATATATAAAAAAATTCAAAACCTAACAAAAAAAATAAATATCCAAAATCATTTTAAAAAATTTCAAAACCTAACCACGAAATATTCAAAAAACATTGAAAAAAGAACATTCGAAAAACTAATAAAAAAACATTTAAAACTTAAAAAAAGTCATCCAAAACTCAAGAAGAAGAAACATCCAACATAAGAAAAAGAAATATCCTAAATTTAGAAAAAAGAAACATCCAATACCAAGAATGAATGTGGTGGGATAAGAAGAGCAACACTTGTTGCGTTTGAATGTTATGGGACACGATGCCTAAAACAGAGGTTTTTGCATTTGGGAAGGGAGGACTACGGCGATGATATAGGTGTTGCGTTCGTGAGGGGAAGAGCTGCAGATGACGGCGATGCATTCGCGATCGACGGCGATGCATTCGCGAAGAGATGCAGCGGTGATCGACGAAGCTGCGTTTGCATGGGAGGGCTACCACTACAAGAAAAATGTTGAGTACCGTCGGATTTTGCGTCGAATACAATTTGACAGTATAAACTTCGCAGGTAGCTGATTACCGGCAGATTTATTTTTCTAACGATTATTTGTGGCGAAATTAGCATCGGAATATGATATTAAAGTTACAAAAATCTTATGCTAGTCACCGTCGAAAATTATCCGACAGTAAATTTGGCGCCAGTCGCTGTGTTACCGTCGGCAAAATCCGACTTTAAATCCGACGATAAGTTTTTTTTATTAAACTAGATTATTGTTACCGTCGGGCGTCGGGTAATTCCAACGATAAATTTGACAGTAGCATTATTTTTTTTTGAACCTATAGTAAACCCCAATAATTAATAATTGATAGTCAACTCCCAATTAGTAAAGAATAAATTAGTAATTTATCTGAAAACAATGATTTATATATGATGTGAAATATCAAATATACAGAATCAAAACAAAGTCCTAATGACTATGGAGCTTGATAGTCATCGTTGTTGTAATCAAAACAAGGCATGCTTGTGGCACGTCAACCTATCGTCATCTCTATCTGAAACAATGTAATCATATCACAATCTAATCAAAGTTTGATAAAGAAATAAATAAGAATAGAACTAAAGCTAGCGTGCGTTGTAATTATATGATCTTACTAAATAAAGCTCAAATATACAACAAGTTAGTTAAACTATATTTAGGTTAATCTTATTTAGATTTATCATCATCTTCTTCCTCTGGTTCATCATCCTCCTCTTCTGAGATAATTTCTTAATTATCGAACTCGTTTTCTTCTTCTTCTTCGTCTCTATTGACTCCTCTTCTTCTTGACATCATCATCCTCCAGTGGTAGTATCTCATCATCCACCCTAAGGTTAATGATATTATCATCCGTAACAGCCGATCTAAGGGTGATCGGATCACTGGTATCAACCATCATTTTCGACGGAGTTGGGTCACTAATTTAGTAAGGTTGCTAATCCTCTGTCCTATCAAACTCGATGCGACCTCTTGACTTAATCTTAACCACAACATCCCAACTAAACTTGCATGATCTTAGATAAGACAAATAATATATTTATCGTGCATAATATTCACTTGAATTGGACCGATCTATACACTCTTACTTTGTATGGATTATGTTGTTTTTCTGGAGCTGTATTATCTTTTTTTTTTTTTCAAGGATTATGCTGTTTTTCATATAAATTAACAAAGACCGAATTGAATTTTACTATTATGGTTAAACTAGAAAAATAGTGTTGTTATAATTAGTTTTTAATGGTTTATACTTTTTACTACTAAACTTAATTAATTCCAATTATTCTTTGTTGGGCCTAAGCCCATTCCCGATGAGCTTGGTACGTATGCCGTATGAGTTGTATTAATAGTAAAAGTGCTAAATTCCGCCAAATGTAAAACTTATAAAGGTGCTAAATAATTAAAAAATCTGAATTTGTTTTGTGATATTTCAATTTTCTTTATTAATCGAAGAAGATAGTTATTGATCTTTCGGTGATTAACTTTATTTTCTATAACGTTTACTTTTTTATTGCATGGAATTAGTTATAATAATCCTATTAATGTTAATTCTTTGATTTAATTTGCTTTAACAGTGGAGCGATAGGATTCATGCTATGCTCCACTGAGGGGCCAGAAGTGAACTTTAAAATTCCAGTTAATCCATTGAATCCAAAGAAAAATGGGGTGGCAAAGGGGCCTACTAAATTTTACAACAATGAGGTAATTCATTTAATTTGAAAACATTCATGTTTATGGCTTATATTAAGTTACCAATTGGGTTTTGTAAATATTTCATTGTTCCAACAATTATTTATTTTAATCATTTCAGATCCATGCTGCTGCTTTCTGTCTTCCTTCTTTTGCAATAAAGGCTACGGATGATGATCCCAACATGTTTTGATACTCAAATGATGAGAAGTTCTACTCTCCTTGAAAGAGGAAGAAACTTATTATATCCTATATTGATTTTTAATCGCAAATTTAATATTTATTATATTTTCATTTTTATGTTGTTTTTCAATTTTCTGTTCTGTATGTGTGTAGTTTATATCAATGTGGAAGAAAACAGAAAAAGTATTTACATTATGAAAGAAATTAATTTCAACTTTGTCATTTTCATGTTGTCAATAATTATGTCCACTCCTTGTTATGTCTAGACAATTGATTCAATTATCAAAGATAAAAAATAATAGAAATTATCTATATTTTCCCTTTCATTTTTTGTTCTGTTATTTCTTACTAACTATACAACTAAACTTGCTTAGTTAGAAATAGTCAAGGTAAGTTATATTCTATTATGCGCCACATTAGTGTTTGTAACAAATAGTTTTTTTGGGGTTCCATGTAAAAATATCATTTCAGATCAATATTATATTCTCTCCTCTTTTTACATTGTTCTTGATGTTATCTCTTTGTACCCAAATATGGTATCATGAACAAGTTAAATCATCAATATCAATAACATGCTTAAGATAAAAGTTGTTCATGGTGGTCCCTACTATTCTTCCTTATATGTTATGAATATTACAAAAAATTATTATGGGTGTTTATGGGTGAAACCGGGTTTGATGTGATTCAAACTGGCCGAAATATATACTAGGCCTATTTGTTAGATTCGAATCCGATCTTAGACTCAATGAAATCTAAACACTTTCGGGCCACGATTATACCGGGTAAAAATCGGGCCGTTAACATTATATTACCTTGATATCTTCTTGTAAACTAGCACGTGAAAATATCCAAATTTTCAAGACTCAAACTGTTAGAAAGGAGAGAGGGAGCAATAGAAAAAAGGTTTGTGAGTATTCAAGTTGTCTAGAATGATACAATATAGAAGGGTATTTATAGGTGTTAAGAGAATCGAAATAATAAAGATGTAATATCTTATAATAAATATTTAGATATGCTAAATAATGCTAATTGATTCTAATTATATTTTAACATTCCCCTCAAACTCAAGTGACAACTTGAGTTTGAAACTTATTGAAAACAACGAATAGAACGCATGCAGACGAAACTATCGAAAGGAAGCGCAGATGGAATTGCTGCTTGTCTGAAGCAAGCGCAGACGGAACCGTCGCTTGTCTGAAGGAAGCGCAGATGGAACTGTCACAAAGAAACGCAAACAGAATTGCCTCAAGAAAACACAGACAAAACGCAGACGGAATTGCCACTAGAGAACACAGGCGGAACTGCTACGAGAGAACGCAGACGGAACTGCCACAAGAGAACGCAGAAGAAACTGTTGAAAGAGTGGCCAACTACCAAAAAACTGTTGAAAAGATGGCGAATTGCCGGAAAACTGCTGAAAAGTGACAAAGTGCGAAAAGATGGCAAATTATCGGAAGGTGACGAAAAACATATGGTTTCTCCATAAGAATAAGTAAGTAGTAAATTAATGAGCTAATCGGTGAAGTGAAAAAGCATAAAAGCATTGATAAAAGGAAAGGAAAAAAATGGTACGGAAGAAAAATATGAAAAAATATAGTAATTTCAACAGAAGAAAAAACAACCTATCCTCTTCAAGGAGGGTACCATGGCTCTGATACCATGTTAGAAAGGTGTTCTGAGGGTTACCTGAAACTGTAGGTCGATCTCGGACGAGATCTTCTGTACCGGTCGGCACTGACGTGTCCGGCTGGTGAGTGGCGGCCGGAGCTGTCGTGTCCGACTTGTTGGACTGGCTGCACTGCTGATCCTTCGTCACCGGAGGGTGGGGGGTACCTGCAAGAGACTCCGATGCTTAAGTTAGCATGTGTATTAAACAGGTTTTTAGTAGAATCAGAGTATGAGTTATACTTGGGTGCTCCAGTGTATTTATAGTAGTGTGGGCTGACCTTTCCGATAAGATAAGTTAGTTATCTTATCTTATCTTATCTTTGGGTGGGGTCAGCTTATCTTCAAAGGAACCGTCTTTACCTCTTTAGGCTTGGACTGCCTTTGGATTTGGGTCGTGTTCCTCTATTTGGGCCATTTATTGGGCTTTCCCGTCGATTTGGCCGGCCTCTTTGAGAAGAGGTCGGGTAGCCTGACCTGAAGAGGTCGGTCGCTTTGTCGCCAATCATCCCAGGTCGGATAGCTCGACCCAGGGTGTGAATAAAAGGGAAGAGGGAGTAATAGGAAAAAAGTTTGTGAATGTTCAAATTATCTAGAATGATACAATATAGAAGGGTATTTATAGGTGCTAAGAGAATCGAAATAATAAAGACGTAATATTCTATAATAAATATTCAGATATGTTAAATAATGCTAATTGATCATAATTGATCCTAATTATATTCTAACACCAACCATTATTTGACATGGTAAAATTCACTTAGAAAAGTATAACAAGAACCAACCCTTCTCTAAAATTAAAGTATAACCACAATCAATACTAATATTGTCTAATAACACTAAATATTTGAATCAATACAAATAACACAATATTATGCATTAGTCTAAAGTCTTATGCATTTTAAACATAAAACATTAACTTATAGTCTTATAATGACTAATAACACAAAATATTAAGGTTTACAATACTTAAATTCCACATAAGAATAGCCGTTATCTATCATTAATAACACAAAATATTAATTGTGTATGATGACTGGGCTACCAGGCCGGGTTCGGGTGACTCGAGCTATGACCCGAACCTGATCCGAAATAATGACTGGGTCTATTTTTGAGACCCTTACTCAATCCTAGACCCAGTAAAATCACACCAAATTAGTCCCTAAAATATTCGGGGTCGGACCGAGTCTTCAGGCTGGATTGGGCCACACCCCTAAAATTTATAATAGGGTCTCTATTTTTTCATGAAGACAGATATAAAGATATTGTCAAAGATAAAATCTTCTTTGAGCTGTACAACATAGCGAAAATCGATCTCCAACAAAATGACAAAAGAACATTCTAAATATCTAATTATAACAAGTCAACCAGTCAACCAATAATTTAATAATTGATTTGGTTAATTATCAATTCGGTTATATAACTATGAAAGAAACTAATAGATGCAAAAATTTAATTAATTTTAAAGTTAATTAAAGTTTTTTGTAGATTGATTAATTAAGTTATTTATTTAAAAAATTCCCATATTTTATGAGACATTTGGGTTCAAATAATCTCTTGGAGTCTTGGGCTGCCATTTAGGGTCGATAACGCATGACTGTAGCCCTTTTTTGTACTAATTGGGCCTTTAAATATTAAGAAAAGCCTAAATCAAAGAGGAAAAAGAAAGATTAATTTTTAATGTCCCAAAAAAAATGTTAACTTTCAATTGCGTGCTCGACCGAAAAAAATAAAAAAAACCTTCAATTGACTCATGACCAGAAAACAAATTCGATATTTCCTTCAATTCATAACTACCGTTATTGCAGCACAATGGAGAAACTATTGTTATTATAACATTAAAATTTAATACTCCCTTAAAATGAAATAATAAAAAATAAATAAAAATATTATTTATACACTAAAATTAACCATTAAAATTAACTACTAATATATTTATATATAAATATATATATAATTTAATTTATTTTTAGTATATATTTATATTTTAATATATTTTTTATATTGACTGATTTTAGTAATTTTACATTAACATTACTCAAAAAAGAATATCCCAATGATGTGTACGCAAGCACGATCTTTGATTGTTGATTCATTTTGGGAGTTTAAAAAGGTAAATAAAGAAAAAAAAAGAAAGAAAGAAAGAAAAAAGAAAGAGGATAAGGGTGGAACATTCGAATACTATGTACCACCTTTTTACGGATAAGGACTGAGGGAAATTGTGGAGTTCGCACTTTGGAAGATTTTTTTTTTTTTTTCTCTCC
>NC_029789.2:120473088-120473583 GCF_000816755.2 Arachis ipaensis | reverse complement strand
TCACAACATATATATTAAACAACTTAATAATAAATATATACTAGAAGGTTAACGCATATTTTAGGGTTATTAAAATTAATTTGATAAATAATTTGTAAACTTTTTATAAATATTTTAACATTAGTAGGTGATGTGTTAAACACTTAAACTTATCTAAATGTGAAGCCTACCCAAAAAGAATAAGAAGCATAATAAAATACTCAATTCCCATCTTCCATTCCCATAAAACTTTTGCACTCTGCAATTCGCTGTACCAAACCCTTTTGGTAGGGGTCTTGTCTTCCAACACATGACCATCCCACATAGCTTGCCTCAATCTCAGGGTTCCAACATATCACATTCAAGGCTTATCCCACCCCCTACTTTCCAATGTTTCATATTCTTCAACCATATTATACATGCTATAGCACAAGGTAGTTATGATCATTATGACTATCATCACTGTATAAGTATTATTCAAACTAAAATTATACTTTTTTATATTTTAGATTTTTA
>NC_029789.2:120460966-120472963 GCF_000816755.2 Arachis ipaensis | reverse complement strand
TAATTAAACTCTTATTATATGTAGAATCATTATATTATATGTATATAAAAAATCAATCACTAATTTAGTCATTGATATAAAATATATATTAAAATTTAAATATATAATAAAAATAAATTAAATAATAATATGTGTATATATTAAATTATTAATACATATATTTATATAGAAATACATAATAATTGAATTTTATTGTCTATAACATTTTTGGTACACCAAATTCTACAAAGTTCAACTTGTAAATGGTATTAATTTCCTCACTCGTGTCCTGATTCAATCACCAAAGAAATTATATGTGAATGCGTGATAGTAAAAGGGTTTTGAAAAGTCTATTTTGTGGGGTTATCTAAGCTATATCGTTAATTAAATAGGACAAAAGTTAAGATTTTCCTTAAAAAGAAAAAAGAAATAGAGAAAAATACAATACCATAAAAATGGTGTTATCCAAATAATAGACTACAATCTTAGACGAATCTTATCTATAATTGTATGGTTTGAATTGCAAGTCCTTACTTGTGGAAGAAATACTTTAAAATAAATTTTGTTTCCAAATACGAAAAGTTAATTAATTTCATACATAATGTAAAATAAAAAAATTTTTAATTTAACATATTTTGAATATTTATAAAAAAGTTATAGTTCAAGTGACATAATTTTTTTATATTTACTTAAAAAATTGTGAGTTTAAATTTTTTTATCTTTAATAAAAAAATATATTTTGAATATTTAAAAACAATCAAAATCACACTTTTACTAGCATGCCGACATACATAATCAAATAAATGTGTGTACAATTTTAAAATTAATCTCACCTGACAAAATTTTTTTTTGGTGACTGTCTCACCTGACAATTAATCTCATAAAAGTATTTTATACTTTTTTATTTACTTTCTGCTTTACATTTTATAAAAAAAATCTATTAAATAATTGTCAAATTCTAGCTGCCCATGGTGCATTTATTAATTAATAGGTTTAACAAAATAAGTTGTTGAAAATGGCTAAGGCGTGGATTAACATCGTTACATATATTAATTATTGGCTTGCTCTGAGTAAATTCGTGCGACGTAGTGTGGATGATTTTTCTATTATTTCCTAAATAAATATTTAACTTTGGTAAGGACGCATTTTTTTATTACGGTAGTTTACGTTACCTGACTAATTAAGAAAATTTCATTGTGATTTAAAAAGTTCTTGTCACAGAAAAAAAGTAATTAAAAAACTATTTTAAAGAAGAAAACATTTTCCATTAAAAAAGTAATTTCAAAAATCTATGTACATAATTGCCAAATCATATCTATATTCATATACTATATTTAAAATATGCTGCAAATATGTTTGCTCGGTTGCTAGTTGATGATATAACTTGAACTCTTAGCTTGAATAGGAGATCTCCTATTCTTTAACATCAATAGATGGTAGGAACATTTATCTCCAAATGATTTTGATGCTAAAATCAAGGTTGAGAGAGTGTCAATTTAGATCCTAAGTTGGGTCGATTCTCCTGAAAAAAAAGATGGACTTTTAATCTTGCAATGATCTAAAGAAATGATGGTGAAATGTATTTATAAGGATTCTAATATTAATGGAGATTTAAGATAATAATTACGGTTAAAATGTGCATATTTTAGGTAAAATTATTGTCGTTATTTAATTTATAGTATTTAATTTGAACAAAATTTGGGCACAATCTGATTGGTTCTATTATCTAATAAAGATACAATACAGTTAAAATATAATTCAAATTTGTTTCGAGTTCGAAGTCCAGTCTACTACTCCTAGGAGAGATATTTTTGAGAAAGTTGTTATTATAGGCCTTGTCTAGGAGCTCGCGGGTAATCTATTAAATTCCAGAGATTTTGAGATGATTTTATTGCAGCAATGCGCTAGGTTGAGTTGGTGAATGCCGCAGCACAGAAAAACCTAGTGTATTACTGTTCAGGCGTAGAGATCCCGAATTGATGTGTTGAATAAATTGAAAATTTTATTTTTGGTAGAAACAAAATTAGACCAAGAAATAACCTATAAAATATTCCTATGCTTAAGTTAGCAATATGTTATTATTATTATTTTTTGGTTTAGAATTTACCTGTTGAATTTTCTTTTCTTTTATCCCTTTATTCCAAGATTATCGTTTCTTTAGGCAATTATTGCCTTTATGTCATGTTCTAAATGCCATAATTTGATAGTTTTATAACTTATGATTTAACAGTTTCATGACTTAGTAGTGTGGCTATTATGTTGTACCAGACGTTATCTTGTAACGTTAGATTCTTGTTTAATTGTCATTTCATGTGTTATTATTTGTTTAGAACAGTGCCCCCAACTCGAGTCTCTTGACTTTATGACTTTGTCAAAAGTATCCGAGTTTTTGAGGTTGGATTTAAGTGATGTCCTTAATCAAAATTCTAAGGGATCCATAAGAAACTATTCAGTTTTCTTCGGCATTTTTTGCGCAGTTATAACTTCACTCGGTTTATGAACCATCAGGCTATTTATGAATTCTCTCTTCATCAATTAATGCTATATTAATTTCTAATTAAATAATATTTACTTTAACTTTACTTTCGAAAATACTTCCTTTCTCTTCAAGGAGCTTTCTTCCTTTCTTTGCTGCTAGAGTAGAAAGGCTAGCTTTTTGCAACTATTTTTGAAGCGCTCTTCAAATTTCAGCAAATTCTGGTAAAGTTCTTTTTGCCTCTTTTCCTTTCTTCAACTTGTTAATATACATTTTCTTACTTTTATGTTTTGCACTTAACTTTTTGCCACTGCCTTATGTATTTCTTCCATGATTCTAGTCACTGTTTCATACATTTCTTTTGTGACTTTAGTTTTTATGCCTGCCACCTTTGATTAGGTTAACATAGTAGGGGTACCATTGTTTTAGGTTTTCTTATCTTGATAACAATGATTTTTATACTTTGTTTGGCCCTATTCATCCAACATATTTTTGGATTTTCCAAAATTATGGTGAATTTTTTAATTTTTGAGTTGACTTTAGAGTTTTTCAATCCTCTGTAGTATAGTGGTGGTGCCCTTATATGTTTTTCTGAGATGTCGAGGAAAGAGGTTATTGCGACTCGTGAACATAGTGGTGCCATTAACCGTACGAGGCCCTGACCTGCTCCAATTCCTACTATGAACAACAAGCTCAAAGTGGATATTTACTCTTGGGTTTTCAAGGAGATTAAGGCTGCCCCTTGTACCATCACTCAAGAGGAGCTTGATAACTTGCAAGAAGTCAGAGTTATCTTTAATTCTGACTTGAGCAATTTGTATGTTTTTTTGGTTCCCAGACCAGGGGATCGTTTGTGCCATATTAATGAGCACGTTGGTAATGTCCCTAACTGGTTGTAGATGTACGGGACTCTATTTTCCTGAGTTGGGGTTCGATTTTCTTTTTTCGATTTTCAAGTGAGCATCTTAATTTACACTGGATGCGCTCCTTCTCAACTACATTCGATTAGTTGGGCCATCGTTCGTTGTTTTGAACTTTTATGCTCGTTTTTAGATATTCAACCTCCCATTAGAGTTTTGTTCTACCTTTTCACTTTGACGATGCCTTTTAGATCATAAGGCCATAGGTTCATCTCCTTTCGAGGTGTTCCGAATAGAAGAATTTTTAATCTATTTGAAGACTCTTATCATGAATTCAAAGAAAAAGTTTTCAAAATTGAAAGGGTTGAAAGTACGATCCCTTTTTTCATGACCTTAGAAGGTGGGAGGGAGTTCAACTTATATTGGAATTTCAACATGTCTTCTCCAAAAATCCGAGTTAGTGGTGTTAATGCTACTGAGCTTGGGAGCATTAATATTTTAATGTTGCTATTGAATGAACGTCCTCTTAGTTTGAGAGACATTATAGTGAATGAAAAGGTTGCTCGGAATGCTATAAGTAAGCTTTTTCTTCTTCTTTTTTTCCTTTTATATGTATGATTTCATTTTCTCATTAAAATCTTATGTCTTTATTTTAGTTGACATGGTTGGAGGTCTTGCTGCCATCGCTGCTATGAAGAAGAGGTTGGAATCTCAATCTATCTTGCCGATTAACGTGATTGGTGACTAAGTTTCCTCTTCTACTACAATTAGCCACCAACCACTACCTCAGAGAACCGAAGAAAGTGGAGAAGGACAAGGTCCTGAGTTCCATATATTGGAAGAAGATTCTTCCATCAACTTTCCAAAGAAGAAAAAAATTGAACAACACCAGAAAAGATGATGCGAATGTTTTGGCTTCTTCGTCATTTGGCTGTGTGTTAGATAAAGGATTCCGGACTTTTGACTTTATGGATTGTCACCTTCTGAATGATGATGCAAAACTGGGACTTATTAAAATGCCCCTGGAGGATACCCTGGCCCAAGTTCAAAGAATGCTTCTCCGTTCGGCCACATATGTTTGAGATACCGAGGTCGAGATTTTAAATCTTTGTTTAGATTTTTTATCAAAGGATAAAAAAATTGCTGATGCTAATACTCAAATTCAGAATTTGAACAACTCAGTCACTACCCTTTCAAGAAAAGCATATTACTCTCGAAAATGAGGTAAAGAGTTTGAAGGAAGCAAAGGCTTCTTTTGACTTGAGGAAAGATAATCTGAAGAAGTGGGTTTCCGAACTTATTGTAAAAGTTGAGGAATCAAACTCTCAGTTAAAAAGGCTTAACATGCTGTTGTGGATGGGCTTTTTGACACTGAACGGAACATCCTTGACCAAATCAGACTGATAGCTCCCGACTTGGACGTCTCTGAAGTCGACGCTTTCAAGAAAGTGGTGGATGGAAAAGCTGTTTCTATCTTGTAATATTTTTGCAATATTTTCTTATCCAGTAATACCCTTAAAACATTTTCTAAGTGTACTTTTGACCTTAGCCTTTGACTATTTATTTTGGTGATATTTTTTTGGACAAGTATTTTCCTGTGTAATTGGAACATAACTTTTTAATTACTTAAGCTAATCTTATGCAATTTTATTGCATTTGTTTGAATTTGATAATTACACTTTTAACTCTATTATCATTTTCTGATATTATTATTCAATGCAATTGGTACGTTTTAATTTTTACTGTCCCTTATTGTACATGCTTTGTTTTGTTTTTAAGAATATGCTATATCGTTGAGACAGTATAAACGTTGTACAAATTAAGAAAACAATAGAAACTTTGGCTATGAATAAATAAAAAAAAATTTTATTGATGAAATAAAATATAAGATTTCTAATTCTTAAGGCATTAAGGCCTCATTAAAAACCTTGGTATCTAGGAAAAGAGTGTCTTTATTTCTAGTATGAGATAATCCTAAGAGTAAACATTTTCAAGTGGACCACATTTTAACTTCTCGGTATCTCAGTACCATCTAAGGTCTCTAGCTTGTATGCTCTCTTGCCTAGGTTTTCTTTTATTCTGAAAGGTCCCTTCTATGCTGGAGCAAACTTTTCCAGAGATACTGAGGTTTCGACATCAGCCTGTTTCAACACCAAGTGCCCTCCTGGGAAACTTCTGGGTTGGACTTTAGTGTTATATCTTTTTGCCACTCTTTGTTTCAAAGCTTGTTCAGCTAAATTAGCAGTAGCTCTCACGTTGTCAACTAGATCCATGCTTTCATGATTCTCCGACCTTTCTAAGATCATTCTTGGACTAGGTTTACCAACTTCTATTGGGATTACTGCTTCTTCACCATAAGTTAGCCTGAATGGCATTTCTTTGTTGGAGGATTGAGTCATAGTTCGGTATGGCCAAAGTACCGACTATAACTCGTCAGCCCATGATCCCAATGAATCATCTAAGTGCTTTTCCAAACCTTGCAGAATTACTTTGTTTGCGGTTTTGGCATATCCATTTGTTTGAGAGTGTTCAACCGAGGCAAAGATTTGATGGGTTTTGAGCCCATTTAAAAACTCTCGAAACTTAGAATCTGTAAAGTGTGTTCCATTATCTGTAACTATTGCCTTGGGAATTCCAAACCTTGTAAGGGCCTCTCTCCACACGAACTTCCGACATTGGGCCGAAGTAATATTTGCTAGTGGCATAGCTTCAATCTATTTCGTGAAGTAGTTTATGACCACTATTAAATATTTTAACTGACCAGGTCCTTGTGGGAATGGTCCTAACAGGTCCATGCCCCACTTGGCAAATGGTCTTGTCAGCACAACGGATACAAGCTCGTGGGCCGGGGGGTGTGAGATGAAGGTTCCCATGGAGTTGGCATTTTGCACCACTTTTTACGTACCCCATGGCATCGGTAATAATGGTGGGCCAATAATATCACGTTCTGATGATCTTTTGGGCTAACGACTTCTCCTCTACATGATGTTCGCAACAATCCTCATGAATTTCCTTCAAGGCATACTCTGTTTGTTGAAAACTTAAACATTTCAATAATGGTTGTGAAAAATCCTCTTTTATATAGTTGCCCATTTAACATCATATATTTAGTTGCTTTGAATCGCAACTTCTTTGCTTCTTTAGCATCCTTGGGCAGAATCCCATGCTCTAAATACATACGATGGGATCCATCCAAGTGCTAACATTACTGGAATGGAAAATCGTAACATTTGATTTGTCAATAGAAGGTTTTGTGAGGATTTCTTATATTATGCTATGATTTTCACTTCTAGGTTTAGTACTTGCTAATTTTGATAACACATCAGAACGTGTGTTCTATTCCCTTAGTACATGCTTAATAAAAAAGGAATCAAAGTATTGTACCTCCTGCTGTACTTTCTTTAAGTACTATTGTAATAACAGATCTATTGCCCGATACTCACCATTAACTTGGGATGTTATGAGTTATGAATCACCGAACACAACGATTGCTGTTACTCCGACATCCTGAGCTAATGCTAAACCTGCAAGTAAAGTTTCATATTCAGCTTGATTATTGGAAATAGGAAAATCAAATTTCATCAATGCCTCGATCACCATGTCATCACCCTTAGTTAAGATAAGACCAGCACCCCTATTTTTCATATTAGAAGCCCTATCAACATGAATTTCTCACTCTGGTACATCGAAAACTGGATGGGTCATCTCGGATAAAAAGTCAGCCATCACTTGAGCTTTAATAGCTAAACGTGGTTCATATTGTATATCAAATTGAGACAATTCTATAAACTATCTTACTATCCGATCTGCTAGGTCGGGCTTTTGTAGTATCTTTTTAATCGGTTGGTCGATTTGCACTACAATTAAATAACTTTGACAATACTGACATAACCGATGTGTCAAAGTGAGTAGAGCAAAAGATAACTTTTCTAGTTTTGAATACCTTAGTTCGGGACCTTGGAGTACCTTACTGATAAAGTATATAGGTCATTGGTGCTTACTTTCATTTTCCAAAACTAAAATTGAAGCCACAATTTCTCCAGTGATAGACAAGTAGAGATATAAAGGTTTTTCGAGTTTCAATTTTGCTAGGACAGGAGGGGATGATGGAAAATGTTTGAAGTCCTGAAAATCTTTCTCACACTCTTCTGTCCATGCAAAACTCACACCCTTTCTCATTAAATTAAAAAATGGCTTTGCCTTTTCAGCGGAAGTGCCAAAAAACCTTGACAAAGCGGCTAACCGACCTATACACCTTTGTACCTCCTTGAGGTTCTGAGGGCTCGACATGTCTAGGATAGCTTGACATTTCTTAGGATTATCTTCTATTCCCCGTTGAGTAACCATAAAGCCTAAGAACTTACCTCCCCAAACCCCAAACACACATTTTATCGGGTTCAACCTCATCTGATGAAGTCGGAGGCATTTGGAAATCTCTTGTAGATCAGCAATCAGGTCAGAATCTTGTTTAGTCTTTATCAATATGTCGTTGATGTAAACTTTCATGTTCCTTCCGATTTGTTGCTTGGAGACTTTATCCATCAATCTTTGATAAGTGGCTCCTGCATTTTTCAAATCAAAAGGCATTACAGTATAACAATAGATCCCTTTAATGGTAATAAAAGTTGTTTTCTCTTCATCAGACCTATGCATGGGATTTGATTATACCCACTGTAGGCATCTAGAAAACTCAAAATATGATATCTTGAGGTCGAGTCGATCATGCTATCGATGTTAGGTAGGGAAAACAATCCTTTGGTCAAGCTTTAATTAAATTTATGTCTACGCACATACGCCATTTCTCATTAGATTTTTTCACCATCACAACATTAGATAACCATGTCGAATACATCAATTCTTGGATGAGTCCAACATCCAACAACCCTTGAACTTGCCTCTTAACCTCGGCAGTTCAGTCGGGTGACATCTTCTGTCATCGCTACGCAATCGGCTTAAAGGTGGGATCAACGGCAAGTTGGTAGAACATGAACGTGGGATCAATATCCGTCATATCAGAAGGTTCCCAAGCAAATAAATCCATATTATCTTTCAAAAAATTCTGAAATTTCTGATAGCACCAATGGGCTTAAGAAGGCAATTCCTTGTTGATCATGGTGTATTTCTTTGGTACGTCGCCGATCTAAAATTTTTCCAAGTTCCTGATAGCAACAATGGGCTTGATGTAGTGGTCTCCTAACCCCACCACCCCAGGAAGATGATATTTCAAGTGCTGATCCTTCAAACCCAATGTGTCAAAAGCATTTCTGAAAAGCAAATTTGAATCTACTCCTGTATCAACCAAACTTCTTTTTACGATTCTATTCTCCAACTTCATAGTGATAACCAAAGGCTCATTATCATCATATGTGGTGTACTGAAAATCTTCTGTCGTAAATTGCAAAGTCATAATTCTGGATATCTTCAAAACTTTCAAGTTTGCAACCTTAAAATCCTTCTTCATTGTATTATTGGATTCGGATTTTGATAATCCATTTTTACCCACCACCATATTCACCACGACTTGGGTTGTTTCCTCCGGGACATCTGTAGTCCTTGTATTCCTTGAGTTTTTTTACTTCTCGATCTTTATTATTAGTCTGCCATCTAGGCGACCTGACATGCTGAACAAAATTCGGGAAGCTTTTCATCCTAAATTGTATGTTCCAGTACATCTTTCAAATCAATATAATCTTCCATTTTATGACCATAAAATTTATGATAGTCACATTATTGTGACTTATTCAGTAAAGTCCTTGGCTGAATTCGTCTTACTTTTGGAAAAATGACCCTATGAGATACTTGTTAATATACTTCTGGCAAGGATGCTACTAGGGGTGTATACGTAGTGAACTTTCCGACTTGAGGAACAGAGGGTTTTGGGAATGACGATTATCCCAATCCTCCGACTTTGTTTGGTGATGGAGCCGGGTTCTTTCTTTTCGTTGATACCACCTTCGAAACATCCTCATCTCACATGTATTCTAAGGCTATTTAGTGAATTTCTTCCAAGGATTTTACATCTTTGGAAGTTAAGTGCCTTCTGAAATATCCTTTTAATAATCCCGTAATCAAACACAAACACATGACATCAGGAGTTCGTGTGTTCACTTCCAAAAGGGCTTTATTGAAGCGGTCTAGGTAATCTTGGATGCTTTTTCTAGATCTTTGCTTGATACCAAGCAACGAAATCGGATTCTTAGCTTGGGTTCTTTTTGTGGTAAAATGTGCTAAGAACTTGGTTTTGATGTCAGGAAAAGAGATACATCTGGAACGGGGTGTGTTAAACCATGCCATTGCTGGGCTTGACAAGGTCACTGAAAAAGCCTTGCATCGAATCGCATCTCCTACACCTTTTAAATTCATCCTTGCTTCAAAAGCATTAAGGTGCTCATGAGGATCTAACTTTCCATCATACTTCAAGTCAGTTGGCTTATCAAAATGCTTTGGCAAGCGAACTTAAAGGACGTGGGAAGCAAACGGGGTTTGACCCATAATCACATGTTCTCGGGTTTTCCTATACCTTTTAGAACTTGGACTCCTTTGCGAAGTTCGTCACCTTTTAGACTAGGAGGCCGAGACTCATCCCTTACCCACCTATTAGGTTCATGAGGTCCGACATTGCATTGAGGCGACCTCCTATGTCGCTGTGGTGAGCATGAATGTCGTTGATTGTTATCCTGCTGTTGCTCAGGGATTATCTCCGAGTTTTCCCTTTCACAACTACGACCATTATGCTCTCTAATCGTACGACTTCGGGAGTGGGATTGTCGTGATTGTGATCGTTTTGTCAATTGACATTCCAACTCCAGGCAACGACGTTCTAACTCTTGTACCCAATGATGCATTTCCTACATGGCATGATGGTAATCATCACCTGACCTTGCAAAGTGACGGGTTCCAGTATTATGAACTTTCGGGCTGGGTATCTCCCAATTTTCATATTTGGGAGGAACTTGATGTTCTTCATGGGTGGGGGTGACATCCATTTTGTGTCCATCTTCTTCATGATGCTCCTTAAAAGAAGTATCCGGGTTGATCACTAAATGAATTTTGTGTTCAGCCATGATTCTTAGCAAAGTAGGATCCTAATAGACGACACCAAATATTCGTTCCAGGTGTAGAGATCATGAACTAATGTGTTGAGTAGATCAAAGATTCTATTATTGGTAGAAGTAGAACCAGACCAGGGGACAACCTGCAAGACACTTCAATGCTTAAGTTAACAATATACTTTTGGAGGTATATTTTAGTTTAGAGTTTACCTGCTGAGTTCTCTCTTCTTTTATTCCTTTATTTTGGTATTACCGTTTCTTTGGGCATTTATTGCCTTCATGTCATGCTCTTAATGCCATGATTTGGCGGTTTCATGACTTATGATTTGGCGATTTCATGATGTAGTAGTGTGGTTGTTATGTTGTACCAGACGTTATCTTGTAACATCAGATTCTTGTTTAATTTCCATTTTATTTGTCATTATTTGTCTAGAACAATTACCATGTAGCACGAAATCTTGCGAATAAGTGGTTCATGACATCATTGAGGTAATCATACGTCAAGTTTTCTTCTTGGTTCCCGGATTTGATTAAAGCCAGGTCTTTGCAAATAAGGTCTATGATCCTCCCATTAGGAATATCGGTCCCCTTGCTAAGATTGGGGAGGAGGAGGAAAAGGTATCTGAGGCATCATAGTTGGCAGACATGGAGAATTCCCTATGAAATTTTTTTAGTAGCCTTATGTGTTGTAAACTTGTAATTGTTTTCTTTCGTCAATTTTTAGTCCCAACAAAGTTGTTTAGATTATAGATGACTTTAATTATATCAGTGCCCTTTATATATTCTCTTTGTTTTATTATGCATTGCATGCTCATGTTTAATATTAAAGTAGTTCAACATCTAACAGTTTGATTATTTCATTAAGGTTGAGTGATGAAGATGAGGTTTCTAGGTTTAAATCGAATAAATTTATCAATGTTAGTGGTATGCATGAGACAAGATCTTGTTTTCTCGAGGTGTGATAATGATTCACATGAATAGAGTAACATGCACACTGCATTTTCATGCCCTATAATGGATATGGGATAGCATTTTTGGAAGGTTGTGATGCAATGTGACCACAACTAGACTTTAAATAATCAGACAGAGGAATGGTGCTTTGAGATGGTCTAGAAAAAAAGTCTCTCAATTTGATGCACCTTTTCTTGTCTTTATAAAGGAAAGTAAATGTGAGATTTTTAAGATATAAAACTTAAAGAGAAAAATAATATAAGTGTCTAAGCTTTAGAGTAAATGATACTAACTTTAGTTAAATGTGAAACTGAAAGTTCATGGCTTGATGAAAACCCTTTTATCGGTAGAAAAAGAAAACAAGGTAGCACTATAAGAACTAAGCTATGTATTGTTAGATTTATTGTCGGATTTTAGCATTCAATAAAAAACAAAATATCATTACGATCGAATTTGTTGATGGAATAATCTACATTGACCCAAAAAATTGACAACCTTGTTGGGATTTTTTATGTTAATAATGAAAGAAATCTGACAGTAACCTAATCCAACACCAAAATATCTATCTTTACTGTGGAAAAAAATTCGATAATAAAGTTTTCTATTTTGGGTATTGCTAATCCTAAAATAATTTTTTTTTAATTTACTATTTAACAAATTAGATAATAGATAGTATACT
>NC_029789.2:120445891-120460862 GCF_000816755.2 Arachis ipaensis | reverse complement strand
AAAAATTAAATTATTAAATACAAAATATATCAAATCAAGCAATACAAATTACAGATGATAAAACTAAATAGTCTATGGGTCAACATAGTCATCTGTGTTATCCTTCGGGCTGTTGCTCACCTCTTGTTTTCGCTTAGCACTATTGCGTATTAGAGAAAGTGATAGAAGAGTTAGCAATGTTGGTGATGAACCCTCATCAATGGAGTGGCCACTAGCAAAGACTTGTTCATAATATACCACGATGTCTTCTGTTATCTTTCGAATATTCTCTTTATCCTTCAATAGATACATGCAAGCTACCGCAAGTAGCCTGTCTATTTTTTTCCACCATAAACTCACGTTTATTTAAGTGAAGTAAGATGTGAATCCACTCCTCAACTTTATGCAAGTGTTGGCCTTTGGTCATGCAAGCTTTACATGAGGTTGCGGATATGCTCACATAAATCTCAAATTATCTCGAGAAGGTGATGGTGTATTTATAGTCATAGAGGAGAAAAATAGACTCAAATAGAAAGTATTAGCAAAGAAATATCCTTTTTCATATATACGATTTTTGTATAACTTTTCAAGTGTCTTTAGCCAAACCACATTATAATACATTTAGATAGAACTGTTCAATTCATTGCTTACCTTGACACTTTACTAGGATTGTTGGGCCCTGACCTCTAATTTTGTATACTTGTCTTAGATAACCAAAATAGATTTTGTTATAAAATTTAAATAAATATTATTTGAAATTTTTTTTACAAGCCTTAAACATTTAAAGCACTCATCGACCCACAAAGCTTTTTAGGTAAAAAAGTGTCTGAAGACTTTAGAGTCATTTAGATCGTGTTCTAGCTCCTTTATCACACATATTCAACAACAAAAAAGGTCATAATCAAATTTTAATATAATACATGGTTTCAAAAATATTAATTACACTTAATTTAACTAAGAAAATACGATACTGTCTTTTTTTTTTATTAACGTAATGGTTGTTGAGCCCCACAATGCAGTGAGCCAACCTTTGCAGATATCTTGTTCATAATCGATCGATGTTTAAATTTGGGGTTAGTATCCCAATACTGCCTCAACCTCTTCCTCAAATGTGAGCATAACCACTGAGTTATCCTTCTTCCTATTACAGACATCCAAAAAGCATCTACTAATGTCGTCAACCACAATGATAATCAAACATGTTCCTCATGTACCCTTCATGTAAAATATTCCATTTCTACACAAAAAAATATTAATAACTAATAATCAAATTAAAACTATAATTTGTTTAATAATCTAAATTAGAAGTGACAACAAGTTTAATTTTATCTTCTACTTCTAAAACCATCAATCAATAACCATTAATTACCTAAGTCACTGACTTAGATAGATGTAAGAAAATTAAAAGGAAAAAAGTTGTCATTATCCATTTTGACAAAATATTGGGAAAGGCAATGAAACACAATAATAAGAATATATAAAATATGACATATTAGTGCACTGATAATGCTAGAGAAACAAAAAAAAGCCAGAATTTGCCTTATTTAGTATTCATTAATTATCGCAACAATTAATGAATGCTAAATAAGACAAGTTATGGCTGTTTTTAGCTAATTTTATTTGGTTACCAAATATTTTCATTGATGCACATACAAAAATATTATTGTTAGCTGCATTGATCTATAATAGTTCCCTAGTGCCTTTAATTTGTCCATGACTGATGCCTATGATAAATTTATAAGGGAGATGGGGACTAGCTTATTGATGTGGCAGTGCTGACGATGGACTAGTCTAGTAAAAGGGTGGAGGAAGAGAAGTCTAATCTAATGCTGGAATTTGGGAACATGACCCACATAATTTAGGTTAAGAATCACCTAAAATAACTCTCAAAATGTTGCATATGATGTATTGGGTTCCGGAGGAATCGAGGGATTTTCTAACATGATCCACAAAATTCCCACGTTGCTTAGCATATTTAGAAATTGTAAAAAATAACGGAATATACACGGTTAAAGATATAAATTAGAGTAAACATTATCAACAAGTTTCAAGTCAAACACTTTGATCTCCCAATAAATTTTTACAATTCTAAAAGTTCACGAGAATTATTCCTGTCATACATATCGGTTCTTCCGTGGCTTTTAAATACGTGTTAGACAAATAAGTCTCTAACAAATTTTATTATAAGACAATTAAATTGTAAGAATATTAACTTAAGACAAACTAGTATTTTATAGAAAAATCCATATGTCTCTAAAATTCCTATAGTAATAAACATTTGTCGCGATTAAGGTGCTTGGAATGAAATTTTATAATACAAAAAGGGAGAAAATAATTATAAATTGATTCTATCATATATAATTAATCAATATGTAGTTTTTAGTTTTTTTCTATTAGTATATATGAACTTTTGATATTTATTTAATATAATTTTAAATGGATATTTTAAATATTAAATATTATATATATGCATCAATTTGTTGCAAAAGAGGATCTTTTCAATTCAAAAGAAGAGTGGTCGCAGAACAAGGTTGTCATTCTAGTCGGCGCTGGAAGCACGAGCTAGAGCGCCACGGCAATTTGTCGCGACAGCTTCTTACTACTAACAATGTTAGGTGAGAATCTCTTCCGCCGGGTCTTATAAGGTGAATTGGGACTCCTAACATTTTTGAGAAAGCTCAGGTTGCTGGTTTTGGTTAGGCTTTAAGGAATCAAGATGGTAGATGGGTCAAGGGTTGTTCGATAATTCTTTCAGTGTGGTCGATTATAAAGATGAAACTGTTTGTCATTTGGAGAAGAACAGTGTTAGCTTGGGAGTGTAGAATAAAGGCTATAGTATGTGAAACTACCACCAAGGATACTTTCATTGCTATTTAGAGAGAACCGGCGTCAGAGGTGAGGGGCGATGAAGATTTAGTGTTAGTATGGGAGTGCGGAATAAAAGCTCTAGTATGTGAAATTACCGCCAAAAATACTTTCATTGCTACATAGAGAAAACCTGCTTTAGAGGTGAGGGACAATGAAAATTTGGTGTTGCACATTCATGATATGCTTGGCAGAGATTAGAAAGTGAGATTCAGTTTAGTGCTTCAAGAAGCTAATATTGTCACTGATTTGTTAGCAAAGCACAATATTTAGAATCGAAATGAGTATACCAAGTGGCTTGCTTGTACACTATCAGAAATACGGGAGTATACCACGGGAAGATACCCATGAAAGAGAAGCAGGGCAAATCTCCATGACTGTGAATCACTTGCAACGTCTTGCATGTCCGTGGCCAAATTGTGCGAAGGTTTTCCACGTTTTTGTTTATCCGTAGCGAACATGAGCTGGATTCTCTCAATTGTCACGTACCCAATGCTCACTGTGGCTAAATCAAACGCTCTCCACCTCCAAATTCTGCGCGTCTATCAACCAATTTTTTTGTCCGTCTTCTTTCTGTCAAGATGCAGTTACCGTGCCTAATTCACAATATGCATTAGTTGGAATAGTATAAAAAGAGTACTTGGTTATAGCTCTAACTGATCATATACAAACAATTTAACTCATTTTTTCCATTTTTTTACTATGCACATTTTTTTTGTTCGTAGTTGTTCCGAGGGTTACCTAAAACTGTAGGTCGATCTCGGACGAGATCTTCTGTACGGGTCAGAGATGACGTGTCCGGCTGATGGGTGGCGGCCGGAGTTGTCGTGTCTGACTTGTTGGACTGGCTGCACTGCTGATCTTTGATCACCGGAAGGTGGGGGGTACCTGCAAGAGACTCCGATGCTTAAGTTAGCATGGGTATTAAACAGGTTTTTATTAGAATTAGAGTATGAGTTATACCTGGGTGCTCCAGTGTATTTATAATGGTGTAGAGTGACCCTTATTAGATAAGATAAGTTAGTTATCTTATCTTATCTTATCTTTGAGTTGATGTCAGCTTATCTTCAAGGGAATCGCCCTTATCTCTATAGGCTTGGACTGCCTTTGGATTTGGGTTGTGTTCCTCTATTTGGACCCCTTACTGGGCTTTCCTGTCGATTTGACCGACCTCTTTGAGAAGAGGTCGGATAGCCTGACCTGAGGAGGTCGGTCGCTTTATTACTGAACATCCCGGATCGGATAGCTCGACCCAGGGTGTGAACAGTGCCCCTGCTTGAGCTCGGTCTTCTACTTTGAGGTCGAGTCCTTGACTTTGATCTTTCTCTAGTGAAGCTGAACTCGAGCATTTTGTCGATTCCTTTCTTTGTAGAACCTTTTTTTGAATGTGGAACGTTTTCCTCTAAAAGCGCGCACTTTTATATCAGCGCTTTGTTCTTGGGAACGTGCGAGGGTTTAATACCTTCATTAATTGGTATTAATTGCCCTGTTTCCCTTGGCTTTTATTTTGAATTTTGGCAATCAGAAACGGTTTCTCTCCTTCATTTTTCTTTGTAACTTCTCCCTTCGTTCTCTCGCTTTCTGTTTTTTGCCTACATTTTGCCTTTCTTGCATTGCGGTGTCTTTCAGCGATTTTGCCGGCGATTCCGTCTTTCCATCTTCAACCTCCCTCGAAGTTTCTTCATTCGTTCAGGTTGGTTTTTCTTTCTTTGTGCCTCTTTCGTCATTTTTGCCTTCGATTTTTGATAGGGTTTCGATTTTCTCTTGAAGTCTGAATCTTTTCGCATTACTGTGTGCCTGCTTGTTTGCCGCTTAAGAGTTTTCTTTTTGCTTTTAAAATGGTCCCTTTGCATTCCTGGGGCTCACACTGCTTGTTTTCTTTGAAAGATTGTTCCTTTTGGCAAGCTGATAGCTTCTATTGATGAATTCTGTCATTTTGCTTTTTCTGGGGTTTTTTATTTTCTTGGAAAAGGTGGCGTCTTTGATGACTTTTTCTTTGATATGCTTTGCCATTGTGTTTGTTGATAAGCTATGACTGTGAATTTTGAATATAGCTGTTTTGGCTTTGTCTGATTTGTAGCTTTCTGGGACGCATGCTGCTTTCTTTTTCACTTTAAAGAGATTTTCTCGTTAGCTTTGTAGGTTTTTCCTGAATCCTTGTTCCCTGACTACCTCCAAAGGACGCCCTGGACCTTCTGTGCGGGTTCTGGGGTTTTCCTTTTGTTGTTTGTGTCGTCTGAATCATGTTAGCCGAGTTGTTTTGTCCTTCGTCCGAGATGCTTTTTACTAATCCGATCTTCTTTTCTTGTTGTAGGATTAGTTGGCCTCGTGTCTTCTCGCAAAAATATTGTTGAGACGTCTTCCCAAGTCCCTGAGGGCATGGCTGATTGGGTGGATTCTATGGTTTTGTTGTGTGTTTCCTTGGTTGACTCTGAGTTCTGTCAGCAACTTAGACAATTTCATAAGATCTGTAGTAGTGGTGGTGATGAAAAGAACTATGAACTTGTATCTCCGAGTTCTGAGGAGAGGGTCTGTTTCTCTACTCGGATTGCCGGAGAGTGCCCTTTTTTCTACGTCTACGACTTCTTTTTTAGTCAAATGAGTATTACTCTTCCTTTCACTGATTTCGAGACCAACCTGTTATGGTCATGTATTGTTGCTCCTTCCCAACTTCACCCCAATTCCTGGGGTTTCATAAAAATTTTTCAATTGTTGTGTCATGGATTTGGTATTCCAGCTTCACAATCTCTTTTCTTCTATCTCTTTGTTTTGACGAAGCCTGGGATAGTAAAGAAGAAAGCCGCTTGGGTTTCTTTCCGAGCTTCCCAGGGAAAAAAGGTCTTCTCCATGTTTGATGAATCTTTCCGTGATTTTAAAAATTAATTTTTCAAGGTCTGAGCTGTTGAAGGAGCTCGGCCCTTTTTTCTGGATGAAAATGACGAGCCCGCCTTTCCCTTAGAATGGCAAAAGGATGTGAGAGTATTTAGATATACATGAGAAATGTTGGATGAGGCTGAGCAAGCTTTTGTGACTGTCTTGGAAGAATACTAGGGTCAGCCTCCCTATCTTGACACAAAGAAATTTTTAACCAATCCCTCTCTCCTCCAAACTGAGCTGAGTAGTTATGTTTTTGATTTCCCTCTATTGTCTACTCCTATATTGTTCGCAAACTCTTTTCCGATTTGTGACTTGATTCCTTACTGTTGTGTTTTGCTTGAAGAGATGATTAAGAATAATGAATCTATGAAGGCCTTCAAAAGGGCGAGGAAAGCTACCGCAGCATAAAACGTCTCGGCCAAGGTGGCCGGGGAGGGATCATCCCAGGCCCAGTCAAAGCCGGCCGTTCCGAGCTCACCTGGGGCGAGGAAGGTAATCCCGACTCCCCGGGTTCGTTTGGTTGATCCTCCCCAAGCCTCTGTTGCCACTTCTGGTGCTCCTCCCAATAAAAAGCAAAAAACAATTGAGCCTTTCAACCTTGATGCCCTTGATTTTGACACGGTCGAGTTCGTAGATCAGCAGATCGGTCCTTACGGTGCCCTCCCTATGGATGATGTATCACTCCTTCGCCATTTGGACTTTATAACTCGGAGTAATGTTAAGATGGCGCACATGGGAGCTGCCTTGTACCGAACTGCCCAAAATCTTCCTCTTCACGCCACCAAAGCCTTCATGAAGGAGGCTAAACAGGAGTTTAATCAGATGAAGGGCTTGAAGGAGGAGCTCGAAGTGAAAGTGACCAAATTAGAGAAGGAGCTGGAGAGCGAGAAGGCTAGCTCCCTTGCCTTGGCGGCTTCTGTGAGGTTGGCCGAGGACACGGCATTGAGGCATAAAGACAGCTATGTTACATTCTATCGGGAGGTAATGTGTTTGAGGGAGGAGTTGGAGTCTGCCCGAGCTGATTACTCTGAGCTCCAGGGTCATCTTGTCGGCAGCGTGAATGCTGCTTATGAGAACCTGAAGGAGCAGGTTCGAATTCTGGCTCCCGAGGTCGACCTTTCTCTCTTCAGCTTGGACAATGTTGTGAGGGATGGTAAGATTGTCCCTGACGACCCGGATGATGATGATGTCGAACCTCCCCCTGTGCCTGCTGCCAAAGTGTCAACTTCTACAGTTCCTTCAGTTGAGGTCGGTCATTCCATATCCGATCCGGACTGTCAAATCCTGAATCGGGATTATGGGACCGTAAATGCTGTGCCCCTTCAGACTCGCCCTCCTTCACCCCGTGCTGATGCTACCGGGAAGGCTTCTGATGTTTAACTGAACTTTTTTTTATCTTGATTGTGTAGATAGCCCGGCTTGTGGGCTTTTAAACTCTTTATTTTGTAAGTTTCATTTTGCTGACTGTTGACACTTGTTTAGTTGCTTGTTTATCAACTTTAGGCTGAAAAACAAAAATAGCTTCCAAGTTCTTGGGGCTGGTTTGGATAGCCCCTTTGAATTTGTTTTATCACAACTTCGCGCCTTTAGTATCATGTCGATCTTTATCTTGTCTAGTCACTTTTTTCTAGACTTTTGGTAGTGCTGGAGCCTTGTTGCTTGATCTCTTTGAGCTGCTTTTGTGCTTGTGGCTTTGATTCCTTTGAGGCAACAAAACAAAAATCCTGTTTTATTTGGACCTTTTGTGAGGTCTCGGCCAAGTATTACTTTTTGTAGCCTTCGCTCTTTATGTGGGTCGACTTCGTCATATCGGGCCTTTCTAAGTTACTTTTGTAATCCTCTTTCTTGGACCTTGTTCAAGTATCTTTTAAGGATTACTTATATAACTTTATGTTTTGGGCCGACTTCGTCATGTCGGGCCCTTCTAAGTTACTTTTGTAATCCTCTTTCTTGGACCTTGTTTAGGTCTCTTTCAGGGATTACTTCTATAACTTTATGTTTTGGGCCGACTTCGTCATGTCGGGCCCTTCTAAGTTACTTTTGTAATCCTCTTTCTTGGACCTTGTTCAGGTCTCTTTCAGGGATTACTTCTATAACTTTATGTTTTGGGCCAACTTCGTCATGTCGGGCCCTTTTAAGTTATTTTTGTAATCCTCTTTTTTGGACCTTGTTTAGGTCTCTTTCAGGGATTACTTCTATAACTTTATGTTTTGGGCTGACTTTGTCATGTCGGGCCCTTCTAAGTTATTTTCGTAATCTTCTTTTTTGGACATTGTTCAGGTCTCTTTCAGGGATTACTTCTATAACTTTTATGTTTTGGGCCGACTTCGTCATGTCGGGCCCTTCTAAGTTATTTTTGTAATCCTCTTTTTTGGACCTTGTTCAGGTCTCTTTCAGGGATTACTTCTATAACTTTATGTTTTGGGCCGACTTCGTCATGTCGAGCCCTTCTAAGTTAAAGTAATCCTCTTTTATAGGGTTGGCCAGACCTCTTTCCAGGGTTTACTTATAACTTGGTTTGACTTGGTCCGACTTCTTAACGTCGGCCAGTCTTTTAAGTTATTATTTAGCAATCCATCAGGACCTCGTTAGGTCCTTTCTCCGGATCACTTTCGATAACTTCTTGCATTATTCTATTTTCATCTTTGCCGATTTGTAGAAGGTGGGTTAAATCCTCGTTTAGTTGACCTTTAGATGAATTTGGTTTTCATCTTTGTTGGTCTTTATCGTGATCGTGCAGTAAATTTGTTTTTTACTTTCTGCCAATCTGTCGCTTTATAATCGGACGATGAATGTTTCAGATTAATGCGTCTTGAAAACTTTGTAGAACGTCTAATATATTTTATTTAAAAGAAAATGAAAATATGTACATATAGAGTTTTTATCCTTTTGAGTCAGACAATTTCTGGATCTCAACTTGGTGCCTCATTAAAAAACCTTTTCAGGAAAAAGAGTGCATCCTGTGATGAGATCTTTTACCTTCTCTAGCTATAGTACCTTCTTAGGTTGCAGGTGTGCCACGACCTAGGAAGTTCTCACCCGTCTAGTTCGGATAGTCTGTAGTAGCCCTTTCCAAGTACTTCTTTGACTCGGTAGGGTCCTTTCCAGTTTGCTGCCAGCTTTCCTTCTCCGGGTCGAGTTGTTCCAATATCATTTCGGATTAGGATGAGATCATTCTTAGCAAAACTTCTTGGCACTACCTTTTGATTATATTGGGAAGCCATTCGACGTTTTAGTGCTTCTTCTCTGATCCGAGCTCTTTCTTGGATTTTAGGAAGTAGGTCGAGCTCTTCCCTTTGAAGTTGGGAGTTGGCTTCTTCATTGTAATGGATCACTCTAGGTGACCCTTCCTCAATCTCTACCGGGATCATTGCCTCCGTTCCGTATGCTAATCGGAAGGGTGATTCTTTTGTGGTGGAATGTGGCGTTGTTCGATATGCCCATAGGACTTGTGGAAGTTCTTCGGCCCAAGCTCCCTTTGCATCTTGTAATCTCCGTTTTAGCCCGGCCAATCTGACTTTGTTAGCAGCTTCGGCTTGTCCATTGGCTTGGAGATGTTCGACAGAGGTGAACTGGTGCTTTATGTTCAAGTCAGCTACTAACTTTCTGAAGCCTGCATCTGTGAATTGGGTGCCATTGTCTGTGGTGATGGAGTATAGAACCCTAAACCTTGTGACAATGTTCCTATATAGAAATTTTTGACTTCTTTGAGCAGTGGCGTTAGCTAGGGGTTCTGCCTCGATCCACTTTGTGAAATAGTCTACCCCTACTATGAGGAATTTAACTTGTCCCGATCCCTAGGGAAAGGGTCCGAGAAGGTCGAATCCCCATTTCGCGGATGGCCAAGGTGAGGTTATGCTGATGAGCTCCTCTGGCGGGGCGATGTGAAAGTTGGCATGTTTTTGACATGGTAGACATGTCTTTACAAACTCTGTGGCCTCTTTTTGTAGTGTTGGCCAATAAAATTCTGCCCGAAGTACTTTTTTGGTGAGTGCTTGTGCTCCGAGATGATTGCCACAGATGCCACTGTGTATTTTTTCTAGAACTTCCTTCGTGTTGGAAGTCGGTACACATTTTAGCAATGCTATTGAAATTCCCCTTTTGTATAGGGTATTGTTTATGATAGTGTAGTATTGTGCCTCCCGTTTTAACCTTTTTGCCTCCTTCTCATCTGTGGGAAGTGTTTCTGTTTTGAGGTAGTTAATTATAGGAGTCATCCATCCTTGATCTAGACCTGTTATGGTTGGGACTTTTTCTTCTACCGAGATTGACAGGTTCTGTAGTATTTCCTGAATGAGGCTTCTATTGTTGCCTCCTGGTTTGGTGTTGGCTAGTTTTGAGAGTGCGTCAGCTCAGGCATTCTATTCGCGGGGTATATGATGGATCTCATATTCCTGGAGTTGTCCGAGCTGTTCCCTAGTTTTACCCAGGTATTTTTTCATAGTGGGGTCCTTAGCTTGGTAGCTCCCCGTTATTTGTGAAGTGATCACCTGTGAATCGCTGAAGATAATGATTCTTTGAGCTCCGACTTCTTTAGCCAGCTTTAAACCAGCTAGTAGTGCCTCATATTCTGCCTGGTTGTTTGAGGCAGGGAACCCGAATTTGAGAGAGAGTTCGATTTGGGTTCCTTTATTACTTTCAATTATCACACCTGCGCCGCTTCCAGTCTTATTCGAGGAACCGTCCACGTAGAGATTCCATTCTGTGGGAGTTTCCGGGGTGTCAGTAAATTCTGCAATAAAGTCGGCTAAGTATTGTTATTTGATGGCTGTCCAAGCTTCGTATTGGAGGTCGAACTCGGACAACTCGACTGCCCATTGTAAGATCCTTCCCGCTAGATCTATTTTCTGCAATATCCCTTTTATGGGTTGGTTGGTCCGAACCTTAATGGTGTGAGCTTGGAAGTACGGGCGAAGTCGTCGAGATGTTAGTATGAGAGCATAGGCAAATTTTTCTATTTTTTGGTAGTTCAGCTCGGATCCTTGTAATGCTTTACTGATGAAGTATACGGGCTGTTGCCCTCTGTCGTCTTCTCGAACTAGTGCTGAGGCTATTGCCCGACTTCCTACCGCGAGGTATAATATGAGTGGTTCTCCTTCTCGTGGTCAAGATAGGATAGGTGATTGTCCTAGAAATCTTTTGAAATCTTGGAAGGCTTGTTCGCACTCTGCTGTCCATTCAAACCTCTTTCCTTTCCTTAGAGTAGTATAGAAGGGAAGAGATCTTATCGCTGATCCCGCTAGGAATCTGGACAAGGCTGCCAATCTCCTGTTGAGTTGTTGTACCTCTTTGACACAAGTTGGGCTCTTCATATTGAGTATGGCCTGGCATTTATCCGGATTTGCTTCAATTCTTCTTTGTGTGAGCATAAAACCTAAGAACTTGCCAGCTTCTACTGCAAAGGTGTATTTTGCAGGATTGAGTCGCATGCCATGCTTCCTTATAGTGTCGAACACTTGGACCAGGTCGGACAATAATGTCTCTTCACTTTGTGTCTTTATCAACATGTCGTCCACATAAACTTCCATGACTTTTCCGATATGATCCGAAAAAACTTTGTTCATTAGCCTTTGATAAGTAGCTCCCGCATTTTTGAGACCAAAAGGCATCACAATGTAGCAGTAGTTTGCTTTTGGTGTTAAGAGCGAGGTTTTTTCTTGATCGGGTGGATACATTGGGATTTGATTGTATCCAGAATATGCATCCATAAACGAGAGGTATTTATATCTGGAGGAGGCATATACTAGAGCGTCGATACTTGGGGGTGGATAAAGGTCTTTTGGGCAGGCTTTGTTGAGATCTGTATAGTCGGTGCACATTCGCCACTTCCCGTTTGATTTTTTCACCAAGACGACATTAGCTAACCATAGTGGGTAGTTGACTTCTCTTTTGAATCCTGCCTCCAGTAGAGCTTGTACCTGCTCTTCCACAGCTTGGGATCTTTCAGGTCCGAGTTTTCTGTGCCTCTGTTGTACTAGCCGAGATCCAGGGTAGACTGCTAGCTTATGACACATTAACTCGGGGTCTATGCCTGGCATGTCTGCAGCCTTCCACACAAAGAAATCGGCATTTTCTCGTAAGAACTGTACGAGTGATTCTTTTATGTATCTTTTTAGAGTCGTGCCAATATTGGTTGTTTTGTCTGGGATGTCTCCGATCTGGACTTTCTCTACTTCACCTTCAGGTTGTGGACGAAATTATTCTCGCCTCTGAACTCCACCCAGTTTGATTGCGTGGAATTCTTCTCCTCTGCCTCTAAGGTTTAGACTTTCGTTATAACAGCGGCGTGCCATCTTCTGATCTGCTTTTATCATAGCTATCCCTTCTACAGTTGGGAATTTCATGCATAGATGTGGATTTGAAACTATTGCGCCGAGTTGATTTAATGTTGTCCGACCTATTAGTGCGTTGTAGGCTGAACTCACGTCGACCACGATGTAATCTATTTTGAGTGTTCTGGATTGGTTTCCTTTTCCGAAGGTTGTGTGTAGTGGGACGTATCCCAGTGGTTGTACTGGAGTGTCTCCCAGTCCGAACAGGTTGTTTGGATATGCTTTGAGTTCTTTATCTTCCAGGCCGAGCTTGTCGAAGGCAGTTTTGAATAGGATGTCGGTGGAGCTCCCTTGGTCTATCAGTATGCGGTGGAGATTTGCATTTGCCAGTATAATGGTGATGACCATGGGATCGTCATGTCCTGAGATGACGCCGTATGCATCTTCCTTGGTAAATGTAATTCTGGGGATGTCGGGTGCTTCCTCCTTTCCTCCGACATGATATACTTCTTTGAGATATCTTTTGCGAGATGATTTGGAGATTCCTCCTCCTGCGAACCTTCCATGTATCATATGGACATGTCTTTCTGGTGTTCGAGGTGATCGCTCGGTTTATCCAATCTCCTCATCTCTTCTCCTTTTTCTTTGCTCATCGTCCCGGGTGGCCAGATACCGATCTAGTTTTTCTTCTCTCACTAATTTTTCTATGACATTTTTTAAGTCAAAGCATTCGTTGGTGGAGTGTACACGGACTCGATGTTATTCACAATATTCATTCCGGTTTCCTCCTCCTCTTTTGCCTTTGAGTGGTCGAGCTGGGGTATTTTTTCTGTGTGGCAGACTTCTTTGTAAACATCTACCAGGGACACCCTAAGAGGGGTGTAATTATGATATTTTTTAATTTTTTCCCCTTGTCGATCTTCTTTTTTTTTGGACTCTTTATCTTTGTCTCGGTAGGCGAATCCAGATTTTGAGGTTTCTCCTAGTCGAGAATTTTCTTCCATGTTGATGTATTTTTCCGCTCGTTCTTGCACTTCGTCCAGAGATGTGGGGTACTTCTTTGATATAGATTGGCTGAAAGGTCCCTCTCTTAGGCCGTTAATGAGGCCCATGATGGCGGCCTCTGTTGGTAGGCTTTGTATGTCTAGGCATATTTTGTTGAATCTTTCCATGTAGTTGCGAAGGCTTTCCCGATCTCCTTGCTTGATTCCTAATAGGCTGGGGGCGTGCTTAGCCTTATCTTTTTGGATGGAGAATCTGGCCAGGAATATTTTGGCTAAGTCATCAAAGCTTGAGATGGACTTCGGAGGTAGGTTGTCGAACTATCTAATTGCTGTCTTTGTGAGAGTCGTTGGAAAAGCTTTGCAGCGAACTGCATCTGAGGCGTCAGTGAGGTACATTCTACTTCTGAAATTGCTGAGGTGATGGTTGGGATCTGTAGTGCCATTGTATAAAGTCATATTCGGAAGTTTGAAGTCCTTGAGGATTTTGGTCTTCATGATTTCTGGTGCACGAAATTGTGATCTCAGGCAACGGCGCCAAAAACTCTGTACGCACGTCTTAATAAATTATTTTTCATTCACAACTTCGATACAACTAACCAGCAAGTGCACTGGGTCGTCTAAGTAATAAAACCTTACGTGAGTAAGGGTCGATCCCACGGAGATTGTTGGTATGAAGCAAGCTATGGTCACCTTGTAAATCTCAGTCAGGCGGATATAAAATAGTTATGGAGTTTTCGAAATTTTTGATAAATAAATAGAAAATAAAGATAGAAACACTTATGTATATCATTGGTGAGAATTTCAGATAAAGGTATAGAGATGCTTTCGTCCCTCTGAACTTCTGCTTTCCTGCTGTCTTCATCCAATCAGTCCTACTCCTTTCCATGGCTGGATTTATGTAAGGACATCACCATTGTCAATGGCTACTTTTCATCCTCTCTGGAAAATGGTCCGATGCGCTGTCACTGCATGGCTAATCATCTGGAGGCCAAACGTGATCAATATAATCCTAAGATGAACTAAAAATCATAAGATGTCTAAAACAATAGTAAAAAGTCCTATTTATACTAAACTAGTTACTAGGGTTTAGAGAAGTAAGTAATTGATGCATAAATCCACTTCCGGGGCTCACTTGGTGTGTGCTTGGGCTGAGCTTTAGCTTTCCACGTGCAGAGGCTTCTTTTGGAGTTGAACGCCAGGTTGTAACGTGTTTCTGGCGTTCAACTCTAGTTTGTGACGTGTTTCTGGCGTTTAACTCCAGACAGCAGCATAGAGCTGGCGTTCAATGCCCTTTTACGTCATCTAAACTCGGCTAAAGTATGGACTATTATATATTGATGGAAAGCTCTGGATGTCTACATTCCAACGCAATTGGAAGCGCACCATTTTGAGTTCTATAGCTCCAGAAAATCCACTTTGAGTGCAGAGAGGTCAGAATCCAACAGCATCAGCAGTCCTTCTTCAACCTCTGAATCTGATTTTTGCTCAAGTCCCTCAATTTCAGCCAGAAAATACCTGAAATCATAGAAAAATACACAAACTCATAGTGAAGTTCATAAATGTGAATTTAACATAAAAACTAATGAAAACATCCCTAAAAGTAACTAGATTCTACTAAAAACAATGCCAAAAAGCGTATAAATTATCCGCTCATCACAACACCAAACTTAAATTGTTGCTTGTCCCCAAGCAACTGAAAATTAAATAGGATAAAAAGAAGAGAATATACTATAAATTCCAAACTATCAATGAAATATAGCTCCAATCAGATGAGCGGGACTTGTAGCTTTTTGCCTCTTGAATAGTTTTGGCATCTCACTTTATCCATTGAAAAAGTCCCCAATTAGAGGTGTCCAGGGTTCTTAAGCACACTCTTCTTTTGCTTTGGTCCTTGACTTTAACCGCTCAGTCTCAAGTTTTCACTTGACACCTTCACGCCACAAGCACATGGTTAGGGACAGCTTGGTTTAGCCA